>NC_056730.1:233772392-234003447 GCF_019279795.1 Protopterus annectens | reverse complement strand
TGCCATCTTGGTCGACGCTTGTCCATCCATGAGAATTGCCTACGGGACACTGGTATAGGGCTGTACACATTTCACACCTGCATTTAGCATTCTCCGTGGATGCTTTGCATTATTAGTGGGGAGTAAGGCAGGTGCTACCACATCCTCCCACGGGCGGACAACGGATTATCTGCCAAACAACACCGAGCCCTGTTTCTACATACCCAGGATCCCTTGGCTGCAACAGTCGACAGTACCCATTACACATCCTTCATGGGGCGGACTGGGATGTGGACGACTTCTATGGACTCGAACTCTGGGGATTTCTGTGCATATGTGCTGCATTTCATGGACAGCTATCATCAACATTGAACACGCTTGCGGTGCATATGTCTAGCTGTGCCGTGGTCACGACTGTCGGTTCTCGTGGTTGGACGATGAAGGCTGGCACGCATTCCGTACGGGAAAATTTTTGGGTCCTACAATGGACACCAATGTGCATATGTAAAGTGTAGAGCTTGTCGGACTGTGTCCATGTGGCCAGTGGTTTTGACTGCTGCTGTGTGTTCACCAATCGCGGATGTCTGCTTGACTACCCATAGTGTGTAGTGCTACGGAAACCATGTTTTCCAAAACCGGAACCAAATGGTGTACATCCAATGATGCAGGTTAACAACCGCTTTAATTAATCCCCAGAGGTCCCAGTAGGGAAGTATCGCCACTTTATTGTCGGAATGACACCTCCATACCAGGTAAATCTTTGTCTTACCGGCCATTTGCAAGTGTAATTAGCAGACACGTGTCAATACATGTATAATAATACATATTGTAATACCGACGTTAATCTATGTTATTTGGACAATGGCTTCTGCTATTGACATACGTTGCTGTGGGTGTTGCCGGTTACCATACACATGGCTTTCTCAAAGGCTGAATTCACAATTCTGAACACTACTGTGGTCTCCTTTAAGGACCCTGAGCCAGTGGTCAACAGTACTGAAGCCACTGCATCACTTACATATGCCTTCTACCGGTACCTACAGGACTGCATGGATCAGGCATTCCCTTACCCAACTGTGGTTCATTGTACCAATGCCAAGCATCCAGTGTGGTGTACCCCAGCCATACACAAGCTGTACAACGAGAGGAGGTGGCTACTACAAGGCAGAGCAGACACCTTGTGAGGTATGACACCCTTGCTCATTATATGTGTAGAGCTACAGGCTGTCATGACATGGTCCAGGGCAGGTTCCACAGATATATCTCCATGGACCTGGCAGACAATCATACAGCCTTCATTTGCTATGCTGGACACCTGGGAGGTAACTCACACATATGCTCTGACTGGGTTCACAATGATGTGGAGTTTACTGAACATACACACATTGCCAACATACGGGCTGACAGGTTCAGTGAAGACATCTCCACCCCCTCACCCCACATGGAGAGATGTCTGTACCAGCGGTTTGTGGTCCCCAATGTTCTGTAACGCACGGGTGGGACATGCTCACCAGGGTAGTGAACATAGCATCCATGGGACCAGCTGGTGTCCCGACTGTGTACTCCGCGATCTCATTGAGGAATTAGACCCACAGTTAGGACAGCTGTTTATTCTTAGCCTCACCTTGGGTAACGCATCTAAGTTGTGTCGCACGGCGACTGTAGTCCCACTTCACAGGGCCAGTGCCTCCACTGACCCTGGTTATTACTGTCCCATTACCATGAGGAGACTATCTGCAAAGACATGGGGAGGGATCATACTGCGCCCGTAGATGACGACATAGGGGACCTGCATACTTTGCATCCAACCCAGTTTGGCTTGGTCAGGGCGGGTTTATGCTTAAATCCTGGTTGACGCTTTTAGGGACAGTCACCGAGGCCATTGATGGGGTCTTGCAGTCCATACAGCCTACCTCGACCTGGCAAAGGCCTTCAACACAATACCCCCTCGGTATCATTGATAAACCCATCGGCTTGATGTGAACACGCATCGCAGGATGGGTTGCAAACTGGCTAGGTGACACACCCACGCGGTCATAGTTGCTGGCAGCATGTCGGACTTACTGCCTGTACAGGCGGTGTCCCACGGGCTCTGCCCTGGGTCCACTTTTTCTACATCTACATTTCCACAGTACAAGCACACACAGGGGTGTTATGGCTGACATTGTTTGTAGATGACTGCAACCGGTGCCATAGTGGGACGGATATCTGACACATATATCCTTCAAAGGGGCCTCCCAGATATGTATATCTGCTGTCAGGGACATGGCCTACAGCTAAATGCCAGGTAATGCATAGTCATACCCGCGGAGAACGAGGTCACCCCTGTCCGCATATGGGTGGCAGTCCACTGAGCACGGGGTAATTACCAGGGATCTGGGGACCCAGGTTGTCGGTCACCATTCGCTCCACACACGCTGCTATCGTGGTTTGGTAGGACTTCTACATTGCCCACCTGATCGTGCAGCGATTCACATCTAGATCAGCGTAGGTCATCGTCTCCTTGTACTCATTACGGTTACACCTATGATTGAGTACATTGCCCCATTCGAGGGTATCTGACCCGACACCTACAGCAGCTGGGAAGGCCCCATAGGTTAATCGTCAGACAGATGCAGGGTGTCAGGGATTTGTGTTATGCTGCCCCACTGTTAGGACTCCTGCTCCATTCAGTCACATACCTCTTGTTCGGTGTTGACCTGTGCCTGACATACGAGGGCATGTCACCCATATTTGATGACTATGCTTCACCTACTGGATCTACATCCTCGAACCACAAGGGCAGGTGACGTGAACCTTGACACGGTCATTAATAGGATGTGTTGGAGTGACACATACGTCACCCAGACACTCACTATGCTGTGGATCTACATCACAGTACATGTGAGGCAGAGAACCTTGCTAGCCTTGTTCGAGGGGGATCTTGTCCGTGGATGGGGATTGCAGATATACCCCAGGGATTACATCATTGTCACTGCTTGACAGAGGTACAGCAATATAATAGGCATTTTATCTCCGGACCGGAGGGTTGGCAAAGGAATCCTAACTATGGCCTAGGGTTATGGCTGACCTTGGGTAGATAGCCTACTCTGTACCTATGAACCTATGTTCATAGTTTGTCCCATTTACACTTGTCTATCCCCTATCCTCTTTCTCATGTGTATATTTCTGTGGCACGTGATTGACCTCTGTATTACCTGCAGGTATGCTGTCTACAGTGCACATATGCCACGGTTGATTACAGTGTATCTGTGTCCCTACCACTGTGATACTGAGGACTACCACACATCCTTCACAGCATTACATGCATATGTCCATTCTATTATTCTTTGGCCTATGGGGGGGTGTTAAGGCAACGGTTACACGTCCCCTGTTTGTGGGCACATGGTGGTCTTTGACCAGCCTCTATGGGTCGTGGATGGACGGTAGTGTTGGTGTGTGTTTGGCATGTGTTTTCACTGCCGGTACATCTGTGGGAGGTGGGGTTGGCACATGTTCCTCTTTGCAGGGGGCCCCATCCTGGAGTTTTGTGTCATGCATCTACACTTGGCACGTGCCATATGTCCTGTGCTATTCCCACAGTCGTGTATGCCTTCATGCATTACTACTGCGTGTTACTGGCTGTTTGTATGTGGTACACATGGCGATTGTGGTGGTTGGCCTATTCCCATGCTATGACATACACATCTGTCAAATAAGTTGTTAAAATCAGACTGTAAAAATCATTAGGCTTTTCAAAATGACAGTCAATAACACAGGAAGCTCAAGTTCAAAACGTTTTACTAGTGTACACCAGGAGGCAAAAAACTATGCAGTACAAGTATAGAGTTTTGTCTGACTCTATACAGGAAGCAACTTTGTTTATATTGTGTTTACAATCAGCTTTTGCCCACCTTACTGACGTGGTCAGTCACAGGGCATTTACATCACTATAGTCCACAATATTCTATTCATACGAAGGTGCTGAGGTAATGCTTTTTAAAAGTTTTCCCATGAGAATAACACAGCCTTGCAAGGCACCTGGTCAATTACAATGTCCTTCTGTAAATGTTGCTCTTTCAAGGTTCCAAGCCTGTTCGAATACAATAGTCAGTTCATTTCTTAATACGTTCCTTTGTCTCTCTGGTGAGCAGCTGTACTCTATCTTCGATAGAGCTCACAAGGCCATCCTCCTCAGTGGAAGGAAGAAAGATATACATGTACATACATTTATTTTTCTCTAACCCAGCAGATAATTAATGCTGAAAGACATAAGCCTGCTGAACTGGTTACTGCCAGGGTCAGAGTTCAATCACACTGCAGCTAAGCTTCAGGCAATTACATGCAAGATCATTTCTACTGCCATATTGTAAAATAGAATAAAATGCATTATATACTATTTGCTTCTAAACTAGCACTTCATATATGTTTAGATATATATTTTTCTAACATTTTCTTTCTTTTAATGCTTTTTATTCTATCCAGAAACATAAACAACATTATTTCATTCCCTAGCCTCTTCCTCTCTGGAACTTTTAACTAGGCAAGTCATTTGTTTTACATTTCAGAAAGAATTTCATTTGGTATTAACAGATTCAACTCCAGGTCTTGATACATAGTCTCGATTACAGATACGTCAACAAAGTCCCTAACTAATCCTTTCATACAAGGTATCCCGCAACAGACACATGCTCCCAATATGAGCAAAACAACACAAATGGCAATCAAGATATTCATTAGGATTGAACCCCATCCACAAAATAGATTCTGGAAAAAGTTCAGTGGGTTTGGGCCTGGTTCCGCCATGGCTGATACCTGCTGTATTACCTCTAGGTGGTCGTTGATCTCGTGCTTATTATCTGGTATTTACGCACAGCATTCTTCTTGATAAGCGCAAGACGCACACCTCTCGCCGCCAGGGGGTGCAGTCAAGAGGCATTCGATTTTGTAGCACAACAGTTCTCAATGCATTCAGTTGAGCAGTCACATGTTCGAGAGCTGAAAGTCGCATTGCTCATTACTTCGAGAGGTTTTGACAACTTCCTCAGTTCCCAGATTGATTTGACTGCTCCATAGGCTGGGATTATTCCAGCCCAGGATATAACACTGTCACTCAAGTCCATATGAGTCAATTTTCCTTTATCTTACGGATGAATGATCTTTCCAACCAGCTTCGATTTTACCCACTGGATTAGTAGGTTTCTCGACTGAGTTCCCAGTTCTTCGAGCTATATCTCTTACATTTCGTATCTTACCCAGAGGCAATTCTGCAGTATGTCTTATGGCTGGAACCAGATAACCCAAAAAACAACTGCCGGACCAATTCTCAGGTAACCATTGATATGCTTTTTTCCCACAAACAAAATAACAATTTTCTACTTTAGTACTGATGCGGGTTAACTCTGAATGAAACATTTTCCTGTCTATAACAGACAACTGTTTATACAATTCAGGATTTTTCTGCACATCTTTCAACGTTGTTCTCATTAAGCTTAAATACGACTCATAAATCGTGCTACAACTAGTACTCTGATCTTTGGCTTTTATATAACATTTGTAAGACACAGTTATGTTACAATTACTCCAACCAACTTGGAGTGTATCATTTTTATAAAAACAAACAATTTTTTGTGTAACAGGTAAGTACAGTGCCACTTTGTCCTGTGATCTCACAGAACCTGTATCAAAAAGTAGATTTTCACAAGTCTCATTTATCCCCAAGGGGACAGCAGACATCAAATGTCCTCCATATGCTGTAGGTATGGCAGTACAAACCCAGCAATTTGAAATGTTCATAGTCTCTACATACACACGCTTCATGGCTAGGTATGTGTTAAAGTTGGGATGCCAATCTGTGGCCAGTTCATCACGCTTTCATTATTTATATCTGTGTAGTTATATGCAGGAAAGATCCCAGCAAAAGAAAAGTCACCACAAACATGGTTAATAGGTGTATGATCAGTAGGACAGTAAACCAATGTCTTTGGGGTTGCTTTGTATTTTTATACACTCTGAACCTGGTCATTCTGTCTCTGTGGTATATCGGCTACGAAATGTTTATCAAACTGAATATTCTTTACCGGTTTGCAATGGGTCAGGTGAACCTAGGGACGCCCTCCGCAACCTTTTTAATGCAGTAGGCGTTGCCAACAGTACCTGCACGGACCTTCCTCTGTAATTTTGGACTCGGCCCCAGGTATTTGTTTGGATAATCTTCAACCACACCCAGGATCCTGGCTGTGCACTGCCTGGCTTCGCTTTTGTTCTTTATCTGAAAAGAGTTTAATCCAAGTAAAACAGTCTTATTTGCTGTACATCCTCATATAACTGGCTATCGAAAGTTATCGACTCCAGCCTGCAGAAAAGAGAGCTTCCACTGTGGCAACATAATATGCCCTTCCAACAGCCAGCCAAAGGGGGTCAAACCCTTTACATTGGAACTGTTCTCATGCTCAGCAATGCTAGAGGTAGACAGTAAATCCAATTCTTCTGAGTCTCACCCATCAACTTCCTCAACTTATTTTTAAAATCCCATTGTACTCCACCAGTCCCAGTTGACTTGGGTGGTGTTTAATGATTCTTCTAAGGAAAACTCCAAAAGAATCTCCCAGGTTGCTGGATTGTCTGGTTCACAAATGTGTTCCATTGTCACTATAGATCACCTTCCGCATGTGATCTAGGAATTATTTCTTTTTACTAGGGCCTTTGCCGCTGTTGCTGCATGGATTCCTGGTTGGAAAAGCTTCTACCCATTTTGAAAACATATCTATAATCACTAAACAGTATTTCTTCCCTTCACATTTATTCAGTTTCTATAAAATCCATACAAATAGTATGGAACGGATATGGTGGTGTAGGGAAACTCGCTCGGTTGGAATGCTCCTGTGCATGATGTTTACTGCAAATATGACACACTGCACAAAATGTTTGTGTGTAGTTAATCTATGTTTGGAATATTTTGTTAACTAACTGTACCATCCCCCCTGTTGAGACATGGCTCTGCCCATGGCTCAACAAAGCCGCATATCTAATTAAATTAGACGGTAATATTGGCTTTTTCTCTTTGGAGATGTACAGTCCGTCTTCAAGGAGGATTGCTCCTCGTCTTACCCACTTCTGTTTTTCTGCTTTCATAGTTGATGTTTGCATTGTTTTTAACATTTCTAAATCTAACATCTCTGAGGGTTGTAATTCCTCATTCAAAAAGAAAGTTTCTGAGTGTGAGGCTGCTTGTTTTGCAGCTGCATCAGCTCATGCATTACCTTTCGAAATCTTATCCTGTTGCTTTGTATGAGCTGCACATTTACAAATAGCTACTTTAGTAGGTAACTGAATGGAATCTAATAAATTCAAGATTAATTGCACATGATTAATCAGTTTACCAGTGGATGTTATCATTTCCCTATTCTTCCACTGCTGCGCAAAAACATGCACTGTAGAGAAAGCATACTGACTATCAGTATATATGTCCACACATCTGTTTTTCGCTAGAGTGCAAGCACGTGTTAAAGCTATCAATTCTGCTGCTTGAGCAGACAAGTTATGCTGCAGGGGTTGGGCTTCTACAATCTCAATATCAGTAACTACTGCATAACCTACTAGATTCTTTCCTGTAGGACCCTTTCTACATGATCCGTCCACATAAAATGTCACCTCTGCATCATCTAAGGGTATATCAGTAAGATCCTGTCTGGGTAAAGTTATTTGCTCCATTTCCTGTAGGCAACTGTGTGGTGTGCCATCCACAGGAGTCGGAAGTAACGTTGATGGATTTAATGTTGTACAACGTTCAATCACCATATGAGGTTGACTCAGGAGTATGGTCATACAAGAAAGATGTCAAGCACGGGACAGGAATGCTATTTTCTTGCAGCTAAATTATCGCAACTGCATGAGGCACTCTCAAAGTGAGAGGGTGGAATAATACCATTGATGCCGAAGCCTGTACTGCCATAGCAGCTGCAACAACTGCCTGTACACAATGTGGCAATGACCGTGCCACTGGGTCCAACTGCGATGAGTAGTAAGCTATGGGCGCTTTACTTCCATGCTGTTGCGGCCAAGACTGACGCCATATATCCCTGCTTACAATCTACAGTCTGAAAACATCTCTTATGATAATTCGGGAGCCCTAAAACTGATGATGAAGCTATCAATCGTTTTAGTCTGCAGAAAGCTGTTTCTGCTACTGGAGTCCAATGTAGTATATCTTGTGCTGCCATAGGTGTATTAAAGATTAAAGCAGCCAATAGAGCCGATTCCAAAGCATAGTTTGGTATCCAGCTTCGACAAAAGTTAGTCGTCCCAGGAAGGACATCATTTCCTTCTTGGTAGTTGGCTTGGGTGCTTGTAAAATTGCTGCCTTCCTATCTTCATCTAATGTTCTACCCTCCTTGGATACCACATATCCCAGGTACTTGACCTGTATTCTCCAAAGTTGCAATTTATGCTTGTTTACTTTATGTCCCTGTTCTGCTAAATATTTCAATAATGCTATTGTATCTTCCCTACATTGCTGCTGCAAGCAGGATGTCATCCACATAAAGTAGAACTTGACTGCCCCCGGTGGAGTAAACCCCGCCAGGTTGCTAGCCATCTCCTGTGCAAATATTGTTGGACTTTCACAGTATCTGGGTAGAAAGTATAGGTGTATCTGTTACCCTGAATGTAAAAGCAAACCAATACTGACTATCTGGATGTATAGGTATTGAAAAGAATGCATTGCTTATATCTACCATGGTAAAATACTTCTGTGGCTTCAAATCATTCAATAAAGTGTGGGTCTGGCACCATCGGTGCCCTAGGTATTATTGCATGATTTACAGCTTGTAAATCCTGTACCATCCGCCATTCCCTTTGCTTTTTCTAACAGATAGAGGGTATTGCATGGTGAATCTAAAGATTCTACCAGTATCCCTTTCTTGAGTAGTGCCGCTATGATAGGCTTGATTCCCTGCTCTGCATCCTTCCTCAAAGGGTATTGTTTCTTTGGTCTAAATGCTGACTTCGTGTAATGGTTACTGGACCTGCTGTCCTAATAAGCCCTACATCTGATTTCCTGTTGACCAAAGAGTGCTTGGTATGTCACACAAGGCTCTCTTCTTCTTTAACAAGAACACCAATCAGCTGTCCTCACTCTGCTGTAAGTGTACAGCTGGACGTGCTTAGTTTAGCCAATTTTTGCTTCTGTATTCCCTGTTCTGACAATTCTAAGTCGATTTGCCTTTCCCATCTTGTCACTTTTTCACCCAGGTCCACCCATCTGACATTTTTATGTTTGGTTACACTGACATGCGGTGGCCTGTTGGACTTATATAATCCCATGAATTCCTGAGGTAATGAACAACTCAGCACACTATTACCCTCAGTATCCCAGTACAAGGTTCGTAACACTAGTCTATTGGCAGGATTTCTGAACAATTTTGCTCATATTCCTTATCAGGCCCTGGTGTGCTACAATAGTACAGAGTACAATGTAACAAATGCTGCTGATCAATGTGAAGGGAGACCTACTGATGGCTACGCTCATCAGTTCCTCGGTTACTGCCCCTGGACCAGTCGTGACTAGGTCCTGGCTGTACCAATAATAGGGATTCACCCTCCGATCGCACCACAAAAGTATCCATCAAATTTGGCTAGGTATGTGTTGAAGTTTGGATGCCAATCTGTGGCCAGTTCATCACGTTTCATTATTTATATCTGTGTAGTTATATGCAGGAAAGATCTCAGCAAAGGAAAAGTCACCACAAACATGGTTAATAGGTGTATGATCAGTAGGACAGTAAACCAATGTCTTTGGGGTTGCTTTGTATTTTTATACACTCTGCCCCTGGTCATTCTGTCTCTGTGGTATATCGGCTACGAAATGTTTATCAAACTGAATATTCTTTACTGGTTTGCAATGGGTCAGGTAAACCAGGACGACCTCTCCGCAACCTTTACTGCAGTAGGCGTTGCCAACAGTACCTGGTACGGACCCTCCCACTTTGGACTCGTCCGGTTATTTCTTTGGATAACTTTCAACCACACCCAGGATCCCGGAGTCAGCACTGCGTCCGGCTTCGTTTGTTCTTTATCTGAAAAAGAGTTTAACTGCAAAACAGTCTTATTGGTTAACAATCCTTTCATATAACTGGCTAATGAGCCATCGACCTCCAGCTCTGCAGGCATGAGAGCTTTCCACTGTGGCACATAATATGCCCTTCCAAATACTACTTCGAAGGGGGTCAAACCCTTTACATTTGGAACTGTTCTCATGCTCAGCAATGCTAGAGGTAGACAGCAAATCCAATTATTCTGAGTCTCACTCATCAACTTCCTCAACTTATTTTTCAAAATCCCATTGTACCTCTCCACCAGTCCTGCTGACTGTGGGTGGTAAGCGCAATGATTCTTCAGGGAAATCCCAAAGAATCTCCCAGGTTGCTGGATTGTCTGGTTCACAAAATGTGTTCCATTGTCACTATAGATTCTTTCCGGTATGCCAGATCTAGGAATTATTTCTTTTACTAGGGCCTTTGCCGCTGTTGCTGCGTCCGGATTCCTGGTTGGAAAAGCTTCTACCCATTTTGAAAACATATCTATAATCACTAAACAGTATTTCTTCCCTTCACATTTATTCAGCTCTATAAAATCCATACAAATAGTATGGAACGGATATGGTGGTGTAGGGAAACTCCCTCGCCAGTTGGAATGCTCCCTGTGCATGATGTTTACTGCAAATATGACACGCTGCACAAAATGTTTGTGTGTAGTTCATAATTCCGTATGTTTGGAATATTCTGTTAACTAACTGTACCATCCCCCTGTTGAGACATGGCTCTGCCCATGGCTCAACAAAGCCGCATATCTAAATAAATTAGATGGTAATATTGGCTTTTTCTCTTTGGAGATGTACAGTCCGTCTTCAAGGATTGCTCCTCGTCTTACCCACTTCTGTTTTTCTGCTTTCGTAGTTAATGTTTGCATTGTTTTTAACATTTCTAAATCTAAAATCTCTGAGGGTTGTAATTCCTCATTCAAAAAGAAAGTTTCTGAGTGTGAGGCTGCTTGTTTTGCAGCTGCATCAGCTCGTGCATTACCTTTCGAAATGTTATCCTGTTGCTTTGTATGTGCTGCACATTTACAAATAGCTACTTTAGTAGGTAACTGAATGGAATCTAATAAAGTCAAGATTAACTGCACATGATTAATCGGTTTACCAGTGGATGTTATCATTCCCCTATTCTTCCACTGCTGCGCAAAAACATGCACTGTAGAGAAAGCATACTGACTATCAGTATATATGTCCACACATCTGTTTTTCGCTAGAGTGCAAGCACGTGTTAAAGCTATCAATTCTGCTGCTTGAGCAGACAAGTTATGCTGCAGGGGTTGGGCTTCTACAATCTCAATATCAGTAACTACTGCATAACCTACTAGATTCTTTCCTGTAGGACCCTTTCTACATGATCCGTCCACATGAAATGTCACCTCTGCATCATCTAAGGGTATATCAGTAAGATCCTGTCTGGATAAAGTTATTTGCTCCATTTCCTGTAGGCAACTGTGTGGTGTGCCATCCACAGGAGTCGGAAGTAACGTTGATGGATTTAATGTTGTACAACGTTCAATCACCATATGAGGTTGACTCAGGAGTATGGTCATACAAGAAAGATGTCTAGCACGGGACAGGAATGCTATTTTCTCTTGCAGCTAAATTATCGCAACTGCATGAGGCACTCTCAAAGTGAGAGGGTGGAATAATACCATTGATGCCGAAGCCTGTACTGCCATAGCAGCTGCAACAACTGCCTGTACACAATGTGGCAATGACCATTCCACTGGGTCCAACTGCGATGAGTAGTAAGCTATGGGGCGTTGCTTACTTCCATGCTGTTGCATCATGACTGACGTCATATATCCCTGCTTACAATCTACAGTCTGAAAACATCTCTTATGATAATTCGGGAGCCCTAAAACTGATGATGAAGCTATCAATTGTTTTAGTCTGCAGAAAGCTGTTTCTGCTACTGGAGTCCAATGTAGTATATCTTGTGCTGCCATAGGTGTATTAAAGATTAAAGCAGCCAATAGAGCCGATTCCAAAGCATAGTTTGGTATCCAGCTTCGACAAAAGTTAGTCGTCCCCAGGAAGGACATCATTTCCTTCTTGGTAGTTGTCTTGGGTGCTTGTAAAATTGCTGCCTTCCTATCTTCATCTAATGTTCTACCCTCCTTGGATACCACATATCCCAGGTACTTGACCTGTATTCTCCAAAGTTGCAATTTATGCTTGTTTACTTTATGTCCCTGTTCTGCTAAATATTTCAATAATGCTATTGTATCTTCCCTACATTGCTGCTGGGTAGGGGCCAAGCAGGATGTCATCCACATAAAGTAGAACTTGACTGCCCCGGGTGGAGTAAACCCCGCCAGGTTGCTAGCCATCTCCTGTGCAAATATTGTTGGACTTTCACAGTATCCCTGCGGTAGCCGAGTATAGGTGTATCTGTTACCCTGAATGTAAAAGCAAACCAATACTGACTATCTGGATGTATAGGTATTGAAAAGAAAGCATTGCTTATATCTACCACGGTAAAATACTTCTGTTGCGGCTTCAAATCATTCAATAAAGTGTGTGGGTCTGGCACCGTAGGTGCCCTAGGTATTATTGCATGATTTACAGCTTGTAAATCCTGCATCATCCGCCATTCCCCGTTTGCTTTTCTAACAGGAAATAGAGGGGTATTGCATGGTGAATCTAAAGATTCTACCAGTATCCCTTTGTTGAGTAGTGCCGCTATGATAGGCTTGATTCCCTGCTCTGCATCCTTCCTCAAAGGGTATTGTTTCTTTTGCAGTCTAAATGCTGACTTGATTGTAATGGTTACTGGACCTGCTGTCCGAATAAGCCCTACATCTGATTTCCCTGTTGACCAAAGAGTGCTTGGTATGTCACACAAGGCTCTCTCTTCTTCTTTTAACAAGAACACCAATCAGCTGTCCTCACTCTGCTGTAAGTGTACAGCTGGACGTGCTTGCATTAGCCAATTTAATTTTTGCTTCTGTATTCCCTGTTCTGACAATTCTAAGTCGATTTGCCTTTCCCATCTTGTCACTTTTTCACCCAGGTCCACCCATCTGACATTTCTATGTTTGGTTACACTGACATGCGGTGGCCTGTTGGACTTATATAGTCCCATGTATTCCTGTGGTAATGAACAACTCAGCACACTATTACCCTCAGTATCCCAGTACAAGGTTCGTAACACTAGTCTATTGGCAGGATGTCTGCACAATGTTTGCTCATATTCCTTATCAGGCCCTGGTGTGCTACAATAGTACAGAGTACAATGTAACGAATGCTGCTGATCAATGTGAAGGGAGCGTACCTTACTGATGGCTACGTTCATCAGTTCCTCGGTTACTGCCCCTGGACCAGTCGTGACGAGGTCCTGCCTGTACCAATAATAGGATTCACCCTCCGATCGCACCACAAAAGTATCCATTTGCCTTTGTGCCTCCATACCCTTCATGGTAGGAACTACTGCTATGCCAAAGAGCTGCATAAGGTCTCTCCCCAGTAAATTTACTGGACATTTTGCAGAAAGTACTATTTTACTTCTCTGGGTCATACCTGAAACAGGGTCAGTTATTGCTATATCATGGGAAAGTGGTTCCCTGTATAGCTGCCCGTTTGCTGCTTTCACTAATATGTAGTCAGGTGATTCAGAGTGTTCCGGTAACTTTGAAGGGTGTATCAAAGTTTGTGATGCTCCTGAATCACACAAAAATCTCACTTCCTTCCCCTCCACCAGAAGTGTAACTTCCGGTTTTGTGTCCGCCAAATAGAGCTCCAAGCTCAACAAGGCTAATTCTAAAACTTCGTTTTCCTCATTTTCTACAACTGTTTGCACTTCCTTTATTCCTTCTACTGCGTTTACATTTTCTCCCTGCCCATTAGTCTCTCCTGATGACTGTTGAACGTTGTGACTGTCATATAGTCAATCCTCATCACTCCTATCCTTCCCTTCCGTAGACTTTTTTTATTCAACCTGCAATCCGTTGATAAATGTCCCCTCTTCCCGCACTTAAAGCACTCACCTTTTCTCTTTCTTTCCTCAAACACCTCCGAGTCTCTGTCAGAGCGTTTATTGCCCTGAGTGTTTCTCTTACCCTTTTTACCTGACTGTACTACGAAGACTTCTGCTCCATCTTCAGCTGTGAAGACCTGCATCTTCTTTTTCTTCTTACTGTTAAGATGTCTTTCAGCATGCCTAGCATGCTCCAGTAAGGCTTGTAGCCTACTCGTTCGGTGATCTATCATATGCTTTGTAATAAAGCTATTGATAGGGGCAATGCAACCTTTCAGAAATGCATTTTTCAACTGTTGTTCATATGAACTATCATTTTTCTGATTTTCAGGAATAGGCATACCACTATGGTTATTGAAACATTCTAATAATCTACCATAGTATCCATCTACAGTTTCATTATCTTGTTGTATGCACTGATTAATACAGATCCAATCTGCTCTAGGTTTCCATTTTTCAGTAATTCGGTCCGTAAGACCCTTCAACGTAGTGTCTAATTCTGCGTCACTATGTAGGAGTGGTTTAAGTTGGGCGTCACGAGCATTCCAGACGCCACAAACCATGTGCCAGTCTGGACCTATAATTTGTCTAATCACCTTCTCTACTTCTTCCCCATTTAAGTGGTAACTCAATCGCATACCTTGTAAATCTTGTATAAACTTTTCATGATTAATTTGTGGATGGGGAATTCCCTCTGTAGCTTTCCGGATATCTTCCGGTGTCCACGGTCTATACACTAAGAGAGTTGGGTCCTGGCCTTCCTGTCCTGCCTGAGGGTTCGGTACTTCAATTAATTGACAGATTTCCTCACTCTCTTCTAGTGACTCTCTTCTTAGTTGAGTGTCCCTAGGTGTTTTACGTGTTCGGGATCTAGTTTCAATAGCTTCTCTTACAAACGGTTGTTGTAATACCTCTGTTGCCACAGGATAACGTGGGGGGGGGGGACCAGCCTGCCCTCCCGCTTCATATCCTGGATGAGGTATCGGAGGGGGTGGAGGGGGAGGGGCCGTTGCTACTACTGTATTATTATCTTCTTTATCTAAGAATAATGCTTTCGCATTTTTAGTCTTCTGTTCCCTTCGGTTCACTTCCTCAATCCACCTATATGCTTGTCACTGTCACTGTTTTTTCGCCTGACCATCTGCGTCAGATTTTAACTGTTTCAAAAGTTTCACTAACGACATTTTGTCTAATATACCATCAAAGTCATATTTATTAACCCATTTTGCAAAATATCTCACATTATCTGCTATCTGCAATTGCATATACTTCGCATCATCCGTCAAGGGCGGATCTCGCGATCTCTTAGTGCACTGATTTCCCATGTCTTCAAAAAGACTGTTACGTAACCCTTCTCTCGTACCACGTGGTATCTCCTTCCCTGTATCCACTGTAGTGTCTAGAATGACTGTTTACTCTGCTCTGTTTTCCCCTGATCTATGACCAAATATACAGTACTTCAATTCGTTCTCGACCTGCTATCACAAATCTTAACAACAACACAATGTAACCTGGTCCCTGATCTAAAACAAAGACAAAGAGGCAAACTCTCCTTACCTGAGCCTCCCATTTATGACTGCACATTTTCTTCTTGGGATCCAGTTTTCCGCTTTTCAGCCACAGATCAGAAAGTGGACAGCCTCTTTACACACAACAATTCAGTCGGAGGTCTTTTTACTCAAGAAGAACCATTTAGGCAACTTCTCCTGCGCAGATTTATTACCACCCATACACTCTGACCTGTAGCTTACCAAGGGAATTCCGGCTAAGAAGGACCACAATGTCAAATAAGTTGTTAAAATCAGACTGTAAAAATCATTAGGCTTTTCTAAATGACAGTCAATAACACAGGAAGCTCAGGTTCAAAACGTTTTACTAGTGTACACCAGGAGGCAAAAAACTATACAGTACAAGTATAAGAGTTTTGTCTGACTCTATACAGGAAGCAATTTGTTTATATAGTGTTTACAATCAGCTTTTGCCCACCTTACTGACATGGTCAGTCACAGGGCATTTCCATCACTATAGTCCACAATATTCTATTCATACCAAGGTGCTGAGGTAATGCTTTTTAAATGTTTTCCCATGGGAATAACACAGCCTTGCAAGGCACCTGGTCAATTACAGTGTCCTTCTGTAAATGTTGCTCTTTCAAGGTTCCAGGCCTGTTCGAATACAATAGTCAGTTCATTTCTTAATACGTTCCTTTGTCTCTCTGGTAAGGAGTTGTACTCTATCTTCGATAGAGCTCACAAGGCCATCCTCCTCAGTGGAAGGAAGAAAGATATACATGTACATACATTTATTTTTCTCTAACCCAGCAGATAATTAATGCTGAAAGACATAAGCCTGCTGAACTGGTTACTGCCAGGGTCAGAGTTCAATCACACTGCAGCTAAGCTTCAGGCAATTACATGCAAGATCAATTCTACTGCCATATTGTAAAATAGAATAAAATGCATTATATACTATTTTCTTCTAAACTAGCACTTCATATATGTTTATATATATATTTTTCTAACAACATCCATCCGGGCATATACATGTTATTCCGTCCTTTGCGTTGGCCGTGGGTGTTTGGCCGTCCGGCAATGCTACTCTCAACATGTGATGTCCCACCTTCCCCTTCTGTGCCTGTGGCACCCTGTTAGGGTGTCCTGTTTGGTAGGCAGATGTTCCACTATATGTGTTGTGTTTGACATGTCTGCATAGCTAATCATCAGTACGGTGGTTGAACATACCGCCTTGTCCAGATGTGTACAGTTATGTGCACCGTGGCGTGTGCATGCCTATGGGGTTTGGACGGGTCCATACCACATGCGGGATGTACACATTCTGCCGACACATTCACATGCATCCATTTGCATATCTGTACCTGAGGTGGGTTGTTAACATGTGGGGTACATATTTGCCCGCGTGGCACTGCCTAAGACAATACTTCTTACCACATTTCAGGTGTGCCCATTGTGTGTAGGTGTGTAGCTGCGCAAGGCTGCTAGCTGGGTTGGGTGCACGGTCGTACATGGGTGCGGGATACATGCTATGATGGGGCTATTGTGTATTACATTTGCATGCATGAGTTCTGCTTCTGGATATTACGCTTAGACATACGCCATCCTGTGTATGCGACGAGCATGTTGCTGGGTGTGGTACATGTTGCTATGCACATGTTTGCCTGTGTTTAGGGTATCTTGTTTCCTTCTTGTTGTTATATCGACACGGCTACCCGGCTGTGTACTCTCACTACTGCTGGTGACCATTAGGGTTGCCACCTTTTCCAATGCCCAAAGTGGGACATCTTTTGTAGAAACATCAGATTTTGCAGGACAAAACATACCCACAGCAAGTAGAAATGAAAGAACTTCACTTTTTTGCCAAAATAAAAGCTTATTCTTATAGCATTTGAGTTGCTTATTCTGTTTCTTATAACATGTTATGTGTTTCAAATACAAAATAATTGTTTTATGCTACTATTAAGGTAAATGGGGAAATATTTTTGTCCTAAAATCTCAGGACATTTGCCATTTTTTTGATTTTTTTGCGGGACACAACTGTCAAAAGAGGGACTGTCCCTAGCAACGTGGGACAGGTGGTAACCCTAGTGACCATGCCCATGTCGCTACTTCTATGTCGGTGCGGCACGCTGACATGCTGCGGTACACCTTCACTGGGTATGCCCACTGACAGTGCATTGCGGGACGGACACGGTATTACGCGTATCCTTTGTTCCTTGGACGGGTACACTTAGGGCTTCGTGGGTTGTGTTTGGTTCTCCGTTTTGTTGGGACGGGTACTATGTTGCATACTCTGCGTACGTTTCATTCTCCACGGGCCCTGGCTGGTGCGGTTACTATTACGGGCGGCCTGTGGAAGTCAGCACTTTAGGTTGCTCATCGCCTGCCGGCTTAGCCACGCCTCTGGACGCATCCTACTTGGGCTCGCTCACGTGCCCTACGCACTTGTCTGTGGTTGCGGCGCGCACTCATTACTATGCATATGGCGCTGCTACGCCGACTATTCACTGCACCGCCGGCGCAAGCCTTACACCGGCCTTGCGCCGAGCTTCATGAATCCCGGGGCTTATGTATTAATGAGTAAGTACTTTTGGGAAGAATTTTATAGATCTCTGGTATAATACCATCATTACCTGGTGCTTTGTTTGATTTATGCTTGTTTATTTGTGTAATAACCTCTGTATATGAAATATTTTTATCCATTAGTTTAGTCTGTTGTTTATTAAGTTTTTTGTTCATGTTTGTAGTTATAAATTTCTTTATTTTATCTTTAGGCTCCATGTTAATGTTATTATGATTAATTTTGTGAAAGTGATTTCTAAATTCATCTAATATTTCTGGTAAACTAGAAACATTCTTCTTTTCCTTGGAGAAAATTTCTTTGATATGATTTTGTTTATTCAACCTTTTTGTTTTATTTTTAAGTCTATGTAAATATTTGGGACTTATTGAGTAAGACAAAAACTTATATTTCTCTAATGTTATTTTAACTTTATGAGTTAAAATTTCTTTGTATTTCTCATTTAATTTATTTATTTCTTCGATGACTTTTTTGTCCCTAATTTTTTCTTTATTATTATGTTTGTATGAGTCTAATTTGCTTTGAATATCTAGTAATTCCTTGTCCCAAGATTTCCTTTTATTATTATACCATCTGATACTTTGTCCATATAAATATGATTTTAAAGCATCCCAAACATAAACAATGGAGACTTCAGGTGTATTGTTTAAGTCTAAAAAATGTTGCACTTCTGAAAGTATATAATCTTTATAGTCTTTTAGTTGAGTTAAGTATGCTGGTATCCTTTTGATCTGAACATTGTAAGTACTTTTTATCATAAACTCAAAGACAATTGAATTATGATCTGATATAGGACATGAAATGATTTTAGAATTAATTAAGTCTGTAACCATCTGGTTAGAAATAAAGACTCTATCTATTTTTGAATAAGTTTTATATCTGTTAGAAAAAAAGTGTATGGTAATGATTTTGAATCTATCTGATTATTAATATCATTCAAATGATATAAATTAACAAAATCCTTTAAATGTTTTGCATTAGATGTAATTTTCTTTTTCCTATAGTAGTAGTATCTTTTTCATGTAGGATACAATTAAAGTCACCTGCTAAAATAATATCTCCTATAGAAAATGATATGATCTTATTGAGATGGTGTTTCACTGTATTAATGCCAATTCCTGGTATCCAATATACATTGATTAATGTATATGTCTTTCCATTAATCTGTATTGTAACCATACAAAACATTCCTTTATCATCTTTATAAGACTTAATAGTTTTAGGTATGGGCATACTTTTATTCCATAAAATAGCCACTCCTCTTTTTTTCTGAGTGTGTTCTGAACTAACCAAGACTGTATATTTATTAGTGGCTAATTTATCAATATCCTTTTTCAGGAGATGTGTTTCTTGAAGGAATACTAAGTTGGCCCTATGCAAATTAATGTATCTCATTAAACTTGCCCTTTTACATGGGTTATTCAGTCCATTAATGTTTAAAGAAATTGCTTTTAGAGAAATCATTTTGCTTTTATAAACATATAAAACATATAATCAGAATAACAATTAACAAAATAAATGATATTATACCTCCTCCTTTAGGTGTACCATTAATTATAGCTGTATTTATTGAAAATCTTATGGGATTTTCTATAAGCTTCACTTTTATTTGTAGTGACAATAAGTTTATAAAATGTGTTGTGGATGTCAGAACTATGTACAAACAACAATAAACAGGTGAAAATAATATTAGGATTAAACATTGCACCCAGCCTGGAGTTAAGAACTCCAACTTTGAGTAGCACATACCACTCAAGTTATCCCCCTGTCCTAAGCAGCAGTACCTCAGCTGCCACCATATCAATTCAATACTAACTATTATTAACTAAAGTTAACCTCATTTAATTAGATTATCTGGTAAGACAAAGCTAAATAATTTATAAATCAGCTTCATATAAACAAATAAGAACATTTAGAAACAGCTCATATTACTATGTACATCTATTTTGTAAAACACACTCATAATCAAAATAGCATTCTAATAAACTTGATAATGGGAACCGAGAAGAGAGAAAGAGAGAAAGGAAGAGAGAGAGAGAGAAAAAAAAAAAAGGAGCATATCTATATATTAGTTTATTAAAAGTTTGTAAAAATAAGTTCTTATGTTCATTTGGATTCAATAACTTAGGCTATAATGGTTCAGACATTACATGTATTAGGGTATTCCTACTTTCTGCCATAGAAATGCAGTTAACAGTTTTAAAAACTTTAAATTACTTGCACCAAAGCTTTCTTCTCATACTTATTATTGCCAGTAAATAAAATATTTATACTCATACATATGTTTACAAGTCATACTGCACAGCAATGATAATTCCTAGTTATACATAAATCATTGTGATGAAAGCCATCTGTATTTTATATATCTGAACTGCAGCTTTAAAATATGTCACATGACAGTTTCTTCTAAAATATAGACATGATACTTGTGCTTGTCAGTTAGTTAAGGTAAATGATTTATAACATTATATATGTTTAAATCATAAGTATTTATATACATTAATATGCTGCTGTCATGTATGCTTTCAAAAACATGTGTATATGTGTTTTACCTTCTATGCCTTCTAAAATATCTCACTTGCTTACTATGGCATACTGAATCATTTAAAATCATTATAACTTTCATATTTTATAAATGACATCTTAAATAAGTAAGTTGTTATAAAGAATAACTCACATTTAGATGTCATAAAGTTCGTTTTTCATCACAAAGTTGCATTTACAGCAGTTCTACTTCCTGGAACAGTGTTCTTCTTGAATCTGCGATGTGTCAGTGTGAAAGCAGGGGTCAAAGTTCAAAATGACTGCATTCAGCTTCTCTGCGTGTATTCTGAGTGTTGAAGCTTTTAAAACAACTCGAGGACACTATTCACGAGGTAACCCACATCCCAAATTATCTCCCTTAACATTCTGGCGGGAATTTTAGTAAATACAAGTGACTGACATTCATTTAGTAATACAAATGAAACTAAACAGTGAAAAACCTTCGCAAAATATTTTACAAGTCATTACAGTCTCTATGATAGTGAAACCAAGCCTACAGTTATTTAACATATTATATAACTTATTTTTATATGCCCCATTTCATTTTCTCATACAAATCTTATTATATACATATATCAGTATTATCAGAAGCATATATCTGTACTTATAAGAGAGAAAGAGAGAGAGAGAGAGAAAAAAAAGAAAAGGAAAAGAGTAGAGAAAAAAAAGAAAGAGAGAGAGAAGAAAGAAAAAAAAGGAAGCTACAAAGAGTATCTACAAAGAAATATTACTTGCTGTTTGTATTAATAAAGTTAAACATGAAACATATTACTTACAACTATTTTAGTTCTAATTATTTGCAATTATATCATGACATATTTTTTGTAATCATGTATAAGCAATAAAGTCATGATATAATATTTAGCAACAGTGTTTAAACAGCATATATAGTTTTAAAGAACTAATAAGTTATTATTTCACTTTTTCCATATTTTACATCATACTTCTCTCCTTGCCCTCCCCACCCCTCACTAAATGCATAGTTTATAAAGAATGCCATTATTTAAAACAAGAAGAGAAAGAAAATGTATCAAATTACTAACCTTAGGTCTCTTTATCACAAAGAGAAACAAGTTGATTGATAGCATGTTATTTGTTCCTCAGAGAGTTTGACTATTTATGAAACAAAAACAGTTCTTTGCACACAGAAAAATAACTTTGAATAAATCTTTAAAATATTTGTGGCTTTCTGGAGATGCAGTAACTGTATTTGAAGAGATTAAGAGAGAAGGAAAGAAAGAAAAAAAAAAATATAGAACATGTCATTTGTTTTTTAGTCTTTTTTGCTTCTCTGAAGTCTTCCAAGAAGTTCCTGTTGCCATCCTCTTTAACGAAGGACTTGCCCATTCCATATCTTCTATTTTATCTAATATCTTATTTTTTTTTAATATACAGCAAAGCAGAGTCCAAGTCTTCAAAAATTCTAGGGCCATCAGGTAAAAAGATTTTTAGTTTGGCAGGAAATAAAAGGTAAGTTTTGAACTGTGCTTTCTTAAGCTCTCTTATTAATGGCAAAAAACTTTTCTTTTAGTTATTACCAAAGAAGAATAGTCATTGTCAAAATGCACAGTTGCCTCATTAATTTTAATAGGTGCTTTAGCCCATGCAGATTTTAATACCATCTCCTTGTCATAAGATGATAAAAATCTTACTATAACTGATCTAGGATACTTTTTGTTAGAGTTAAAATTAGATAAGGACCTATGGGCTCTTTCAATACCAAAAGAAAATGCTTCTGACAAGTCTAAAGTTTTGGAAAGCCAAGTATTTAAAAAGGAAGTAATGTTGTTACCTTCTATATTTTCTGGCAGTCCAAAAATCCTAATATTATTGCATCTAGATCTGTTTTCCAGGTCATCAAGTTTGGATTGTAGGTGTGTGTTCTGCTTCAGCAAAAACTCAATGTTAATTTCTTCTTCCTGGATTCTGTTCCCCATATCATTAACAGTCTCTTCTATGCCTGTAATCTGAGCCTTCTGTTGTTGCAAGTCTTGATGTAACAAATCCATTTGTTTTGTAGTTTTTTCTATGAAGTTATCAATTTTAGTATCTAGTTTGTCCATTTTGGTTGTTAGTTGTTGAATAGTAGATATCAGAGACTGAAGCTCTTTCTTGATGCTGGAATCCTGACTGTTTGCCTTACTGGAACTCATTTTGAACAGAGGTGATGAAAGAAAAATTTCCAAGATGATTTCTGACATGAAAATTATTGAAATTTTCTTTCTTTTTTAGATATTATTCAAGAAACTGATATTCCAAATGTATTTAGAAAGAAAATTATTTCATTAGTTGATTTTTAAAGTAATTATTTCCTGCCAGTGCAGTTAAGTTGGTGGAGCTGAAGAAATCTGCTGCTATCCTGTGTTCATCCTTGGCCACGCCCCTTTTGTTACCCTTTTGATCTATTGCCATGACTGAGTTTTCTTCTAGATGACTATAAACTCTGTTGCCATCAATTCCAGTGTATAGTTAATACAACATTGGAAGGCAAGCTATTGGATGTAGTCTTTAGGATATCTTGAAGGTTCACTCTTAAGGAGGAGTATCAGTTTTCCTGTTGTTAAACAGGTTGACATCAGTTTGGGGTACCATATAAATAGTTATTACTCTTGGCTAAATCTTCATGAAAAGATGTTAATACATTTAACTAGAAGTTAGGTCCTTCATCTGCCCCTGGGGTTTTCTATTTATGAGATTGTCTTAATTTTGTTTCAACTTATGTGGTCACTACTTCATCCTATTTGATATCCTGTACATTTGAACTTCTTATTCTTTCTTTTACTTCTTCTATCCATTCAGCATCTTTGTTACATTCCACAAGATCTTCACAGATATTTCTTCAAACTGTATTTCTTTTTTTTTCTGATGGTGTTTCTATTCCTTTTGCCTTGTTTCCTAATTCTGTATAAAACTTTTTTGAGTCATCAGCAAATTGCTTATTTTGTATTTTATCTTTATATTTTTCTGCATATCTTCTAAGCTTTTTCTGCCTGTGCTGTTTATCTTTAGTTTATCATTTGCAGTAGTGTACAATAGATCCTAGTCTGTTCTGATACTGTGCATTGCTTTTATCAAATCTATCTTTCTGAGTAATTTTGTTGATCTGTTCCCTGTTCTGTACTCTTCTAACAGTTTTCTCTATTTAATACTTCCATGATGCTATTTTGATGTATTTGATGAACAAAAAGGTTGGTGTAGCTGCCTGCTTGCATGTTTTGATTTACAAATGCCCAGCACATAGGGAAATTTGGACTGTAGTTTAACCATCTTGTAATGCTGAAGCCCTGGTCCACTAAAATTGGATTGGTTAACTGCAATCACAGACAAAATTGATTAGCTAGGCAGGTAGTAGCATAATAGTTTGAACATAGCTGAGAGATGCAGGTTTAAATCTCAGGACCACCAATCTGTGTTCATTAACCTTCCAATGTGTAAAGTATTGTGTGTGTCGCAGCAAAAAATAAATATGGAAAATCTGTAATGTTATTCATTCTAAAAGGAAGACAGCATGTGCTGTTCACTGTACTCCAGTACTGTTTTTTTACGCATCAAGTCTTTGCCATTCATACCTGCTTTGTACCTTTTGCAGGTGATGAACACAGAGTGAAGACCAGAGTGCTGTACATTGACTGGAGGCACAGACTGGAGGAGCAGTGGAAGAAGAGAGGTATATTTTATATATTTTTACATTATTTTAGCTAGAATAGATCAGAACGTTGTTATACGACTGGCTTTGTTTGCAGCTCCATGCATGTAAATATTATTGCAAGACTACCCAGCATGCATTTGCAAGGTAACTGCAATAGTCATAAATTTCCTTTGCTTTTCAGTATGTGTTTCATACAAAAAGTTTATATATGAATTAGGAGCAGGGAATGTTTGCTGAGAGTAATATTGTTTATTGTGCATCAGGACATAGGTAACAGCCAGTTATGTCTAACTGTCATAGTGTTGTGGCCTGCAATGTTTTACCTACAAATGAATTGTGCTTTTTACTTTTATTTGTAGACCAAGTCTGTGACTCTGTTGTGTATAGTCTGCCTGTTCACATACTGAATGGGTGTCTCAGCATTTGGCCTGCTGATGGTGGACTATGTTTGGCATGTACTTCATTTTAACATGGCTACGGCGTTTGCCTATAAGACTTGCAATACTTTAGTTATAACACACTTGTATCCTGTGTTTAGGAATCATTGTGCCCATAGCCTCTACTTTTCTTCATTTATACTTGCCTGTTATATCACCAATCAGCAATACATTGTTTACACTACTTATTGATACATTAATAACCAGAAAGTACTGTTTCTATGACAACCTAATGCTATATGTCACATGCTGTTGAGTTTATGATTGTCTATTTATTCTAGGATGTTGTGTTGCATTACAAATATTTGCTGTTTTTGTGTCAGTCAATGACCATGCTGCATTACTCATCTCATCTGCATATAGCTTTTATATTTTCATCTCACTAGATCTTCATTATGCACATAGTTTTTTTGATAGATGTTAATATAACTCATTACTTGCATAGACTCCTTGGTTACATTTCTGAAGTGATTTACATATTCACACAAAGTCATAAATCTGTGAGCCACACATACAAGACAGAAAACTTGGAATTACTGATATCCTTTCAGGTGATCTGCTTACCAACATAGTGAGGCATACCTGATGTATTAACCACTGCAGGCCACAGTCCTCATGTTATGTTGACAGTTTCATGATGGTTTAGCAGTGAAGTACTTGTGTTGTAACGTGGATACATGCCACTCTTGCATGCCACAGTGTCATGACATGCTTATGTAGATATGTCATAATGCCTATGTATGTTGGCTGTGCATATGTCTGTCATGCATAATGATGGATGGTTAATAATTTTTCAGGTAATGGCAGGATTTCCACAGATAAGCTGTGTCATACATACCATGTCATAAAATGGAATAACCTGCTTGCATTCTGTAATAGATATAGTGGCCCTGACATGAGCATCTGATGAACCCATCTGCAGATATGGATAATAGCACATTGATACCTGCACAGTATGATTGATATACTTTTCTTCTCATATGCAGGGATCATGTTGAAGGCATAGCAGTTCATGCCTGTTACATTCTGTACATGCACACTAGTTTGTATTTCACAACTGCCATATTGTGCACAGGAATGTGCAGCTTGATAGACAAGAGGTTTTCATTGTTATGGTTTTGATTCATGTCTTACATCACATATGGTGATAGATTTGACTGTGGGCATATTTTATTTTAATGCGTCATTCTGAATGTTTTTTGTCCATGCATTGTGCCAGAGTGAGCTTGTTATGTACTCATATACATACATACATATATACAAATACTTCAAGCATGGGCATTAATGTCCTCACTGTCTGCCAGTGTACCAGAACAGTTATTCTCATAAGTGTTTGGGCTGTTCTTAAAAATATCTAAACTAGTGCTTGCTTTAATGTAATTTGGTAGTGTGTTCCATGCATCAGCTGCTCTCTCTCAGAGGACCAATTAGTACACTTATCATTCCTATAGAATCTTCTAGACAGGTTGTTTGATGATTCTCTACTATTGTTTGCTAACCCCAAACATTCCCAGAGGAAGTTGTCTTTAAAGGACCTATATAATCTTATCTCCTCTTAAATATCTATATGAGACACTGTACAAGTTCAAATATTTTAGTCTTTCATAATAGCTTAAATTTCCACATCCATGGATACCCTTGATATATTTCCACTGTACTGTTTCCAGTTTACTCATGTTTGTTTTCTTATAAAGTTTCCATATTGTTATTAATACACAAGTGCAGGTATGTTGTAAGTAACAAACAATGACTTCATCATTTCTGATTTCCAAGACTTTATAAACCTGTTTATACAACCTATAGTTCTATAATAACAATAATAATTAACCATTTGGTTGATATGATTAGAAAAATAAATTCAAAGCTGGATCTACCCATATACCTAGGTCCTTAAATGAATTCAGCAGTTTCAATCACTGTGTGTTGTATTAAATATTCACCTTTCAATTCATGTCTCTCAAATCTCATATGCTTAGTTTTTGATGTATTTATCATCATATTATTCTCCTGTGCCCAAATGATCAATTTAATAAAATTCTTTTGCAGACATGTCTTATCTGTAACATGCGTAATCAATGTATCCAATTTCAAGTCATCTGCATACAGACTGTAAACACCTCAGATGAAAATGATAGGTCTGAAATATACAATCTAAAGAAGTAAGGGCCTAGGACAGAGCCCTATGGGACACCCTGACTGTAACCAAGGATTTCACCTGTTCAATTGCTGTATGATATTTTCCATGTCATAGTTGTAAGCCATGCAGCTATGCATTTTATCAAGTATATATCAATACCTAGTTCTTCTAATTTATTGATCAGTGTTTTGTATATAACCCTGTCAAGTGCTGAAGTTAAATCTATATAAATTACATAACAGCAACATTTTTCATTCATAGCTGTTGTTATAGTGTTATAGAACATTGTGTTACAGGAGGTAATAGATCTATTTTTAACATATGCATTTTGATATATGGTTTCAAGTACCAACTTTTCCACTTTTGACAATAGCTTACTCAATATTACATTCTCTTTTATTTTTCCACAACATGAAAGTAGCCATAAGGGTCTGTATTATTATGGGTTTGTCCTACTCCTCTTTTCCTTGTAAACATGTTTAATAAGTGCATATCTCCAATCATAAGGAATCTCCCCATATTTATATGACTAGTAAATAATAAATATAACGGTACTGTAAGTTCTTGCTGAAGTTTCTTAGGTCATTATTATCAATTTCTCTCTTGTGCTTTGTTTGGATCCAATTTACATAGTTCTTTTTCAATATAATCTAATTTGATTTCAGTATCTGAGGTTATCTGGTAGGACAGCTTATCATCCCTTTTGTCTAGCCAAAATGTTTTGCAAAAGATTTTGTAAATATATTTATAATCTCTTATGTTTGAGAAAAAAATAGAATCTACATACAGTTTATCAATTTGTATGTCTTTACTTCTTCAACATATTATAGATCTATAAAATGGTTTTCTATTGCACTCAATGCCTTAAAATATATTTCTTTAATTTATGTCTTGATCTTGGCTCACACTATGCTTAATTTGCTTGCCCAGTTTGTTTATTTCAGTTTTCAATGTTGTAATTTGACTTCTTTTTCATTTCTTATATTTTACTCTCACCTTAATCAGGCATCCTGTTCTTATGGAAATATATCCCTCTGATGTAGTATGCCTGGATTCTAATATTAAACATTGTTTTATTATTATTTTATTTGATATTTGTAAACAAGGTTGGCCCAATTCAGCCAGTCCCCATTTTCAAAGGAGACATGAGCAGAAAATCTTCAGAGCATTATAAAAATTATTAGAAAACAGAGTGAAACATAAAATTTGAGACATAAATCGTGGCATAACGTAGTTGTGTAGGAAAAAAAGATACAAGATAGTGGAAACATTTTAGGAGGCTAAAACATCATATCAGAAAAAAGAAAGTTTACAGGAGGCTAAAACAACATGTCAGAAGAAAGGAAGTTTACAGGAAACATAAATTGAGGCAATACCATAGTTACAGAGGCAGATATAGAGTATTGTTAAAGATAAGAAGAATAAGATTAGGAGTGAGATAGCTTAGGAGTTAGCGGGAGATATAGTAGATGTGTTAACAAGGTAATAGGCAGGCAAGGAGGCAGGAACATTTTTTTTTTTATTTTTTACACTCAATTTCGCTTTCAAAATTCTACACATTCCTTTTACAGTTTTTCCACTGAATACATCCATCAAATTAGTTTTACACAGTGACTGTTTTGCTTCCATATAATCTATAATTAATCTTCTGTGTATTGATTTATATTTCATTTTAGCATAATTGTCTAGCAACACATTAACCCTTTATTATCCATGATCACAGCACATCAACAGTGGCAAAAATTTACATGAAGTAACAATAATTTCTTTAGGAATACAAACAATGTCTAGTATGTTCCTTTCCCTTGCATTTTTTTTTCAATATGAACCAATTGTTGTTCCTGAGTATACTTTGTGAATAATTTATTTACTAATGTTGTTGAATCAATAATATTCCAGTCTGTTTCTGGTAAATATAAGTCCCCAGTCACTATTATTCTTCTCTCTTGTGTTTCATGCAAGAAATGTATGAATTCCTCTAGGTCATTAGCACTTAATTTTGATGGTTTAAACAATCCAACAATTGTTATATATTCTAGGGTTATCTTTATTGTCACAGTTACACAGTCTAAAGTATTGCTGTTATCATTGAACATGTAATAATCACAGCTCACATTATCTTTAATCCCTATCATAATACCTACACCTGATTTTTTGTTAGAATGTCTGTTACAGTAAAAACATTCATACCCTGATAGAACTGCTTTCCAGTCATTGTTATTTAACCATGTTTCAGAAACTATAACAATATCAATCTTGAGGGAATGTAGTAAATTTTCCAATACAAACTATATTATTAATGCTCCTAGCATTGACAACCATCAGTGATGCATCAAATGTTGCGAGCTGTGAACTGTTAAAATTTCAACCCAGCAAAATTCCTGTCTTGTAATTGTCAAATATTGCAAAAAACCTAATGCAAAAATTCTCTTCCCTGATCTTGACAATTGCGTGCCCTTTTGTCTGAACATGTGTGCCCAAAATTAGGCCCTGATGCTCTACACATTTCTCTTTTTTTAAATGGGACATTTTTTCACGTCGATATTTACCCAAAAAATCTTTTCATTCATTTTGACCTGACTCTCATTTGTATATGTGATTTCTAAAAAATACATTCTAACACCTGTGCAAGCTATGCTATCTAAGAGGGCAGTAATTATGTTCCCTATTAACAGACAGATTGTCCTTGTGGATGAGATCATTTGTACCAACATGAATGAAAATAGAGCTGCACTTCCTTATGTTAAGGCATTCTAAGGCTTGTTTCACATCCTCTGTTTTTACTCGTGACAAGCATAACACTCACTATTCAATGTTCATTATCTTCTCTGCAAAGGTAAGTATCAATTCCTCTACTAATTGATTCTCCAGTTACAAAAACATCTTTTCTGACCAGAGCTGAAGAATCTTCAACTTCTAATTCAGTAATGTCAACTCTATCAGTTGTTACAATGGAGTGATCTTCATCACCATTAGTCTTATTAATCCCACTGTTTTCATTTTGTTCTACATTTCCAAGCATACAATTCTCAACCAGCTGCCTTTGTACATCCACAGTTTGAGCCTTGTTGTCAGTGTCTCGCTCATCATTCTTCTTACAGTAATGTTGTTCAGTCCATCATCATTCAATTTTGATCTCTTCCTTTTCACCTGCCCGTTACTTCTTTTTCCTACCCTCTTTTTGAAAAAAATGCTGCCGTTTTTTTTGTAGACTGAAGGTTTTCTGATAGAAAAAAAATGTTATCATTCCCTGTAATATGTGAGTTATATAACAAAGCAGTGTCCTTTTTAGTATGTATTCTCTTTACATAACAGACATTTGTCAGTTTCTTTTTTTTTCCTGGTTATTTATTGTGAACGTCTTCCTTTCTTTTTTTATTTACTTCTAATTGCTCTGAATCATCAGATTGCTTACTACTTGTATCCAAAATTCCAAACTTGTCAGGGGTTTGTCTTGTTTCATAGGAGTGCTGTGATCTTTACATAAAATAGACACATCCTTTCCTAAATGCATTTAATTTGCTCTTTGCCTAACATTATTTATCTCACCAGTCCAGTCATTAATATATGTAACAACAGTTCTCCAAGGCTTGCCAATTGCACAAGTGCAATCTTCATCACTATGTCAAGATTTACTGCTAATAATTATAAGCAAATCATCCAACTTTTGACATGAGGGATACAGATCATGAATGTTATCAGGTGTTACCTTTAAATATACATAACATTTATTACACTGTACAAGATACGTGTGCTTTAGGAAATCATTAATGGTATACTGATTAAGGAATCAATATTTAGCTTCAAATTAATAAAAAATTGAAATGAAAAGAATAACCAAATTACTTACCATAGAATTTGAAGAGAACTTAAATCAACTTAGTTTTGTCTGGTCTGATCTGGATAAAATTACTACAAAATGCTCTGTTTTTTCATTGGCTAATTTGGCTGGTTCCTTGTTTCTCTGCCTTAAATAGCTAGTGTTTAAACTAGTTTGAACTTGTTTTCTAGTAACTGCAGTGAGGTAATCCTTCTGCCCTTGTTCTACTGTTTTATGCTGAATGACTACAAAACATAAGTTATAAAAATCCAAGGCAGCCAAGGAAGAAATAAAAGTCCACAGCGGTAAAATATACCATAAAAGATGAAAAGAACACCCACTGGAGCCTCCACGACCAGTTACAACTTTATTTAACACACAGATAAGCACTTTTGAGCATTTGTTTTTCATCAGATTTAAAAACAGTTAAAATCAACCATATTTAAGCAAATAGCAAACAATTAAAATCAATAGCAGAACCTACGCCCCTTTCAATAAGGGTTTTAAAGGCAAACAAGCGTTTAGTCCAGGTGTATGGTTAGCTTGCAATTCAGCTATTTATCTTAACTCAGCTAATTCAGTACTATGTAGAATGTCACACCCCCCCCATACTCACTTGTTGAATATATAACACCATAAAATGAAGCCTGTGCTAACATAAAGAGCTGTTTCTTAATAGCAGAAAGTTTCAGACTGATCTGATCTGGAGAGAATTATTACAAATGGCTCGGTTTTTTTTTTTTTTTTTTTTTTACTGGATAATTTGGCGGGCTCCTTGTTTCTCTGCTTTAAATCGCTAGTGTTAAACCAGTCTGTACTTGTTAGAAGCTGCAGTGAGGTAGGCCTTCTGCCCTTGGTCTGGTGTTTTATGCTGAGAGACTACAAAAGAGAAGTTGCTTATTTTCAACTGTATCTGCACTTCTAATAAAACAATATTTGTGTCATTTTTGTTTAAAGTGAAGAAGTGTTTTTTAGGCCTAGTGATTTCAATCCTTACCTGTGTTCTGATATGGTGTTGCACCCACCCGCCCAACTGTTATTGTGTTATTAAAGCTTGGTTGCTTTTTAGTTGCCCACGTCTACTCTAAACTTCATATTGGACGCTCCCACTGTCCCATTACATCAGCCGAGTCTACTGACTACAGTGAGATCAGTTGTGAACACCCACCTCTTTAGCTTCTTAACCTTGAATTATCTTTGGTCTCCTCACTTTCTACTAAAAAAAAACTTGTGCCTCTTCCTACTTCATTTTGCTTGTGCTTAGGTATTCAACCGCACTTAGTTGTCTGCATTTATTACTACTTAGTATCCTTATACTTTATTTGAGCTGCTTTTTACTGTTGTGATTGTGAACTAAATTATCACATTGCCCTGCTTTGCAACAAATTTACTGATTAACTGTATTTCATTGCTATTTACTGCAAATCATTATTATTTAGTTGTATTTTACTGCATTTCATTACTGTAACTGTTTTTTCATGCTGTGAGTTCCGTTTTTGTCTGTAGTGGTTAATCTGTGTTTTTTTCATGATTTTTTTCCGTTCACTTAACCTTCAAATTGAGTAACATAGTCTGATACAGGTTTCCTGCATCCAGAGCTGCAGCTACACTATTTTTAACCCTTTGCGAGGTATTCCAGCCACAATTTCTCCCTTAGTATCCCTTGTGTGATCACTTAGTAGTACTACTCTTAGACCTTCCACCCTTTACCCTCTTAGCTCTCTTTGGCTTCTCTCCCTCAGTTTCTGACAAATATGCATGGACAATTTCCTTGGCTTTCTCCTGCCAGTCTGGTTGATATGGGCATCCTGAGACAGTGTAGCAACTGCCTCATGTACATGGGCAACCCTCTACTACTACTACCTAGGAACACAATTTGTGAGAGATGCAATTGCTTTAAGATCCTAGAGTCAATGCTCTCTCTCTCCCTTGCAAGGCAGTATATCTGATACTGAGAAGATTGTCAACATAAACACCAAACCTCATCTTCCAACCACACCTACACAACACACACCCACATATGTGGAGGTTCTCAACAAAAACATACCCAAACAAAAGAGACCTCCAATGCAAAAGCACGTGCAAACTACACTGCCCCCTACACCACACATAGTCCATACACCTGTGTCTCATAGCCGCTAAAGCCTAAACATAAACCCAACATATTAGTCATAGGAGACTCCATTATGAGACACACAGATGTGCCCCTCACCAGGCTGGATAAGAAAAAGTCATGGTTAGGTGTTTGTCAGGTGCCAGAATCTACCATATCACCCATACACTCAAGTCTCTCAACAACTCTGTCATAGTCCACGTTGGTATGAACAACTTGAGTCATACCTCCCTGGACTACATGAAGAGAGACATGATAGAGCTCACTGAATATGTGTCCCAGGCAGGTATGTTCCTAGCCTTAAGCAACATTCTACCATTACCCAGAATGATGCCTCAATACAAACATAAAATGATTGACTTTAAAAATTGGCTTAGTTTCTGGTATCATTCCAGACAGCCTGGGAAGACATGATTGACAAACCACAATGCTTTGCCAGAGATGGCCTGCATCTGTTTCCCTTGGGCTTCAGGCTCCAGGCAAAGGCTATTTCTTCCCCATAGTGCCTTTTTAAGCAAAGCCATGAGGTCAAAACTACTAACATGAAAATGTCATCACAACACAAATTAAAGGTCATGCTGCTAAATACTAGGAGTCTAGCCATGAAACTGCCATCATTGCAAGCATTCTTAACTCTAGAAGATGCTGACATTTGTGCAGTCACAGAAACCTAGTTAAAAGCTGTGGAAAGCACCCCAGTCATACCAGGTTACTCATCCTGGAGAGCAAAGCAAAAGGAGGTGGAGTTGCTATATATATATATAAACGATATACACACCTCCAGACTGATTAAACAGTATGACACACAGGAGACACTCCAGGTGCTGCAGGCCCCCAACTTTGACTCAAGATGCCCACTCTACCTATCGACCTCTTCGAATCTATCAAGATTCAACCCTTTACTCTGATCCTGGGTGACTTTAATTATCCAACCACAGACTGGAAGAACTATTCATGCCAAAACACAAATGCTCAGCGCTTCCTTGATTTTGTCAATGCAAATGCCTTGGACCAGCTGGTTGACAACCCCACAAGACGAGAAAATATCTTGGACTTGGTATTAGCCAACATGAGTAACCATTGCAGTATCCCTACAGTGTCATCCTCCCTGGCAAGTTTCGACCACAGAGTGGTCACTTTTGAAGTCACCATCTTCCGTGACCACCTCCTAGATAGGGTTAAATAAAAATCATCTCAAAGGCTGATTACAACCTCCTGAGGAAAGGTATAAACAGCTTCACAGCTCCCTCCCCCTCCATAGTAACTGGCACATATGCCCAAACCTACACCAAAGTATGATACAAGCACTTATATAGCAGCATGGAAGCAGGAATACCCGACAGAACAAAACCATCCTCCTCAAGGAAGAGTAAACCTATCTGGTGGGCATCATCAATAAATAAACTCTAATAAAAGGAAAAACACTGCTGTGCAGGACCAAGAAGGAGCAGGTGCCTAATTGGAAACACTGTCTCCTTAGTCTGAACAAGTAATAAGAGCATTAGTAAAATCCTCCAAAGCAAACTTCGAGTTCAAACTGGCCATATCTACTAAAGGCTTTCTTTGCATATGCCCGTAAACTCAAGAGAAGCACCCATATCTGCTCAGAACTGATGGTCAAGGACACCACATACACAAATGCCATAGATATTGCCAACCTGCTGGCAGACAGGTTCAGTGAAAACTTCATCCCTCTTTCCCTCCATCAGTAAATCAGGGCACCTGCCCCCCCCCCCCATTATCTCTAGGGAGCAAATCATCACTGCCCTCTCAAAGGCAAAAAATACAGCCTCCATGGGACCAGATAACATCCCAGGTTGCATCCTACATGAACTCAGACAGAAGCCCAATTACTGGCTTCATCCTAGCCAAGTAGAGGATAGCCACTGTCATCCCTTTGCACAAAGGTGGAGCATCCACCAATCCAGAAAATTATAGACCCATCAGCCTAACTGGCCAGATCTGCAAGGCTATGGAGAGGATTATCATGGACCTCATTAACAAGGACATTGGCAACCTTCAAACACTTGATGCCACACAGTTTGGTTTTGTCAAGGGGAGGTCATGCCTGCTAAATTTTGTCAACTTCTTTGAGACAGTCACCAAAGCCATGGACGAGAGGAAGATGGCACACACTGTCTACCTTAACCTGGCTAAGGCCTTCCATACTATTCCTCACTCAGGTATAATAGATCAACTCTCTCAACTAGGCATCAATCTGTATGTTACCAGATGGATAGCAAACTGGCTCACTGATAGAACCCACCTAGTCAAATTAGGAAAGCCACCTTAAGCAGTTGACCCATAATGAGTGGTATACCCCAGGGATTGGTCGTGGGGCCTTTGTTGTTTGGGATATACATTTGTGAGGTGCAGGCCAAAACCAGTGGGCTATGGCTGACCAAGTTTGCAGATGACTGTAAGCTGGCTGCTGTTATTATTTCCCCTAGTGATGTGGACATCCTCCAAGGGGGACTCACACAAACATATGACTGGTGCCAGAAACATGGCCTCAAACTGAATGCCAAAAAATGCATCATCATCATCCCCTTTGGGGAGTGACATCCCCACAAATTATCACATTAATGACAAGGTCCTAAGCATGCAATCAGTCATGAGGAACTTGGGCTCCCAGGTTAATAGCAAACTGACTTTTGATGACCATATTACCTCTTGCATGCAAAGCTTTGTACATGGCCCACCTTATTAGTAATAGTATCTCATCCAGGGACAAGGTGGTCATAATATCCCTGTATTTTTCCCTTATAAGACCCATTATTGACTACAGTACCTTTTCGACATGTCCCTCACAAAGCACATGCAGCAGCTGGAGAGAACACAGATGTTCCTTACCAGGAGAATCTAGGGCCTCAAGCATCTGTCATACACAGATAGGCTAAAGGCCATGTCCCTCTATTCAGTCTCCTACAGACTCCTCAGAGGTGACCTCTGTCTGTCAAACAAAGCAATCTCAGACCCCGCCTTGATGTGACTGCTGCATATCCGCAAGTCAAGGTCCACTTGAGTAACCCACACGTGTGACCTCAATGTGGTCTGTGACATCAATAGGACTTGTTGCTGGGATAAATTTGTGTCACAGAGATTCCTCCTTCTGTCGAATAGGCTCCTACTCTACGTCAATCAGAGTACCTCATTAACGCTTTTTAAGCACAAGCTGGATAACTGGAATGGGAAGAGAAATTACACCCATAGGATTCCACCTGTGTCCCTGCTGGACAGGAGCATTGGGTGCTGACTTGTCAGAACATGGGCTAAATTCTTGGCTAGGCTTCTAAGCCAATAGCCTAGTAACTTCCTATGATCCTAATATCCTATGAAATCACACAAACAATAAACAAATAAATACCAAATTAAGTAAAGTTGTTGCTCGGACTGCCAGCTTTTGAAAATCTCACAAAAGCTGAAATTCCTTTACATCACAATGAAATGCATGCAGTGGCCTCTGCTCACTATCGGTCTTAGTCACACCTCTTTTTAACAATAAAGATCAATAAATGACAAACCAAGACAGGTTATATCTGCAGCCTGTGTGAATTTATAGCTGCCTAGTTCCCTTAGGATGGCTAGAGTTTTCCTTTCTAAAACGTATCCCTTTCTAATAACAAACAGTGAAAATTCAAAGTAAAACAACAAAACATAAATCAAAGTAAATATTCTTGTCTACAAGCTATCCCTTCCTTCCTACAAACAATGAAAAACAATGGTAAAAAAATAAAACAAATTCAAATTAAAACTCTTACCAAGCTACTGCACAGTCAATCACAAACCAGTACTAGATTGTTTTAATAAGCTGTGGATAGTTACAGGAATGTATATTGTGCACTTTCTTTCTTGTTATTTGATTCACCTTGACAGGTCATGGGATCTGTGGATGTCCTCCTATTAGATGCTGGAGATGAGCACATGCCAGACAACTTCACGAGTCCTCGGATTTTGATGATGCTGATGACCATGATGGAGATGATGGAGATGACGATGAAGATGGAGAGAGAGGTATCAACCATTACCACCACCAGACATTTTTTGGGACATGAAGACTGATATTTCTTGGATGCAGTTGAGGGACCTGATGGGGAATTTTTTTCAGGATATGGTGCAGCCCATAAGGGACTTATTCAAGGAAATAGTCTGCAAGATCATTCTTGATATTCAGCCCCATCAGGGCAGGCCCTAAGGACTGTAAGTATTGCCTTTCTGATCCACTTGTGTACTGCTGCCACCATGGTAATGTCCATATAAGCTATTGGACTTTATAGGCACCCTTGTGCATGCATAGTATATTGCTATCATTTTTATGTGATACACAACCAACTGTATAATATAGATGCCATCTGAAATGTTTCCATTTAGTTGCACCTAGTGCATGACACAATTTACCACATTAGACATGCAGTAATCTTGCTGATGTCCATGAAGTCTTGCACTTAATGCATACATTGCTTCATGTGAGCTATGTGGTACTCCTTACATTGGTATGTCTGCATGTGTGTACTCGTATTCATGCAGTGCAGCATATTGTTGTTATGGCCTATGCACTGTGGCTCTATATGTCAGAAGTATGGATTTTGCAGTTAACATTCTGCTTCTGACACAAATGTTCCACTCTATACATGTATGGAAATGCAGCAACTCAGAAATAACATTTTCCCCATAGTTCACAAATAACGCAGTGAGATGGGTATGTTTTGTGGGTTGCCATTTCATATCTGTTCAACAATAGGACACGTCCTTGCTCCTATGCTTTGTATGACACTGTCGTGTCCTACCATCACAGAAGCATACTGGTTTTGTGTGTGACATGTATTGGCAATGATGGTAGTATGTTATGTCATCTATGTGTGGCTGCTTTATATGAGTAGTCCTCCTTTACATAATGCATAGGCCTCCACTGTACTATTTGTGTATACATTGTGGTATTGCTGATTTATATAGCAACATTCAAGAATGCCTTTCTTTGTCTTATGGTTTATTTCTACATGCATTGCTTATTTATATACATGCCCATATTTTGGCAACTGGTATACATATGCACTGATTTATTTACATATCTCTGCACATATTCCAATCAATACAGAAACCCCATTGCACCTTGGAACTATGAGCAGTCATTGAATCAATGTTCTTATGCTGTATTGTTGTTCATAGTACTGTCCTTTGCTCAGTCATACCCATGTTCAGTGATATACATATATCTATATCTATATCTATACCCATGCGTATATATATATATATATATATATATATATATATATATATATATATACACACATATACATATATTACAAGAGGGGCTTATTAATCTGCGGTGGTGGTGATGCGGTAGTGTTGTCGCCTCACAGTAAGACGTTGTCCTGTTCGATTCTCAGCTAGAGCTTCTTCTGTGTGGAGACATGCATGAATGGGTGTACCTTCGTTGAAGGTTGAGCATCAGGGCCGGCAACTCGGCACGTGAAAATCTACTGCCAATCATTAGCGGATGGGAGTTCCACTGTGGCGACCCCTAACTGGGAAAAGCCGAAAGACACAACAACAAAAACAACAATATATATATATATATATATATATATATATATATATATATATATGCATACACACATATATCTGTGTGTGTGTGTGTGTATGTGATAGTGATTCTTAGCGTGAGGACTTGTGCCTCTTGCTGTTAGATGATTGAACATTGTGTGTGTGTGTGTGTGTGTGTGTGTGTGTGTGTGTGTGTGTGTGTGTGTGTGTGTGTGTGTGTGTGTGTATGTGTGTGTGTGTGATTTGTACATGGACAAGTTTTGTGTTGTCACCAGGGCAGTCTGCTCATATGACATACATTTGCTATTTGCTTCAGTATAGCTTGGGTTGAATTCAACACCAACCCTATGTAGTGTACATATACATTTGCAATATGTCCCCTTAAATAGTGTTGCTCTGCTTTATCATTTGCCTTGTTAGCTTTGCTGGCATATCCTGCTTGCTTTGGGCCCATTTTGTCCACTTCCACTCCCCCTTTGCTTGTTTGGCATATACATTACACATATGCATGGTATATATTAACCTTCTTTTACATTATCATCCATTATCATATAGTTATATTATTGTGACAACCCTTTGGCCATTATACACATGCATTGCATATGCATACATGTGGCTTCCTATTGCTTGAATTACATCCTTGTTCCTGTTATATTTATGTGTTACATAGTGCCCAGAGTAATTTGCCATACTTCATGTCCACTACCTGACAATACTTATGTAGCATTAATCATAGATTTCATACTGTTTATTATTCCATGTTATTGTTGTGTGTGTTTGCACTGAGATTTCTTTCAAATGGGTTCCTGTTTGGCCAATAAAGGTTATACGTATGTCTGCTCCTCTGTGTTGCCTCTGTGAATTATGCATTCCATTATACATCTATTTAGGTTATGTACACCTGCTTGTGTAAGGAACATCCAGTTTTTTGCTTTGCTACAGTGCTGCTGTTTGGCACTGTACCTGGTTATTTGCCTTTAATATGCATGGTTGGAGGTTCTATTCTGTTCTTTGCTGGTCTTCTCAAACATTTCATGGGCATCATTTGTTCATCTGTGCTGCTGCTTGTCTTAAACTTATATACTGCTGACAGACTACCCTGGCATATTTTACCGATATCCGAGTCAAAGTTGTGGATATGCCTGTAATATGCAAATATGCTTCAAAGAACTTAGAATATGTTGATGCAAAACAGAATTAGCCAGCAGTGTTGGAGTACTGTCTAACAGTCAAAACCACTATGTAATTCATGGAAGGTGTTTCATATACTGTGCTGTGCATTAACAAATCTACAGAAATTTTACAAGCTTAAGTACTGGATTCAAAATCCAATATGTACTGTGGTCCCTATCTATTCCCCTACATCATGCAAATGACGTCATACATATTCACATATGACTGTCACACAGTTTGCAGTATGTCATAATGTAACACTACATAGGTACCTTTGCATTTTTGCATGTTACTATGGCTGGTATGCATTCATACCCTGTTTGTCAATTTTCATTGCCAGTGTTGTAGAATTTGCTGTCTGTGTACCTTACCTTTCCTTTATGTTTATTTCTGACCTTTGTCTATCATGTCTTTTGATATTTGTTATATGTGTATACCTGCTGTTTTACCCTCTTCCTTCTCTTTCCTTGTCCTTTTCTTTCATTCTATTCTCCCTCCCAAAAAATGGAGCCTGTTTCCACCAAACAATACAAAAAAAACTTGTCCCTGCCCCTCTGACTTCCCCTTAGGTTTTACTATTCAAACATAACTGTTGTGTGTCTCTCTTCTTCACCCAAACCTTATATCTGCTTTCCTATCCCCATATATCCTTGGGTCTGCATGTTAACCATTGTTCCCCACACATATCCTGCATGCATTGTTAGCTGCTGTTAGCCCAGCTGAAGTGGCAGTGATTGCCTTTCATCTTTGTTAATCTTTTTTTTTTTATCAGAAATTTTACAGATTCCTTCAGATTCCATATTTTCTAGTGAATGTATTTCATTAGCACATGACATACAGAGACATCCGTAGTAGTTTGTGGTCCTACAGGAGGGATTGCTGTAGATATAGATTACTTCAAATTTCCTGCTGCTTGGCTTGTATAATTTCTGTAGCTTTGTTAATGCACAGCATGGTTTATGAAACACTCCATGAATTACAGAGTGGCTGTGACTACTAGACAGTGCACTGATGCTGCCGGCCAATTCTGTATTGTGCCCACATGTTCTAAATTCATTGAGGCATATTTGCATATTACAGTCTTAACTACAACTTTGGCTCAGATATCAGCGAAATGTGCCAGATTCTATAAACTTTACAGAATCCAGCCCAGAAAGTGGATAGAATAACATGTGTTGTGTTAGCATACATTTTCTGAAGGATATCAAGTCTGAAACTCAGATGTGTCATTATTTACTGACTTCAGTTTTCATTGACTTGCCAAAAAGCCACATATTTTATGAAGAATACATCAAAAATATGAAACAAACATCTGGACACTCTGTGAAAATCTGGACAGTTGAGAAGTAAGGATTGAACATCTGAAAAGCCACCATATTTAAAGACACAACAGGAACTGGGTGAGTGAATGTGAAAAATCCAATGCAGTTACAAACAGGCAGTAGTCTCACAGCACCTGCAGCTAAATAGGAATACAGTTAAAAAAGAAATTATATTTTTCAGTTCCTAGATTTAAATCCTTTTCAGACAGTGGATAGGAAAGAATATTTTCTAATTGTTCTTAACCAAGAACGTTTAAAAACTTCAATAAATATCTTTAATATAAAAAATAAAGCAATATGTAATATAAGAAGAATGAAAACAAAAAAAAAATAATAGAAATATCTAAACTTTAAATAGAAATAACACACATAGCTATTGTTTTTGTAGTGTTTACTATTTCCCAAGTGTTTGAGTTATAACTAAGAGTGTTAAAATTAATAAAAATATCTAAATTAAAAAAAAGAAAGGTGGAGATTGTGTACCCCATCCTCACTGGACTCTGCGCATTATCTTAACTATTGCTTTGTACATTTCCTTCAGACATAAAACAATGACTGAAACCTGTACATACGCATTTTATTCAGAATTAAAGTGTAAAGTGCTTTCCTTGTCACTTTTTATTTTTCAAGAAAAAAATTGAATTATCTTAAATTCTCTTGGATTTAGAACAAAGAAGAGTTTGTCAGTGAAAAAGAAACACTTCTTCTAAATACTAGCAGAAAGAGAAGTGAGCAAACGCTTACGGAAAACCCAAGAAATGCTGCAAATATGTTTTCAAAAAATGGTGCTTTCCTCCTTGGCTACTACTGTTAAAATTCTTGTTAAGACACTTCTCCTTGTTTCTTCTTTAAAAGAAGAAGGTTGATAAACCGAAAGCGCTCATCTTTCTTTTTTGTGTTACAACGCTAACTTTCAAATGGTTAGGTTGTAGCTTTTATTTTGTTTTTTGTTTTAAATTGTTTTAATAAAAGTTCTTTTAAAGAAGAAACAAGGAGAAGCATCTTAACAAGAATTTTAACAGGAGTAGCCAAGGAGGAAAGCACCATTTTTTGAAAACATATCTTCTAAGTACTATGATGCACTTTGAAAAGATAACACAGTACCTGATGAAGGTGGGCTGAGAGTGTGTGTGTTGCTTATCTTGAGACTGCTTCAACATTTATCAATATTCCACATGAAAAAGTAAAAGTAAAAAAAATGAAGTGTTAAGTGTTGATCCAGACATTATTCATTTGATAAAACACTACTTAAGCAAAAGGATAGAACAAGACACAGTAGATTACCTGTCTATCCTAATTGGGGTTACTAACAGTAACCCATAATGATATTCAGTGAGACTACTTCCTCGTTAACTACTGTTTTCCAGTATAAACATGGGAAATGGGCTAAGAAAAACAAATATATTGCTGACTGGAAACTAGGTAGAAGTTTTCCACGATGACCCATAAATGTATACCTACTGTAGTACTAATGAGCTTAATGTCAGTAAATGTTGCATCATAAGTTTTGCCAACAAGGCATAAATTATGATTACAAAAAAAATCATGAAATCATAAAAGACTTATCATCATTAAAATTCTAGGTACAGTGGTAGACACTAATGTGTATTTGCCTAGCCAGAAAAGCGTACTCTGCAGCCCTTGTAATTATGCCATAAGATGTGTTAAAGGCTTTCTTAATGGCTGAGTGAGATCAGAGGTTTCATCAAATATATAGTTGCATCCTTTGGGATAGGAATGGTGTGTGATATTTTAATGAGTCATGCATATGCCATTGGAAAATATGTGTGCAAAATGAGCTTAGCATAAGAAATTGTGTTTGCCAGATCAGCATGGCTGGCTGGTCCTTTCATGAATGCCTTTTGCAATAGCTTTTTGACTTTAGACCTTGCAATTTTTGAAATGAAAGGTGTGATAATCCTGAGAACTATATTTATGAATGGATATGCCTCAATTTGCTATGGTTCAGAATGCATTAGAGTTAAGTAAGGATGTGTAAAAGAAAAACTGAAAATGTAAAGACAGTTGTTGCTCAACACCGAACTCGTCTGTCTTTTCCTTTCTGTTATAACTTATGATCTACTGTATACTATCTTATGAACTGTTGAATACTGTACTATCATTTTTTAGGTTTACTAAAGACTGATTGTTGCCTGAGATATATATCCATTTAAATAATAAACGTGTTTTGCCTCTATTCTTTTATTAATACGGATATCATGAGTTTCCTGGCTGAAAGGTGTTTTGTACTGGTCTCTTTGCCTCATATCACGATCATAAGAATTAAAAGGCAATCAAGTCTAAAGACGATTGACAGTACCCACTCCTATGATATTCATTGTGCTTCCAGGAGGGCAAAACAAGTTAGGTCAGGAATGTATTTGTGAATGCCCATCCAATAGTCAAGGTTCATCTTGAAAGAAGCAAAGATGCCTCATTGTTTAACAAGTAAGGGTAATTTCTTCCAGGTGGGCTAAACATTGGGCAATATATATATATATATATATATATATATATATATATATATATACACATATACACACACACATCCAAACACACATGCACACACACACACAAATACATATCTATATATATATATATATATATATATATATATATATATATATATATATATATATATATATATGTGTGTGTGTGTGTGTGTGTGTATGTTTGTATGTGGGTCTGCTTTACAAACCCAAAATCCCACTTAGTCGACTTTCATAACACTCTGAAGAGAAAGCCAAAAGCTCAGAAGACCGAATGTCTAGAACAGAGACTTTCAACTCAAGTTAAATAACCGCTTGTCTAAACAAAAAAAAAATTAAAACCGAAGCAAATTAAACCCACCTCATTTGGGAGACTGTGCCCCCCACACTCCTCATAACTAAATATACCAACTCTGAGATCACACTACCATGGGGTTAAGGGGCAAAGTTCAAAATGGTGGCCAAATGGTTACTTACCTGGAGTGGAAAGTCAGTCTTCAGCGTCATTGGTGTTTGGATTGTCACCATTGTCATCTCGGCAATATGAAAGTCGGGTAAGTGGGACTTTGGGTTTGTGAGGTATACATATATATATATATATAAAATATATGTGTGTGTTTTTATATATATATATATATATATATATATATATATATATATATATATATATATACACACACACACACACACACACACACACACACACACACACACACACACACACACATATATATTCACACCAAATGAGGGCACAGACCAGAAAACAGTGCAGATCCATGATATAAAAACACCCTCAAAAATGACCAGCCCACAAAATATTGATTTCATGCTATTTAAGCATGATATGCACAGCATAGCAGCCCTTAGAACATTTCTGGCATTAGTAACAACTTGATCACAGACTGCTTTCACCTATTAGCATCATCAGTGCGATCTGACCCATCACCCACCCCCCCCCCCAAGAAAAACACCAAGGGAATTCAGTAACGCCTGCACAGACTTACATTGCCATGTATGCATAGTGCCACATTGCTTACATGGAAGTAAGCAGATGTGTGATCCAGTATACTGAGCTGAGGTGCATACACGAATGTGTGAACACGGAAGTGTCTGTGGCATACAAATAAACTCATAAGTAGGTGAAATATATGCAAATGAGGCAGGTAGAGTGATCCAGCAAGCAGACAGGTAGTCGTGTAGACCCTGTGTTAGTGTCTGTAATGTACACGGAAAATGTCTGTGTACAAGATGTAAAAATGACTCCAGGGGCTATAAAAGGTTACTTACAATGGCAGAAATAGAATAAATGGCACAGATATGTGCAAAACTAACCACAATGCAGCTAAAACCATATGGAAAATAATGGAAAATAATTTTATTTTTCTTAATACCCTAGGTATGTTTGCATGGCATGCTGCAGTGCACAAACATGCCCTTATGGAAAAATATATACAAACATTGTAAAAACGAGAATTTGTGGGTATGTAACATTAATGTATTGCACAACTCTGTATGGAGTATGTGCAATGTTAGACTGCTGTGGTTGCTAATGAGGCAGGGCCTGAAACCGTGTAGTTTCAGGTAATGTGCATGGATCTGTATGCAAATGAGCTGGGGTTACTTAATAGCACAAATGGGTATCTTTGTCCAAATGAGCTGGGGTAACTGAATAGCATAGATGGGTATCTGTGTCCACATATCCCATTTGTGTAGGCACAGAACCATGTTGGTGCCCAGAGAAGAGGTAGCTGACATCAAAAGCGGGTGTGTCTGCACAATTTTAAGCTCATTGGAGATCAGCTGCACCTGTTTGCACTGTGCACCACTGAGCAGGAGAGGTATGTACAGTGATTGCTAAGCTGTGTTTACTTCTGAGCTGTGTGTTTTATTGTGTTTGCACATGTTTGCATGGCACACCACCATACTGAGCGTAATCTTCCATGGGGGTGTGTCTACTAACTGCTAAGTTTTGTTTATCTTTGTGGCATGGGTTTGCGTGGCATGCCACAGTGCTCAGCAAGGAAGGCTGTCAAAAAAAAAATTGGCTGAGAAAGCCAATGATATAGAAATTACGAATGAGCCATTTTTCAGTTAAACTAGGGTCATTAAACCTCTTAATAATGCACTTGGCAGGTTTAATGCATCATAGATAGCCAACAACACAAGCTACATCACAGCAGAGCACTATAAAGGTTGCATACATCCTGCAATCTGATTTTTCCACCATACTCTGCACCATTGGAGTATAGATTTTGGAATTTTAACTGAGAGAATGCTAGGAGCTGCTGCAGGTCTGCTACATATGTATGTGCTAGATCAATGCAGCTATTGCTGTTGATGACCATAGGCCTAGACTGAGAAAAAGAGGAGTGTTCAGGCCCAGGGTAACCTACCAGGAGCTACATGAGCTGGAGATTGTGGAGTACTACAAGGTGGACAGGGACATACTAAAATAACTCACTGAGTTCTGCAGACCTCAACTCAGACCAAGAGCCAACAGAGAGGAACCCATCTCAGTGGAAACAAAGTTATGTGTAGCACCTAGGATGCTAGCTACAGGTACTTTCCAAATACCAACTGAAGACATGATGGGGGTTTCAAAGGGCATCTGCTTCCAGGGTACTCCACCAGTTTATGGATACCATGCTACCACATCCCAGTGAGCACATTTATTTTCCCTACACCCCCAAGGTGAGAACCAGCAGTATGAGACTCTTCAACCATGTAGAGTATTACTCTGAGGTACTGGGTGCCATAGACTGCACTCATGTACACATCAAAGCATGGCCTGCTGAGGAGGGTAGAGTCTACATCAACTACAAAGGGTACCTGTCGAACAACTGTTAGGTCATGTACAATGGCCAGGGCATTATCATGAATGTGTGTGCTGACACCCCTGACAGTTATCACGACTCCCATATCTGACAAGCATCACAGCTGTACCAGATGTTTGCTAGGGGGGATCTCCCACACAGTCATTTACTTGGTGAGACTGGCTATGCACTGGAACCATAGATGATGATACCCATCAGAAATGCACACATACCCACTGAAGCACATCATATTAAGGCACACACACAATCTGGGAACATCATAGAGCATGTGGTCGGGCTGTTGAAGTCATGGTTCCGGTACATCAATACATCTGGTGGAGCCCTGCAGTACTCTCCAGCCACATGTGCACAGAGGTTTACAGTATTTGTCATGCTACACAATATGATCCTGCAGAAACATCTTCAGCTGGATCAGCAAAGGAAAGGGATGCACAGTCTCCCATCAGTGCCTAGGTCACCACAGCTGCACCCACAGGGGCACTTGGAGAAGGAACCCCCTCAGGCTGTCCCTGTAGGCAGATGTAGGCATGGCCAATATGCCCTGACATAGCCAAGAGACACTGCATAGCACATGCACTGACAACCTAGAGTCCTAAGGGCTGACACCTTACTCTGACTTGCATACATATTAGTAAAAAATTATGCCAGCCAGATCGCACAACCTGTACCTCACCATGTATTGGCTGTGATCTGCATGCATCAGACAGAGTTAGCCCCGAACTACAGGTCTGTCAACTGCTGCATTTGCAAGCTAAGTCATTCTCCTCTACACCATTTATAAGGGGTACTACATTATGGTAGCATATGTATGGACCTGCCACATGTATGCAAGGGAATAAAGTGGGCTATATATAGTATGGTACTGGGCTGCTTGTAGGTACTGCCAATAACACTGGGCATGCTTCTACACTTAGCTAACTTGAGCCCAAGTCTGTTGCCTCTACTGTCCAAAGACCTGCTATTTGGACATATGTCTGTACATACATACAGCTAAGTATACATATATGTCTTTACCTATCCCCCTCACACTTGTGTAGTGTCTCTATCAGTATGTGGCATATATATATATATATATATATATATATATATATATATATATATATATGATAACAAGAGGTATATATAGCTATATAAAGTACAATGATATATACTGTAGACTCCCCACATATATCTAAATAACACATTTACATAAAGTATACACACAACATTAAGGTGACATCCCTGTTATACACATGTAAATATAGATATGGGTGGAGATGTATGAATGTCCTCACATACCCCAGAATGCTGGGATTATCTGCACTTACACATCACAACAGTTCTCTGATGGAACCAGACCAAGGCCACAACAGCACATAATCCATTCACCCACAGACCCCTGTGCTTCGAACTGTCACCCTGTAGACAGACACAGGTACACAGGTGGTGTAATGTACAATGGGTGGAATGCATTCCTTGGACCCACCAAATTATCACTGGCCACATGTCCTCCTATCAAACTACAAACAGCCACATATGGTCATACAGGTAAGTGTACATACATAGCAGGGTTATTATCATGTATCCCACCCCTAGGACACTAGATACAATAACAGTACCAAGCAGTATCACTCTGCAGGCCACACATGCTGTCTAACATAAGGCCACTTTGTGTACACCACAAGTACTGTGCCTGCATCAACGTATATAACAGACATAACATGTGGCATGTGCAGTAAGTACTGTGACCTGTAGAGTATAAACAATACTACATAGGTAGGAGTTCTAATCTCACATCATTCAAGTATGTGTGTGTGTGTGTGTGTGTGTGTGTGTGTGTGTGTGTGTGTGTGTGTATGTATCGGCTACTGCCTCTATAGTCCCTCCTCTGCAAGGTCTGCTTATTTCATCCACTTTAAGAGCACTGTCTGCCAATATGATAATTGATAAACTATGTACTGCATGTGATAAGTATTCCATGTTATAGTGTGTTACAGTAGATAGGTAGGGGTTCTATTCTCATATCATCCAACATCTGTGTGTGTGTACATATATCCTATCTCTTTGCAATGGTTATGCATTTTATGCTCAGTGACTAGCTGCTGACCTCGACATTGACTTTCTTTACAAAACCTACTGATGACATCCACATTAAGAACACTGGCTGACACTCGGATATCAGATAAACTATGTGGGACATAGCTATAGTGTATATTACTAGATAGGTAGGGATTCTGATCTCACAGCATCCATCTTGTGTGTGTGTGTCTGTGTGTGTGTGTGTGTGTGTGTGTGTGTGTGTGTGTGTGTGTGTGTGTGTGTGTGTGTATCAATATATTCCTCACAGCAGTATAGACATGCCCATCTGGGCTATCTCTCTGCAAAGGTATGCATTTTATGGCCCTGTGACTGGCTACTGCCTCTATAATCCCTCCACTGCAAGGCCTGCTGATGTCATCCACCTTAAGAGCACTGGCTGCCAATATAATAACCGATAAACTCTGTAATACATGTGATAAGTATTGCAAGTTATAGTGTGTAACAGTAGATAGGTAGGGATTCTATTCTCATATCATCCAACATCTGTGTGTGTGTGTGTGTGTGTGTGTGTGTGTGTGTGTGTGTGTGTGTGTGTGTGTGTGTGTGTGTGTGTGTGTGTGTGTGTGTGTGTGTGTGTGTGTGTATGTGTGTGTGTGTGTGTACATATATCCCCTTGTGGCACTATAGACATGCCCATCTGGCTTATCTCTTTTCAATGGTATTCATTTTATGGCCCTGTGACTGACTGCTGGCCTCTAAAGTCCCTCCTCCACAAGGCCTGCTAATATCATCTACCTTAAGAGCACTGGCTGACAACCTAATAACAGATAAACACCATCCACATGTAATAAATACTGCAAGTTATAGTGAGTAATACTAGATAGGTAGAGGTTCTAGTATCCGATCATTCAACTTGTGTCTGTGTTTGCAAATATATGACCATGCAGTACTTCAGACAAGCCTGTACAGGGTTTCTCTTTGCAATGGTTATGCATTTTATGCCCAGTGACTAGCTGCTGACCTCAACATTGGCCTCCTTTACAAAACCTGCTGATGACATCCACCTTAAGAGCATTGGCTGACACTCTGATATCAGATAAACTCCGTGGCACATAGCTATAGTGTGTATTACTAGATATGTAGGAATTCTAATCTCACAGCATCCAGCATGTGTGTGTGTGTGTGTGTGTGTGTGTGTGTGTGTGTGTGTGTGTGTGTGTGTGTGTGTGTCTGTGTGTGTCTGTGTGCATGTGCGTGTGTGTATGTGTGTGTATATGTATGTATGTGTGTGTGTGTGTGTGTGTGTGTGTCTGTGTGTGTGTGTGTGTGTGTGTGTGTGTGTGTGTGTGTGTGTGTGTGTGTGTGTGCGTGTGTGTATATGTGTATATATTAATATATCCCCTTGCAGCACTAGACACATGGCCATCTGGTCTATGCCTTTGCATTGGGTATGCATTTTATGACCCTGTGACTAGCCGCTGGCCCTAAATTTCCCTCATCTACATAATTTATGTCCAACACCCTCTAGACACGTATCAAGGGTAGCAGACCTTGTCACAGCATATGAAAGCATAATGACACTGACTGTCCCCATTGTCCCTGACACACTGTTCGACACATATGCACCTAGGGAGCCATGCGTGTATACTAGCCTAGCTTGCTGATGTCATATGTCTGCTGTGATGCCTTGCCATCCTGTGCCACTGTACTGCCACCATGTGTCCAAAACTGAATTGCTCAGACGCAAGGGGCACAAACACACACTGGTCCATTACACACCTTTCATTCTCTACACTACTGCCAGTGCACCATCAGGCAACAAAGATACACAAAGTTTGATGTGTAGTCAAGACACATGCCAGCATACAGTACCTGTCATGGCCCACAACAACTGCCATGGCATAACGCTGCTGCACTACACAAACACATGTAAAGTAATATAGACATACTGTGCATCAGACACATTTCCAGGTCCCTGCATTGATAGCATGGATTGCAGGGATGTGGCACAGGTATCATCCCATGCACAGTGTGTTGTTTGGGGGTGTCAGAGGCCTAGGCTCTGCCAAAATGTTGACAGCTGAGTTTAAGTTTGAGTTTGAGGTGAGCTGAGTTTGGCTGAGTTTGGACCTTTGTCCCCCCATTAATTATGGCTTTGTCCTGATTTCTTACTGAAGGAGGTTGAGAGGTATGTTAGGCATAGCTCTCAGCCAGACAGGGACGAATGTTTACAAAACAGGGACTTAGCCAGAATACATCAGAGAAATTCAGGGTCGCTTGTACAATGTTAGAACTAAGTATTTGTGACACTGACAGACTGAGAGGAAGTGAATTACAGTACATAGTTTGATGTTTCATGAATGTGTGTTTGATGTACATTGTAGGTTGAGGTCAGTAAAGAGAGAGAGACATGTTAGTGTCACACTTCATACCCATCAGAATATGTGTGCTAATGCAGTAGCTGCTGTTCTATCAACTTAATATCTTTGTAGAGGCAAACTGTGAAACATGTCCCTATCTCTGGGCCATTGCCCCCTTTATGTATGCTTGTGTCCAAATCCCTTGTTATAGAGGGTTGGGAGGTATGGTTGGTCTGTAGCAGCTACCTTAGCATACAGCTGTATATGCTCCAGGCAACAGCTGCTGCTGCAGCCTAGAACACATAGGGTGCAGTGTGAATACTTTGGAGGCCAGCAAGCTGTATGTGTAACTGTGGCTGTAGTGTGAGCCCTGTTGTTACAGCAGAGCCAGGGTAGGTGTATCCATTGCAGTCCAATTCAAGCATGTGCTTAAGGTACATATGTTATGCAACAGTGCCAGTTGTAGAGTAGTAGGCAACATACAGTTAGGCTATATGAATATGTGCAGTGTATCTCTACCTGCATACCTTTATCTTGCAAAACTGGGTAGCAGATAATGCATTAGCAGTAATCTGTGGAGATTAAAATTGCATGACTTAGTCATTACTTGCTGTTTTCATAACAATGTGACTGAATTGCAATACACTGAATTCGAACCCAAGACTATGTGTGGCAAAAAGTACTGTATGCAAGGAATTTAACAGATTGAGCTAGTGCTACAGTAGGTGTATTTGCCAGATATATGTGCAGACATACAGGTTATGACCTACATTGTCTGCATCCATCGGTATGTGCCTGGCTTTCAAAGGCAGTTGTTCTGCAGCAGGGTCCCAGATGAACATATGTACTGTGCCATTAATATTTTAGCAGGTGTAATTAAATATATCACTGACAAAAGGGAACATGTGCCTGCTATGCCAGGCCTCATGTATTGCCATTATTATTTATTTGGCCGTCTACTGGTGTATTTTTGCATCACAGTCCCAGGTATATTCCCATTTGTCTCACTAGGTTTAATTTTCAGTCTGTCATTGGCAATCAGTATGTTTTGCTGAAAACACCTGCTTAAATTACGATTTGTGTGGTGTAGTGGGTTAGTACAGTAGGCTGTAGTTAACAGGGGCCTGGATTTGAAACATGGCAGAGGTGATTATTTCGTACATGCGCCTAATACTGTGAGAAATATATAAAATCATTAAGGCACATTAAAGCTCATTTAAGCAGATTTGCACATTATGGCATGTTGCAGCACTTTGCTTAGCTCTGTGCAAACCTGTGCTAAAAAATTAAAAGGAAAAGAAAAAGGGTGTGATAGGACAGTGGTGAAATGGGGGAAAGCAGGGGGAAAAACATAGTGAAAGGCAGGTAGGGATGTGCAGGAAGGATGTGGGGAAGAACCGTGGCTTTCCATTTCTTTAACCGCAACCGTTGTGCACTTTGACAGATTTTGTGGATGAATTTGGACTCTCAAACCCCTGAAAGATAGGTGAGGACAACATAAATGTGTTGTCAAGCCAATTGGACCAAATTAGTTGTGTCCAGTGGACATGTTTGCCAAACGGAGAGCTACGTAGTGGGCAATATTCTTTTTGTGGGCAGGTGCCCATTTTTTTTTCTTATAAGGAGACAGTGGAATGTCGAGTAATGTATATAGGTTCATGTGGGGAGGTAGGTTGGGTAGGAGAGGATGCAATTGCAGACAGACAAGACAGCAGTCAGGGGCAATGTGTGACACATGAGGGGGTAAACACCTTGGATGGGGAGGGTGTCATGGAATCTGAGATGCATGTGCTTCCAAATGGCAGCAGCATGACTGACATCCCCACCCATGGACAATTGATACTGCTCCTTCACTGCACAGGTGTGTCCAGGTTGTCCAGTCTGCCCTTAATCCATCTCAGGTGATGTTTGTAGCTCTGATGAATGATCCTGTGCAACATGGCTGGTAGCTGATCTTGGGTGACTACCACCCCTCTGCCACCACTCCCCGGGGGAACCAGGCCCCATTCCCTGAGGAAGTTCCACCTGAAGGTGGTGAAGGGGCAACAGAGGGGGCACCACTGGCCTGTGTCTCAGGTTTACCAGGACCTGGTGCCACAGCCAGCTGAGGTAGGGTAGGCAGACCAGCAGGAACCGGCCTGCCCTGTCATGCTGTGGTGATGGAGGTATAGCAATATATATATATATATATATATATATATATATATATATATATATATATACAGGTTAGTTATGAGCAAAACCATTGTTAGTAATAGCATGCCATTTTTTTGTTGTGTCTTTCAGCTTTTCCCGGTTAGGGGTCGCCACAGCGGAACTCCGGTCCGCTAATGATTGGCAGTTGATTGTTACGTGCCGAGTTGCCAGCCCTAATGCACAACCTTCAACGAAGGTACACCCATTCATGCATGTCTCCACGCAGAAGACGGTCTAGCTGAGAATCGAACCAGACAGCGTCTTACCATGAGGCAACAACACTACCGCAGCACCACCACCACAAGTAATATTAGAAATAACCCCATTACATTTCAATACATATTATGTGAAACACAACAATAAATAACAGAACAGTCAGTATATTAACGGCATGCCAATAACAGTTACGGCATAAGGAAAACAGAATAGGTAATTCAACAAAATATGTTAATCGGCAACCATTTTAATACATAATAATAAAATGCATGCCCCAAAATAAAGTTTAATGTAACAACATATGTTAACAGCAAACAATGACTAATGAATAACAATAATAAATATATGAAGGTTAGGGAGAGAGACAAATACAGTCCATTAATACTATTATAGGCTATATAGTCGACAACAGTACTGATATCTACTCTACAGGTCTGTCCTTTCTTTATCTGTAAAAGTGTCCTATAGCTGCTGTAGCATGTACATACCTCTCAAGCTATCTGCATGGGACACTATGGCCCAACCAGTAAATACTGCAGGTACACAACTACTCAGAATACTTGCACATCAGGTGTACATGTATAACTACCAAGGTGTACTGTGGGCTGATGTAGTGATACTTTGCTATTTACATAATCATGTCAATGATAAATTTGTGACAGAAGGATCACACACTAGTAATTACATTACGTGACAGTGTGACACTTAAGAGACATGATTGTGTACAGTACAGAGTAAACAACTATCATGCCTTGGTTGGCAGGCACGGGGACAGAACCTAATAGCAGTGACTGCAGAGGACATCTGCATTTACTGTATTAATTGACTGCAGCAACCTTTAACAGACACTCCAGGCATACAGTTATACCAAATATTACACATTTTATTTATTTATTTTTTTTATTATTATTATTCTTTTTTCCTTCATGTTATGCTGTATTTTCGCATTCCTGGTAATGATTGTAACAGTCTGTGACATCTAAACACAATTATTTACTAATATCATGGGCTAACCCTCCCATTTACCTGTAGTTCCTGTGGAGAGATAATTTGAAATCATTAAGTGACTGACACTGTAATATTTAATACTACATAGCACTGGATTCAAACCCTGGTCTCTGTGTAGCAAAACATGCGTCATACAGAGCATTTAGCAAACTGAGGTATTGAGTCACTGCTGATTACTGATTGACTGATATTTGCCTAGTGCTCACCTGGAACCAATATATGACCTGGTAATAATAGTACAGTTTTATGCTTCATTGGAGTGACAGTTGAGCACAGCATGAAATTCAAGCCTGACAGATATACTAGGTAACCTATACATTACTACATAGAATGTAGGTGTAAACAATATATTGTTAGTGTGTTGAAATATCTGTGAAGTCAACAAACAATATCTGATTTAAGGTTATTATTTGCAGTCTACAACTTTTATACTGCAGTGGTGGTGCTGCGGTAGCGTTGTTGCCTCACAGTTAGATGTTGCCCATTCAATTCTCAGTTAGAGCGTCTTCTGTGTGGCGACATGCGTGAACGGACGTTCCTTCATTGAAGGTTGTGCTTTAGGCCTGGCAAGCCAGCACGTAAAACTCTACTGCCAATCATTAGCGGACCGGAGTTCCGCTGTGGGGACCCTAATCGGGAAAAGCCGAAAGACACAAAAATTTGCAGTCTACAACTTTTTCAGTGTTATACTTGACAGCAGCACCATACCTCACAGCCTGAATGCATATAGCTGACATGCAATAGTGACAATAAGACAATCCTGATGTACACAATTTACCTTGCTGTTATTGCTTTTGGTTTATGTGTCATCATAATTAATTTCTTACAAAACAGCTCTGAATGTACACTTATTGCACAACAGACTTTATTAGATATACCTTCATGCAGGTACTGGTATTGTTTAGTGTTTTTATTGCTGAGTGGTTGTCATAACTAATTTCTTGCAAATCAGGCCTAATTCCACACTTATTGCAACAACAGACTATATTAGAGATACCTTTATGCAGTTACTGGTATAGTTTCAAGTTTTTATTGCAAAACAGTTGTCATTATGCACGTGTTGGAATACAGCTGTAATTCCACAGGTATTGCATTACAAACCTTCTTGCATATACTTTATTATGGTTAATGCTTTAGTCTTCCCTGCTATGGCACTACAGTTGGAAGCATGTACTTATTGCAGTAATCCAAATTCATTGCAATACAATATTTACCGTATATACCTAATCACAGCTAATACTTTACTCTTTCTTGCTTTTTTGACCATTGATAACAAAATACATCTGTACCCACCACACTCATGGTGCACCATGACCAAGCACCTGGCATGTGCCTCGAGGTTGTGAGCCCTCTCCTCTGCAGCTGTTGGGAAAGAAGAAAATAATTATGCATACCATTTTAGCAGACATTCAGGTTAGATATTAGTAGTACAGAGGTAAAAGTGCTTACATACATGTGAGACATCCCTGCCTGAGATTCTTCGACCCAGGTCTCCAAGAGATCCCCGTTATGTCACTTCAGGTCATCATAGTGGTGACAACACTGTTCACCTCTGTGGGGGATACCAGTTGTACTGATGAGGTCCCTTGCCAGCTGGTCCCAGGCTTCTGCCTTCCATTCTGAGCCCTGGTAACCTCCTTGAGGATGCCGCCTTCATGTTGTTTTACAAGGAGCCCAACCATGACCCTGGAATCCAGGATGCCCTACCGCTGCCCTTGAAAGCATGAACCCTCACCAACCCCTGCCATAGTATCCTTCAGAGACAGAACTCCAATGGATTATACTGTATTCCCACTTACTGTGCTTAATATAGCCTGTTTTCCCACCCTTACATGCCATTAGGCAATATTTAAAAATGCAGCAAGATTGAATCAGATGCTTTATTATGATTTTAGCATTATTGTTATATATGTATGTATGCAACTTTAAGGATGAGGCACTTTAAATTTCTTTAAGCTATTAATTGATGTTAATTGTTGATATGAAATGATTGGCTGTTTTTGTATTTAACGTGAGCATCTTTTGCATTTTTTATGATGTTTTACACTGAATAAGAGTTCTACTCAAAAGCTATGTGTTTTAATAAATGATGTTTGTACTTTCTGAATGGTGGACTTCTGTTTTTTTGCTTTGTGCTAATCTTCTACTTTGAAGTTTTTCAGCTACTTGGCAAATTTATTTGGAACTTGTGCTCATTTTGTTACTTCTCTTAGTAGCACCTTCATTTGATAAAATCACAGCCAAGATGTTCTATATCTACTGCTGCCTTGGTACATGCTGCCCCAGGTACTATAAATGCGGCGGAAAAGATACGAGGATTTTTAACAGTTGATGGTAATCCATTTTTGAATATTTGGTCTAGCTCTATGTAAAATCTATCCTCTAATTTGCACAATACTGACTTAGTAAAGCTACAACAAGCTCTGAAAACTTTGCAGTATAATGCCGAGCAATTTAAAAGGCTACAATGGCAGAGACTAAGTTTTAATGAGTATCTGTCAGTTGGTATTGTCCCATGGGGATTGAGGATCACCAAAATGTGCAACTATGGGAAAACATACCAAGACTTGCTTTTGAAGTGGCAGGAACTTAATTTAAGGTTGAGTGCAAACTATATGAAGTTGACAAATTATTTTTTTGGTAAATATGAAGTAGAGCTAGCTGCAAAGATTGAGGCATTGGAAGACCAATTAACTAATGGCTCTGAGTTCTCTGCTGTGGCCAGAGACTATGATAATCTTTTAGAGCATCTTAGAAGCTTTGAGACCAAATTAATTGCTACCTAAAAACATAAACCTTTATGTGATATGATTTTAAAAAATAAAAATGTCTTTTCTTAGCTGAGAACTGTCCAACCTATGAGAGAACGGCCCTCGGAAGTGATCCGCCAACCATTAAGCAGATCTGAAAATGTCTTGCCTCCTTTCCCAGAACACGCATGGTGTGGAGAAGCTGTTACGGTTTTCGATAGCGTCACAGGTGTGTTGGTTCAGCCATTGGAGGCTGAAAAAGTTATACAGAAAGTGACTATGTCTATGAACTCACAGCATACTGCTTCAACCTCAGGATTAGTGATGCAGATTGTATCCAGTGATGGAAGTGAAATTAGTGATCCATCTTCTTTTTTACAGAAACGTTTTTCTTTACACGAACCGATAACAGTAAAAGAAAGAATAAGGGGTCGATGCAACAGTCGCAAACATTTAAGAAGCAAGGAAGAAGATGAGCAGTCAATACAGAGGAGTTACAGCAAGAAAGACCAGGGAGCCAAATTGAAGAAAGCAAAGATTTAACTAAATTGAATGTACTGAATTTGTCTGGGCAGCATTTCAGCTTGTCACAGTTATATCTTTTGAGTAAAGGACCTAGTTTTATTCTGTCTGCTGCTGGTGTGTTGACAGACTTATTAACTGAACTAAGATTATTTGTTAGGTCTTTGGACCTGAAACTGCTCTTTAAAAATGTTTCTCAGCATAATATTGCAACACTGAGATGAGCAAGCACTTTTACTCAGGGGGATCTCATGCTATAGGACTGTGGGACTGCAGTCCCTCCACGTGTAAAATGGGTCCCCCACCTGTAAAATGGATTAAATAAATTCCCCATTCCCCCACCATAGAACATATTAAAATAACAATTCTTAGGCTCTGGGCATGCATAGTTAGTTCCTGACTGCTGTGTTAGCCAGACCAGAACTCCAAGCCCACATGCTCAGGCATTCCGAGCTTCAGAAGACTAGAACTCCAAGCACACATGCTCAGGCATTCCGAACTCCAGACTGCTCTGTTAGGCAGTCCGGAAACTCCACCCTTCCAGCCCAGAGGTCTGTGCGGTGATGACCACACAAACCAGAAGGTCACCAGACTGCATTGCCCACAGGCTGGACCAACAACAGGAGGCTCCAGCCTCCTCACATCAGATCCAACAGCATGCACAGGTCATTATGGAGGACCAATTGGGCTGCAGGATCACTACAGAGGAGCTGGTCTGAGGACAGGTGATTGCTGCGGAGGACATAACTGAGTACAGAGACAGGTAGGGTGTTTATGGAAGACAGAGAATCATGTGTGATTGTATGTGTGTATGTGTGTGTGTTTGTGAAATGCCTCAGTTGCTTCATGGTGGTGGATAGAGAATAAGGCTTGAACACTGTACCTTGGGCCCAAGTGACAAGAGCCTGAATTCCCTACCCACCACCATTTGTAAACATTTGCAGATTTTTGCCTCATATTTGTTCTGTTCCTCATAAAATCTGTGGTTTCTGTCTTTTTGTTGCTTTACTTAACACGGCCAGTGGTGCAGTGGTAACAGTGTTGCCTAACAGCTACAGTTTGTCTGGTTTGATTCTTGGCTGGGGTGCCTTCTGTGTGGAGTCTGCATGTCCTCCCTGTGTTTCTGTGGGTTTGCTCTGGTGTCCTCAGTAGGTATTTGTCCCTATTTTATGGACTGTATTCTCCCATTATTGGCTTTGTCCAGGTATTTTGTGCCAAGGTTGAGAGCTATGGTGATAACTGAACTCACTGAATATGTTTGTGGGCTGTATTTCCCCATTATTGGCTTTGTTCAGGTGTTTTGTGCTAAGATGTTGACAGCTATGGTGAGAACTGAATTCACTAAATTGTAGCCATTTATGTTCCAATCTTCCTTTCTTTCATGAAAATAGATAATTTGGCATAGTGTATGTTGCTCTGGCTGTTTTGCACAGGGTCCTGGGTTCAATACTTGGTAATGAAATGTATGGTGGTAACACAACATTTTATTCTAGCAACTTTCCAACATTATACAAGCAATGTTTAAAATGTGTCCCTGGTTTTAGGGCATTTGCCCCCCCTGCTTTTTCCAGATTTCTTGTGCTGCAAAGTTCAGAGATACAGCTGAGTGTCGAGTCGATTTTACAAGGAGCTGAGAGCTGCAGGGGAACAAAAGTTTAGTGCTGCTTATGGAAAGTCTCCTTACATTGTAAATAGCACAACAGGTAGTGTACTTGCTTTTGATGCTGAAGGCTGTGGGTTCTACTCCCACAGAAGGTAGTTCCATTGCTGATACTGTACTCTGTTGTAAAGAGGATGGATGCTACAGTCCTCTTTGGCGAAGATACCTAGTAACTATGAACCTATTATCAGTTTGCCATTCATTCCCTATTGTGATATTACTAGCATTATTTTTTTAATGCAACATAGGCAATTTATTTCTCAAGGGCAACAGGCACTTTATTTGTAGATGAAACAGTGAGATATACAGTTGTTTGCTAGCAGTAACCTCTTCATTAGTTAACAGATTTCTTTAATGTGGAATTATTTAGATGACTTTTACTTCTTCAGAGATTGTGCATATTTACTGATACTGGTGGACTGTAGAAGTTTGAGTAGACTTTTTTGATGGAAATGTTCTGAATTGGGCAGTTTTGTCATTATTGGTGCATGCATTTTGTTTCATTGTTTACTGGAAAAATGTTCAAAACAATAAATTTAAAATGCCCTCTAACAACTGTACTGTATTGTACAAGGAATATAATTGAATACAGTCAGGAAGGTTTATCAAAGAGCATGTGTATGTTTTGTGTTCAAGGGGCCTATGATTTGAAAACAGCCCAAAATTAATCTTTATCTGCCACTGGCAAAATGTATTTTCTTTAAATGTGGGTTTCAATGCTGTTTCAATGAATGCGAGTTTCAGGGCAGAGAAGTTTTAATGCTAAGTCTATTTTCATTGTGAGACTGCATTGCTTTGTTTAGCAGATATCTGTTAGGGTTTATGCTGTAAAATATAAAATAAAACTTTCAAATGAAATGCATATCTTCGCAGGAGTAAAGCAGTAGGCACATTACAGTGTTTATAGCAAATGGGGTGAAATAACCAAGGAATGGGACATTGGAATGACTGCAGGGAGGACGCTCCATTTGACCATGAGTTTGTGAGGGGGGGAGGGCAGCAAACTCAGACAGCCCAGGCTGAACTATACCTCTTAACTGTCCAGAATTTTGCAGAATGAATAGATTTTTGCTTCTTATTTTTGGTTTGTTCCTCATAAAATTTGTGGTTTTCTGCCAAATCATTTAGGAATGAAGTCACTAAATAATGACAGACATTGAGTTTCAGACGTCATAACCTTCAGAAAACTGCATGCTAAAGCAAGAACTGTAATTCAATCAACTGTCTTTTTAGTACTGTTTGTATGTCCCCCCAATATATTTGGCTTTATCCAGATTTCCTACATTAAGAGGTTAAGAGGTACGTGCAAATAAATCGCTTTATAGAATTAGGAATATCCAAACCTTTCAACTGTCTCCAATTTTGGCTCAAATGTTTCTCTCCCCCTAATAATCCCACTGCAAAATGGCAATTTTAGAAGAAAATGTGGAGGGTTTACAATTATAAATTCTTAGTTCCTGACTGCTGTGTTAGGCAGAACAGAACTCCAAGCCCACATGCTCAGGCATTCAGAAAGAAGTGCAAGCTGTGAAGTATGTGCATTCAGCTAGTATGCACCCTTAAAATATTTTTAGAGGGGTTGTGAAAGGGCAATTTATGAGAGCAAGCAGGTTAAGTATGAAGGATGTAATGTTTGTAAAAGAGATGGAAGGAATGGCCTCTGATTTGAAGGATAGAGGGTATGATAATACCCTTATTGAAGAAACTAAAACTATGGTAAATCAGTTGAGGAAAGATGTAGTTAAACCTTATTTGTCAGGGGAAAATGGTAACATGCATAATCAAACAAATAATGTGGTTAAGAATAAGGGTAAGCTGAATACATCTATACCCACCACACTCAAGGTGCAACCTGGCCAAGCACCTGGCATGTGCCTTGAGGTTGTGAGCCCTCTCCTCTGCACCTGTTGAGAGAGAAGAACACAATTATGCATACCAGTTTATCAGATATTAAGATTAGATATTAGTGGTACAGAGATAAAAGTACTTACATACATGTGGGACATCCCCTGCCTGAAATTCTTGGAAGCAGGTGTTGAAGAGATCCCCCTTATGTCTCTTCAGGTCATCATAGTGGTGACAACACTGCTCACCTGTCCGGGGGATACCAGTTGTACTGGTGAGTTCCCTTGCCAGCCAGTCCCAGGCCTCTGCCTTGCACTCTGAGCCCTGGAAACCTCCTTGTAGAAGCTGTCCTTCATGTTTTTTTACAGAGAACCTGACCATGACCTTGGAATCCAGGATACCCTACCGCTGTGCTTGAAAGTGCAAACCCTCATCAACCCCATGGCATAGTATCCTTCAGAGACATAACTCCAAAAGATTATGCTATATTCCTACCTATTGGGCTTAATATAGCCTGTTTTCCCACCCTTACATGCCATTGGGCAACATTTAAAAATGCAGCGCATCACTTAGTAGCACACAAACCAGCTCAGCTCAGCCAAGCAGTGCTTAGCAGTGCTTCATTGTGTGCAAACCAGCAAAGCCATGCAATACAGTGCATAAACATTATCAGCTGTTATTTTGTTTATACAGTGCTTAGTAGGTCTTATCAGGTTTTAGCAGAGCTTAGCTGAGCAAAGCAGGCCACCATATCACAATAATTTGCATACTTTGTATTTCAAACATAAATGCTTACTTGCCCTTCCATGTATTCAAACCTGCACCTATTGCACATGAAGCTATAACTCTACTCATTTAGCTATGTGGATATGGGGAATTTTGTCATACCTTTACCTATACTTCTGAGCTACCTTTAAGCAGTCCTGAGCATCGCTTCTCACCAAGCAAACCTGCTCAGCTATGCTTAAACTTGACCTTTACATGAATAATTGAATATATCTGGTTTTTATTTTTAGATGTCTGGCAGGTGTCTTGACACCACTTAGCACTGTTTTGCTCCACATCGCACCACTCAAACATGCTTTTTAAAAAAATTTAAAAAAGTAAATTACATTGATATAATAAATTGGACAGTTGTGCTACTCATCTGCAGATACAGTTAGCACCACACTCCCTACATTGATTCAGCAACACGTAGTTTTGAAAATATGCCAGAAATATTTAAAACCAAACCTTTTATATTTAAAATATTTCTGGCATATTTTTGACAAAAGAGCAGACGTCTGTATTAAGTAAAGGATTATCATTTATTCCATCACAAAAGACTGACTTAGCAGATATCCTACAAGAATTAAGATTGTCCGCAAGGACTTTGACTTTGAAAACTATTTTCAAAAATACAGATAGTGTTAATCAAATGTTTACTAAACCCAGTACTTTTGTGCCAAAAATGCGTCCAGTTGTTGACACATTTGTCTTGGTTTATGAAATTAGAAACATTTTTCGTGAAAGTACTGTATGTAATCACTACAATTTGAGTAAAGCAGAAAGTAATGCATTGTTTGAGCTAAAGTCTTTACAATCTATTGAGATAAGACCTGCTGATAAAGGTGGAGGGTTGGTCGTGCTTGATAAAGATTTGCTTATTGCACAGATGTAATTGTTATTAAATGAAGAAGATACTTATCAGAAAATAATGCGCATGCAAGCTAGGGGGAATAACAGACAGGATTTCTGTCATGATATTTGATCTCTTAATTGGAGGGATGATTTCTGAAGAACTGTTTAAGTACTTTACTGTTGAGACTCCATTATATCCCATTATATATATGGGTTGCCTAAAGTACATTAGAGTCTGAGAACTCCCCCCATGAGACCTATTGTCTCGAGCAAAGGATGGGCGACTGAACCCTTTTCAATTTATGCAGAAAAATGTTTACATCCAGTACTTGAGACTTGAAATAGTGTATTGAAGGATACCAGTATGTTTTTGGAAATGCTGTACAATGAGGCCAAGAGTATTACGGGCCAGTATTTCTTTGTAACATTGGATATTGTTTCATTGTTTACGGTCATCCCCAATACATGGGGAATTGAAAATATTAGAAGTCTATCAAATTCTAAACACTTCTACACTAATGACATAATTAACCTGTTATGTTTATTACTGGAGCTCATCCTAGAAAATAATTTATTTAGTTTTAGGGATAATTTTTACCTTCAGAATATTGGTGTGGCTATGGGCACTCCTTGTGCCAATAGCTACGCCAATCTTGCTTTGGTTGAATGGGAAGATAATTTGTTTTTGGAAAAGGATGAATACAAGAAAAATCTGATTTGGTATACCCGGTTTGTGTACAACATGATTTTTTCTGTGGGGGGGGGGGTACACAAGAGGAGATGGATTTATTTATGGAGTACTTACATGGTACCACCCCCTTTTTGAAATTTACTAGCAAAACATCATTAGAAGAAATAGAGTTTCTAGATGTTAAATTGAAAAAAAATGATATATTAGGAATCCAAACAAGTATTTATAAGAAACCCACTAGAAGGAATGTTTTATTGCACAGGGGCAGTATGCATCTAAAATGTATTGGGGACAATTTGGTAAAAGGACAAATCCTTAGAATAATAAGACTACATAACGATGAATTACAGCTGGAGTCAGCACTGGACAATCTAAGAATGGATTTTTTTGAGAGAGGGTATCCCAAGAGTATGTTTGATAATTATGTGCTAGAGTTGAGTAGAGAAAGAAATTCTAGAGGCAGAGCATATTTCTCTGAGAGAATGAATAACAGGTCATATGTGAGTAATAGGGGTGATAATAAACTTAGGTACCCCCTCACATATAGTAATGATATTAGTATCTTTTGTGATGTCTTTAAAAGAATTTGGAATATTTCAAAAACTATAGGAGACTTAGATGGCCTCCTGGATGATACGCCAAACTTTGCATTTAAAAACAAGAAGTCCTTAAAACACCAACTATGTTATGGGGTTAGGAATGATATATTGAATAGCATCTCTCAGAGAAAGGGTACTTATACTTGAAGGAATTGTTCATCCTGCAAGTATATATATTCTTGTACGATCTTCGTTCATCCAAATCTACATTTAGCATTGCAGGCCAAACATTATGCTGACTGTAGGACAAAAAACATAGTGTATTTTGCATTCTGCATCATTTGTAATGCCTACTATGTAGGCAAAACAAATCATATGCTTAATGAATGCACATAGGAGCACTATAGGGATATTTTTAATAAAAAGGAAACAGATGCTTTATTTAAGCATGTAGAGGTGAAAGGTGACAACCATTTTTTCAAGTTTATAGTTTTAGAGATTTTACAGGAAGGTGTGAGGGGTGGTGACATGAAAAATTTAACTGAGGTTGCAGGACAGAGAGGGATCCTCAGATTAAATGCGCACACACCACCTGGTATTAATGAAGCTGTTTCCCTGAAACCCTTTCTAAAGGCCAGGGCACTGAGACATTAGTATATTTAATTATGTATTTTATGGTAGTTGAGATATATACATTTTTAGAATTTTATAAAGATTTTTGTATATATGATAATTGATTGTATAAATGATTAATTGATGACTTAATTGAAGCATGTGCTTTAAAGCAAGTGCATTATTGAATGTGCTTATTCTGATGAAGCGGTCAGTGTGATCGTGAAAGCGCTTACTTCCTTGGAGTGATTTTATCATTAAAGCAGATTTTACCCAGCCATGGTGACTTGGCTCAGCTGTTTTCTTCTCATTTGACTGCTTTTTTTTGCCTGGAGCCATATCTTTATCAGGTAGCTGGTGTTGTGTTTTTCTTTGTGTTGAAAAGCTGGTCCAAGGTATTTGTATTGATGAAACCAAGGAATCTCTGGGCATTTGTATTTTGGTATGAGTAGTTCTTCCAATCTATGGTTGGATAGTTAAATTCACCCAGCACCAGGGTAAAGGGTTGAATCTTGATAAATTCAAAGAGATCCAGAGGGGTGGAGTGGGCATCTTCAGTCAAACCACCTTCAGGCTTTCCCTGTAGGCAGACGTAGGCCCTGGCCTTGGCCAAGAATCATGCAAAGCACATGTACTGATAACCTAGGGCCCTAGGGACTGACACCTTACTCTGACTTGCATACGTATTAGTAAAAATGATGCCAGCCAGCCCACACAACCTGTATCTCACCATGTATTGGCTTTGGACTGCATGCATCAGAAATAGTTAACCCCAAACTACAGGTCTGTCAGCTGCTGCATTTGCAAGGTAAGTCACTTTCTTATACACCACTTGTAAGGGGTACTACAGTATGGTAGCATATGTATGGACCTGCCATATGTATGCGAGGGAATATAGTAGGTTATATATAGTGTGCTACTGGGCTACTTGCAGAGATCTATAGTAGGCTACTGGTCTACTTGTACAGATCTAAAAGCCACTTGGGAAAACAGGTACTGTATTCACTAGTATGTGCCCCATAATATCCACTAGGCCACATGGCTGGAAACTTCAAGACATTAGTTAAGGGAGATGCCAAACAGTGGGGTCACAGGGCAGTCACATGACTGCCTTTGCCAGCAGAGCATGGGCTGGTTGTCCCCCACCTCAAACACATCAGTGTTCCCATACAACTGCTGTAACAGTAAGTCTTCAATGATATACCAGCAGACCAGACAATTCCTGTATGTTGTTGATAGTGTGAGGAATGAAACCTCACTCTCTGGTGGCTGGTGTGGCTCACTGAGCCAGGAACAGTAGCATAGGCAATGGTGTTAATGTTTGAAATCTGGCAGCATCCAACATCTTTTGCATTTGAGGTACTCCTGTGGTGGTATTCCCACAGACAGTCATAACCCCTCAATCTGTTAATGCAATAAAGTCGGACAAAGCCAGAATAAATGGGGAGGGGGGGGTGCAAAGGGCCATACCTACAGATTGACATTATACACCCACTGAGTAACTTAGCATGTGGCTAGTATAACAGCAGGCTGCAACAGGTCATATTAGCTGCAGGATGTAAAGGGCATCACTGAAATGTGTCAATTTAATGACTGTTATTTACAGCATAGTACTGGAAAACCACAAATGTATGAGGAACAGAGCAGACACATGGGGCAAAATGCTAAACATTCTGCAAAAACATGTAAAGGGAGTGGTATGCAGGCTGTCACCCTGTGTGTGGTGTACATCATGTACCCCAGTCACAATATACCTCTCAACCTCTTAGAGCAGGAAATCAGGCCAAAACCATGAATAAATGTGGGACCAAGGCACAGAAATAGGGACAGGTTTTAAATATTAGCTCTTACAAATGTAGAATGTCAATAGAATAGCAGGTCTTGCATTAGTATGAATCTCCTGATATGCATGGAGTCTGAAACATAAATGTCTGTTATTATTTACTGACATCAGTCTTCACTGATTTGCCACTAATTTCCCAGAAAACCACAATGTTATGAAAATGGACCACAAATATAAGGCAAAATTCTGGATAGTCTTTGAAGCTCTGTATAGTTGTGAGATATGAGTCACAAATTAAGGTCAGCATGCTTTGGACAATATCAGAGAAGTGCAGTACTGTGGTAACAGGTGCAGCATCCAATGGTCTGCAGCACACATAATCCTGGACTACAGTACAGGTAGCTCTGGCCAGGAGTCAGCTTGTATGTACTGACAGTCACACTGAGCATGCTCCTACATTTAGTTAACTTGAGCATACATACAGCTATGTATACATATATGTCTCTCCCTAACCCCCTCACACTTGATTAGTTTATCTATCAGTATGTGGCGCATATATATGAATGATAAGATGTATATATAGCGATATAAAGTGCAATGATACATAGACTCTCCACATATATCTACATAACACATTTACATAATGTACACACACACACACACACAACATTTATGGAGACTTCCCTATTATACGCATTCATATAGATATGGGTGAGAATGTACAAATGTCCCCACATATCCCAGAATGCTGGGGTTATCTGCACTTACACATCACAATAGTTGTCCAATGGAACCAGACCAAGGCCGCAACAGTACATAATCCACTCATCCACAGACTCCTGTGCCTGCAGACTGTAACCCTGTAGACAGACACAGGTACACAGGTGGTGTAATGTACAATGTGTGCAATGCATGCCTTGGACATGCTATATTGTCTCTGGTCACATGTCCGTCTATCAAACTGCAAACAGCCACATATGCCCAAACAGGTAAGTGTACACACATAGAAGGGATACTACCAGGTATCCCACTCCTAGGACACTAGATACAATAACAGTACCAAGCAGTATCACTCTTCAGGCCACACGTACTGTCTAACACAAGGCCACTTTGTGTATTCCACAAGTACTATGCCTGAATCAACACATACAACAGATATAACCAGCGATGTGTGTGATAAGTACTGTGAACTGTAGTGTGTAATACTAGATAAGTAGGAGTTCTAATCTCACATCATCCAACTCTGTGTGCGTATCAATGTATACCTTCACAGCACTAGGGACATGTCCATATGAGCTACCTCCTTGCAATGGTATGCATTTTATGGCCCTATGACTTGCTGTTTACCTCTAAATTCCCTCCTCTACAAGGCCTGCTGATGTCATAAACCTTAAGAGCACTGGGCGACAATCTAACAACAAATAAACTCTGTGGTGTATGCAATATTACTGCAAGCTATCATTTATATTATTAAATAGGTAGGGGTTCTAATCTGACATCATCTGTGTGTGTGTGTGTGTGTGTGTGTGTGTGTGTGTGTGTGTGTGTGTGTGTGTGTGTGTGTGTGTATATCAATATATCCTCTCACAGCACAATGGAGATGCCCTTATGGACTATCTCCATGCAATGGTATGCACTTTATAGCCCTGTGACTGTCTGCTGGCCTCTACATTCCATCCTCCACAAAGCCTGCTGATGTCGTTCACCTTAAGCGCAAGCTGTAGTATGTAAGAGTAGATAGGCAAGAGATCTAATCTCACATCAACCAACATTTGTATATGCATGTGTATGTACATATATCACCTTGCTGCACTACAAGCATGCCCATCTGGCTTATCTTTGTGTAATGGTTATGCATTTTACCACCCTGTGACTAGCTGCTGGACTCAACACTGGCCTCCTTTACAAGGCCTGCTGATTTCATTCGCCTTAAGAGTGCTTGCTGACACTTTGATACTACTTAAAGTCCATGGCGGGTCTATATTATGAAATCGAAATGACAAAACATTGACCGCCATTTCATTGACCCCAAAATATGAAGTACAACTTATGGGAATGGCCAGAACACTGAGTTTTCTCATAGGGAAAAAATCAGCATACCAACCAGACATGACGCATCACTTCAAACGCTGCAAAGTGGGGGACTTCTCCCCACACCCCTCAATGTAGGGGACTGTGGCCCCCACACCCCCTAACTAAATATACCAACTCAGTGATCACACTACAGTGGGGAAAAGGCAAATTCATGGCATCGGCCAACCGATTTATTCCCTAGGAAAAATCAGTGATTTGGCCATTTACATAAAGTGTACTTCGATATTTGGGGGTCGATGAAATGGTGGTCGATGTTTTACCATTCAACTCCATGAGATAGACCCCTCCATGGTGCATGAGATAAGTACTGCAAGCTATAGTGTGTATTACTAAATAATTAGGAATTCTAATCTCACAGCATCCAACTTGTGTGTGTAAATATATCCACTTGCAGCACTAAAGACATGCCCATCTGGCCTATCTTTGTACAATAGTTATGCATTTTATGGCCCTGTGACTAGATGCTGGCCCTAAATTGCCCTCATCTACGTAAGCATCATTGATGTCCACCACCATCTAGATTTGTATGTGCAGAATACCCAGGTGACACTTATCAAGGATTGCAGACCTTGTCACAGGGTGTGAAAGCATGATGATGCCAACTGTCACCATTGTCCCTGACACAATGTTCTACACATATGCACCTAGGGAGCCATGCGCATATACTGACATACCTTGCTGCCATCATATTTTTGATGTGCGCTGCCTTGCTATCCTGTGTAGCTCTATTGCCACCATGTGTCCATAGTTTAACCGCTCAGACTCCTGGGACAAAAACATGCACAGGTCCATGACACACCTGTCGTTCTTTAACACACTACTGCCAATGTACCATCAGGCAACAAAAATACACAAAGTTTGATGTGTAGTCATGACACATGCCAGCATTCAGTACCTGTCATGGCCCACAACAACTGCCATGGCATACCACTAATGCACTACACAAACACATATAAAGGAATATAGTCACCCTGTGCACCAGACCCATATTTGCATGTCCCTGCATCTTTGGCATTGATGGCAGGGATGTGGCACAGGTATCCTCACATGCACAGGGTGTGGTGTGGGGGTGCCAGAGACCTAGGCTATGCCAAACAGCTGACAGCATGTGTTTGAGTCAGGAAGGGGTGATGATTAAATGGGCCATGGAGAGGTGCCATGTGTGTCTGTTGGTGACCTCAATGTAACAGTGGTGTTGGAGTATGCACATGTACACAGTCAAGCCCAGTGCTAGCCCTACATGTGTGTATGGTGGAAAACTGTGGACCATGCGTGGTAGAGTGGACAGTTCACCATCTCTGGCCATGAACATGAGAACTGGCTTCACCAGGAGTAACAATGGCATCAATAATGCCCATGTCAGATGCGGTGCTAGTACCTGATAGTGACTGTTGTTTGCTGGGTCCCTGTCCCCCACAGGACCACCCAGAACCACTTTACTATGGCCTACCATGCCCTGGTGTGGACAGCAGACTTCCCTCTGTAGTGCTGGAGGTACTGCCACTACTGGACCTTGAGTGTGCACGACCACGTGAACTCTCAGTAGATGGTGTTGCTGGCCTACATCTACATGTCTAATGCCCAACTCCAACCAGAGTTTCCAGCAAATACAAGATGCAGTCAAAGACAGACCCTGCCTCAGCCCACTGTCTGTCCACTACATCAGTGAACCGATCCAGGGTGTCACCAATGCAGTAGAGGCAGTCACAGATGTCAGACTGCGCTGCATCCATAACCCTAAGCATCCATCTGCTGTTGTGTTCAGAACATGCCTGTGCCTCCATGATGGCCCAAAGCATGTGGCAAGTGACTTGTGATTTGACACTTGCAACAGGTGGTGGATGGGTAGCAGTTCTCATTTGAGCATCCCTGTCAGTCTGCCTGTGTGGGACCTTGGCAGCTGTCTGGCGATGGCCAATGTCTACACTCACTGATGCTATAGTTGTCACACTGTCCTATGCAATATTGTCACCCTCTGACTGTCCAATATCTGTGGCCTCTGGGGACTGGGTATGTGTGGGCATACTGACTATGTGTGGGGACAATGGGGGCAGAAGAGGAATGTCAACCTCTTGGACAGATTCAGCCCCTGTCAACCTCACATGAGGCTCACTATGGCTACCATCATCATCAGAGTCCAATGAGACACTGACATCAGATTGTGAGGGGGACAGATGCCAACCCCTCCATTCACCTGTGAGAAGCAAGACAAAAGCAGTACATTACTACCTGCAATATTATGTATGGTAATCCACACTGATGCATACAGATGAGGATCCACAACTGCATTACATGTCACATCTTCTCATCTCTACTCCCATGCACAACAGGTAAACTCACAACAGCATACACAGACAAGGCAGGCCCTTTATAATATACACTTCAGCTAATCCAGTTAATGCTGCCAGCACAATACACTTTTTTAATTTCTCCATATCTTTTGAGTTTCTAACACTATGATGGGAATGGACCCCATTCCTAAGTCAAAGTATGATTAAAGTTCATGAAATTAGTATTGTTTCACTGTCTGATGTCAGCCAAAAGTACTCTTCACAGCACCTGCAATGTGCCCAGTAATGACTCCTTCTGCAAGTCATATGGAGTTACATGTATTGATAGTGTATTTAAACAGGATTGTCGAGTCTTTTTTATAAGACCCATTGCTCCTACTACTACTGGATCTCTCTGGGTATTTTTCTTCCACATTGCTCTCATTTTTGTTTGCAAATCCTGATATTTTAACGTTGTGTCTCTCTGTACACAGGACACTGCAGTCACTGGGTGTGGTGATTTCAATGATCAATGCTACTGGATTTCTAGCATCTATATTTTGAACTGTGGTGCAGAGGTTAGCATTGCCACCTCACACCAAGAGGCTCTCCGGTGTGATCCTTGGCTGGGGTGCCATCTGTGCAGAGTCTGCATGTCCTCCCTGTGTTCGCGTGGGTTTCCTCCAGGTGCTCTGGTTTCCTCCCACATCCCAAAGACATGCTGTAGGTGGAGTGGGCACTCTAAATTGGCCCTAGGTGTAAGTGTGTGCATGTGTGTGCCTTCTGTGGAAGGTTGGGCACCGGGCTGACAACTCGACACCATAAAGACTGCACTGCCAATTATGAGCGAATGCGTGACCCACTGTGGCAACCCCTAACCGGGAAAAGCAAAAAGAAGAAGGTAATGGGTGATCCCATGTGATGTAGAATTAATTTTCTGTGATGCTTTGTGGCTCATATTCTCAATGTTTTTCAGCCACTTCAGTACCATAATGTTTGCACATTCCCCAAAGCTACAGTCTTGCCACATTATTATGCCTTTCAGTATACAACCCTTCTGTCATTAGTATGATGCAACCACTAACAAGGTGTGCAACTGTTTCCAATTCTGTTTTACAAAACTTACATTAATCTGTTTTTCCCATATGTCCAATGGACTTTGTAAACCAATGTGTACGTAGCCCACTATCTTGGGCTGCCAGTATTAACCTTTCATATCTTCATTTAAATTCACATCTCCTTAACCATTCCTGCGTTCATTTCTGATCAACATGAGGTTCTTCCAGAAGTTTTTTATACTTGCAACTATATTTATGATTTTTCCACATTTCTTGCCTTCTTATCTGGTCCTTCACCTTATAGTCTTTCTTTTCTTTTTTGGCACATTCAGTTGCTGCCTGATTTTTATCTACTTGTGGTTTGATTTCCATTCCTGCTTGACGCCAATATGCTTCTGCTAGCCTAAGCAGGGAAGTCATCATAGATTTATTCTCCTCATGTTTCAAAATTTTCACTTCATTTAGGTCATGTGAGGTCAGCAAATATGTGTGGAGTCCCATGATTGCAGATTTATACATGTAATAAAATTCAAGGAGGCCCATCCTTCCTTCAGAACAGGGAATATATAATCTTGGTATGTAGTGATTTTTATAAATCGTTTAGTGAGCATGAAGCATCCTTCTTGTTTTCCTATTTAATCTATCTAGTATGTTTTGGGCCAGTCAATCACTCCAAAACTGTAAGTTAGGATAGGAAGAGTAAATTGGTTTATAGCTTGGATTTTTTTCCTAGGTTTCAAAGCTGTTTTCAGGATTAACTTAAATCTTCTGGAGTACAATACACCGGTGAGGTATGCAATATGATACACATAACATCCAGTATACATATCTTGAGAATGATATGCCAGTTGTGGTATCACTGTCTCAGGTATGTGCCATCTCCCTATTGTGTTTGAACAGGCATCTTGGAGTAATTGCCTCATCTATAGCAGGCTATTTAGTCACTCATAACTATAAGTGCAAACATGTTAATGTTTGTAAAAATACACACCTGTGATTACCCAGTCTATGCACTGTAGTTAACTGTTCCAGACTGGAATATACAAATAGTGTACTCTGGGTAAGCACAACAGTTGTACATAGGGAATAATGGCAGCCCTTAACTTTCTTAGGTTATACATGATCCATAAAATAACAGTATCACACTTACCAAGTAAAGGACCATGGGCTTTGGCCACATCTGATGAAACTATGCAGTGATGAGGGATAGGTATTGTCAGCATCACCAAATGCTGCAGTGCCCCAAGGTAATATGTGCATATATCCACATGTACAGTAGCTACTGTGATAATGGCTATATTGTGACATTCTGAGTACGTGTGCACAACTGAGCATAAAACCCAACCCCCCCCCCCAATGCAGATAGACCTGACATCCATGTATTGGCATGTACAGCCTGCTACAATGACTGATACAGTATTACACTGATGAACACAGTAAACTTACTTGGACACTCGTTATGTGGATGCTGTGGCACCCACCTCCAGGATATATGGCGTGATGGACACCTGGGACTTGGTTGATCTTAGGTTCACCAGGAATTTCACTGTGGCCAAGAGTGGTTGTTCTGTCACAGGCCCTCCACTGGTGGCAGCACAATCCCAGGCAAAAGTATCTGCTCTTTGATGTGTAGCATTCACCATATCTGTGGCCCATTGTTGGACCTGGTCATAGGTCCTGTCCTGTTGGCCAATCTGATCGAAAACTTGCACAAGGTCTGCTCATATTTCTGCCTGCCATTCACAATTGTGTCGAGCCCTGCTAAGCAAGATGTGATGGTGGTGCCTGAGGCCATTCAGTATTATGTCATTCTCTGCAGTTGTGAATGGTGGATGCCTCCTGTGATACATGGTTCCTGAAAGATAACAAGAGGGAAACACATTACAGGACCAGATATGTGGACGCCCACTATGTACAGATCCTGCATGCCCATAATGGCCTGTACTGTCCACTGTTCCCTCACACATCATACCCCACAGTCAGGAAATGCACTACATGTGTAGATACCACCAAGATAGTAGCCATACTGGGTTATGTCCCTGTGTGCAGAGACAGATTCTGCTGTATATCCCTACATCCATCACTGCAATCTACTGTGGTGTGTCCCCTACAGGCAAATTCTCACTAATATGTCATACAGCCACTGTCAGACAAATAGCAATGTGCTATTACAACAACTAAATGGGCCAGTCCAGCAACACCAGTGTGCCACAGTGACAGAAAGCAATGGAAACCTGCTGTAGTATATGTCTGCTGTAGGAATCATACCTCTCAACTATACAGATGTTTGTAGAATGTCAAGATGTTTGCCTCATACATGTGGTTCTATTCACATAAATCTGTGGATGTCTGACGAATGGTTAGCCAATCATTGATGGTTGATGTCAGAACACACAGTCAGATTCTGACTTTCACACATCATACCCCTCAGAAAACAGTTATGCTACAGTAATATGCATTAGTCTACTCACGTTATTACATTGTACGGGCAATATATATACTCTGTCACTTAGTTTGGCCCTTTGGCCCACCATTAATTATGGCATTGTCCTGATTTCTTGCTGTAGGAGGTTGACAGGTATGTTAGGCAGAGCTCTCAACCAAACTGTGACACATGTCAATGACACAAGGATTCAGCCAGAGTACAACATGTACATTCAGGGACACTTTTACAATATTAGAACTATGTATGTGACACATTCACAGAATGAGAGGAGGTGACATACAGTATGTGGAGCGTACACCCTTAGTTATTGTCACTATGTACTACATGTAATCCACTAGCTTTCCTACAACAGACAAACGTTGAGGGAGGGAGTGATTGATAGGGACAGAGCTGAGGTGTGCTGCAAAGCAGGGACAGGTGTGAGTCATGACATCTCAATACCATAGATCTACAACAAGCCTACTGCTGTAGTCCCTATTCCCCATACCTCTATCCTCTCATCCGCATCCCATTATATGGAGACATCTATTACATACCTGGTGGAGTGTAGTATTCCTTTTTTGAATCTTTCCTCTGGAAAAGTTTGTAACATACACTGTCTGTGTGAATGAAATATCATGCAGACCTGTTCCCCAGCACCAGTTGTTTGCCTTTTGGAGGTAATGCTCATTAGCAGGTAATTGCCTCTGCACCAATCAGTGGCTCAGAATTACTAATTGCTGCCAAAAACAGCTGAATTGCAGTATCAGTAGCCAATGACATGCCACCACAGTGCAAAATATAAGGCATTCATGAAGGCCTTGGCCCCTTTCTTACTGTTTGAGTTGGACATTACTGTGGTGTGGAGACTACAACATCACAGATGGTAGGCACGACTATTGTCCACTGTAGAGATTTGTGAAGTATGTGCACAGTTTTACCTCATATGTTTGGTCAGTGTCCCATAGCATTGTGGTCAACTGACAGTTCACTGGCAAATATTGTAGGTTGATGTAAGGGAAGAGAGACATGTGAGTGTCACACTTCATACCTGTCATAATATGCATGCCAATGCAATAGCTGTTATTCTATCAACCTACTATATTTGTAGGGGCAAACTATTGAACATGTTCCTATCTCTGGGCCTTTGAACCCCCCCCCCCCCAGTAAGTATGGCTGTGTCCATGTTCCTTGCTCTAGGGATTTGGGAGGTATGGTAGGTCTGTAGCAGCTACCTTTACATACAGCTGTGTATGCTGAAGGCTACAACACATGGGGTGGTTTGTTAACACTTTGTTAGACAGCAAGCTGTACATGAAACTATGGCAGCTCTGTCAGGGCTGTCATTACAGCAGAGCCAGGGTAAGGGTAATCTATACAGTCCAATCAGTGCATGTGCGTAAGGTATGTCTGTTATGCAACAGTGTGAATAACAGAGTGGTAGGCAACATACAGTTAGGTGATATGGATATGTGCATTCTGTCTCTGCCTGCAGGCCTTTATCTTGAATAACTGGGTAACAGTTAATTAAGTAACAGTAAACTGTGGGGATTAAGACTGCAAGACACAATCATTACTTGGTGTCTGTAGAATAATGTAATTGAAGTGAGTCACAACATTGGAATTAAACCCAGGACTGTGTGTGTCAAAAATGTACTGCATGCAAAGCATTTAACAGACTGAGCTACTGAGACACTGTAAAAGTATGTGTATTTGCAAGATATATGTGCACATATACAGGCTGTGAGAGATATTTCTACATCCATGAGTATGTGCATGCTTTTTATATGGCTGTATTTCTGCAACAGGGTCCCAGTTGTACATATACTTTCACATAGCTGCCTTAGCAGGTGTCTTTCCACAAGTTGCTGATAAAAGGGCACATATACATGCTCTCACAGGTCTCATGGACATCCATTGGTATGTCTTTCACTGTTCAGTGGTGTATTACTGTACCAGGGTCCAAGGTGCACTCCTATTTTTCCCATTCTTTTATATATATATATATATATATATATATATATATATATATATATATATATATATATATATATATTTACATGCTTAAAGACAGTAGGCAGCAGTCAGTATTTATTGCTGGAAACACCTATGTAACCTAAAACCTATGTAGCATGGTGGCTTAATGTACTGTGCTATAGTCAAAAGGGGCATGGGTTTAACACTTGGCAGGACTGTGGACAACTTAAATCAGATCACTTAGTTGTGGACACATGTGAAATGGAGACTATGTATGGGGTGATATATATATATATATTTTTTTTGTGGGCCAGGTGCCTTTGTTTTAAGGAAAGAGTGGAATTTTGGGGAAGGGACATAGGTACATGTGGGGAGGTCAGTTAGGTAAGAGAGGATGCAATAGCAGACAGACAAGACAAATAAGACAGCAAGCAGGGGCAGTGTGTGACACATAAGGGGGTAAGCACCTTGGATGGGGAGGGTGTTGTGGAATCGGAGATGCATGTGCTTCCAGACAGCAGCAATGTGACTGATGTCCCCCCACTGCTCCTTCACTTCCCTGAGGGGAGCTGTGCTGGAGGTTGGGCATCAGGGCCAGCCTGCCCCACCAGGTTGGCCAATGTGCCCTCAATCTGGTGCAGGTGACATTCACAGATCTGATGAATGATCCTGTGCACCATGGCTGGTAGTTGCTGTTGGGTGACTACTGTCCCTCCACCACTGCTCCCAGGGGGAGGCTGGGCCCCCTTCCCATGCGGCGGGGTCCACCCGATGCCACAAATGGTGCAGGAGGAACGGAGGGGGCACAAGCATCCTGGGTCCCAGAAGTGCCAGGACCCAGTGCCACAGCCAGATGAGGTAGGGTAGGTAGATCCCCGGTAGCCGGCCTACCCTGACATGCTGTGGTGTTGGAGGTATAGCAATAAGTATATGTTGGTTATGAACAAAACATATTGTTGGTAATAACAGCATGGCAGAACAGTGGAAATATCCCAATTACATACCAATGCATATTATGTGAAACACAACAATACATAACAGAGCAGTCAGTATAATAACAGCATGCCAGTAACAGTTATGGCATAAGGGCAACAAAATAGGTAATTCAACAAGATATGTTAATATGCAACCATTAATATACATGCCAATAATAAACACATACCCCAAAATACAGGTTAATGTAACAACATATGTTAATAGTGAACCATAACCACTGAATAACAGTAATAAATAAATGAAGATAAGGGGTGGTAAGAGAGGGAAACACAGGGCATTAGTACTATTATTGGCCATATACTTGCTACCAAGGTGTACTGTGGGCTGATGTATTGATACTCTAATATTTAGATAATCATGTCAATGATAAACCTGTGAGGGATTACACACTATTAAGTAAATTACGTGACAGTGTAACACTTGAGAGACATGTATGTGTACAGTACAGAAACTAAACAACTATCATGCCTTGCTTGGCAGGCATGGAGATAAAACCCAATAGCAGTAACTGCAGAGGACATCTGAATGGTGTGTATGAATTGCCTGAAGCAATGTTCTTACAGACACCTCAGGCATACAGACATACCAAGAATACATGTTACTTCTTTCATTTTATTTTAATAATATTTATTTCCTTTATTTTATGCTGTGTTTTCACATTCTTGCTAATGATTCAAACAGTCTGTGACATCTCAATACACAATTATTTACTAATAATATGGGCCACGTCACCCAAACCTGTAGTTCCTGTGGAAAGAGAAGTTGTGAGCATTATGTAGTGAAACCTAGCACTGGATTCGAACCCGGGTCTGTGTTTGCCAGTATGTACGTTATGCAGTGGATCTATCAAACTGCACTAGTGAGTCACTACTGAGTGTTGATTGACTGCTATTTCCCTAGAGCTTGCCTAGAAACAAACTATGACCTGGCAGTACTACTACATAGGTTCATAGGTTCATAGGTGTGTACTAGGCTAATGGCCCTGGAGCCTTTACAAGGCTAGCCCATAGAAGTGCCCTAGCATCATGCTGCCTGACGATAGTTTCTAGTGCCTTTATCAAGTACAGCCACTGGAGTGATCCCCAGGATGAACGTTCTATTTCCCATCCACTCATCAAGATTTCTCTTGAAGAGTGCCAGTGAGGTGTTCTGCTTGACATGTATGGGAAGTCTATTCCAGAGCAATGGCAGTCTCTGAGTTATGAACCTGTCCCTCCAGCATGTTCTATTGATTATGGTAATGAGGTTGCGGTTTCTGGAGCATGTGGCGTGGAGGGATTGGGATTTCTTTACATGTAGCATTTCTAACAGAGCTGGGTCAGACATGACTTTGTAAGTCAAGCAGAGATTGCCTCTTAGTAGATGATATGAGACAGAGAATAGCTGGAGTTTTTTGAGTCTGTCCATGTAGGACATGTATTTAAGGCCTAGGATCCTCTTTGTGAGGTACTTTTGTAGCCTTTCCAGCTGTTGCATGTGTCTATCTAGTGACGAACATGCCAAATGGGGCTTTATTCTTGATGACTGGCCTAATGAGGGAAGAGTAGAGACAGAGAGAGATGATGACCTCTTTCTATCTGGATGCAAAACCCTTGGTAATAAGATGTGCCACATAGAAGGACTTTCTGACCACAGTGGCAATGTGGTGGTCGAAGGAGAGGTTGCTGTCAGCCTGTGTCCCCAGATCTCTTGTAATGCCTTCAGTGTTCAGTGGGCTCCCAGAAATGTAGTAATTAGTGGGAACTGAATTTTTCCGAAAGGGCATGATGACACATTTTTTGGAATTAAGCTTAAGGCCATGGTTTCAACACCAGTCACTGGTCTCAGTGGGGCCTTTCTGTCAGATGTCTACATCACTTGGGGAGTTAATAATGGTTCCTAGCTTGCAGCCATCTGTGAACTTGGTCAGCCAAAGTCCCTCCGTGTCGGCCTGGACTTCTGAGAAGTAGATGCCAAACAGGAGAGGACCCAGGACCAATCCCTGTGGGACTCAACTTGTGGCTGGTCAGCAGTGTGACTTGTAGTCCACTACTTTCACACTGTGGAGTCTATCTGTGAGCCAATTTGCAACCCACCTAGTGATATAGGGGTTGATGCCTAGTTTGGTGAGTTTATCAATAATTCCTGAGTGGGGAATGGTATCAAAGGCCTTGGCCAGATTGAGGTAGGCAGTATGAACTGTCTTGCCCTCATCCACAGCTCTGGTGACTGACTCGAAGAAGTCAACTAGGTTGACCAGGCATGATCTACCTTTCAAAAAACCTAATTGCATGGGATCTAGAGTATGGAGATTCCCTATATCCTTGTTAATTAGGTCCATGATGATGCACTTCACAGCCTAACATATCAGACTCATCAAGCTAATGGGGCGATAATTCCCAGGGTCTGTAGTTGCTCCAAATTTATGGAGAGGGTTGACTATAGCAGTGCGCCATTTGGCAGGGACAAAGCCTGAGGTGAGGCTGTAATTTAACAGGACACACAGATGTGGTGCCAGTTCACTTTGTAGTTCATGCAGAACACATCCAGTGATATTGTTGGGTCCCATGGAAACTGTATTCTTGGCTTTAGACAAAGCAGCTTTAACATGTGGTGCAGTAATGCTGGGTGCCTGGCATTCCTACGGTATTGTGATTGGTCTTTAGGGGGTAAGAGAGAGGTAAAGTTGGTACTGAATCTGTTGGGCATTATGTTGGCAATATCTGTTGGCTCAGTACAGGAGGTACCATTGTGCAGTGGCTAGGAGCAAACCTGAGTATTGCCATAGAGATTCTTGATATAACAATAGAAGGCTTTCTGGTTGTTTTTAGTGTCTGCTGCAATTCTGCCTGCATAGCTGGCTTTAGAGGTTTTGATGAGGGATCTCAACTTTTTGTTGAGGCTAATAAGGGAGTTTTTCCAGTCTTGGGGTTTCACCTTTTACTGCAAAAGTTTCTTCCTTCTGTGGTAGAGTTTATTGATGGCGAAGGACCACCAGACTGGCTTCCTTTTTTTGGAGGAGAGTGTGTTGGTTCTGTGGTATGGGTAGGTCCTTGCATTTATGTACATGTCTGTACAGTGCATTGGTGTATGATTTAGCAGTCTGTACAGTTTTATACTAGCCTACAGTGACAGTAGACCACACATGCATGAAGTACAAGCATGACAGAGATAGTAGGCAACCTATACATTACCATATAGACTGCAGGTTTGCATAGTATATTGTTAGTGTGTTTACATATCTGTGGAGTTAACAAACAATATCAGATCATGGTGTGGATTATCTCACCCTTATACCTTGCTTACCTGCTGTTTGTGGATGACAGACCATTATGTGAACAACAGTGGCCTAGAATCAGCCTTGAACAGTGCTATATGTGTTAAACATTTCATTTGGCAGCCATTATATTTGCAGTCTACAACTATTACACTGTTATACTTGACTACAGCACCATAACTCACAGCTTGAATACATATAGCTCAACTGCAATGGTTAAAACAAGACATTCCTGATGTACACAATTTATCTTGGTGTTATTGGTAGTGTTTGATGTGTTATTGCAGAACAGTTGCCATAATTAATTTCTTGCAAAACAGTTCTACTTCCATACTTACTGCATAACAGACTTTCCCCTGGATCTCAAAAACTTGCACGGAGTGCAACATTGGTGCAGGAGCTCAAGCAGGCAATATGGCTGACATGTGATCCAGGAACAGCCTGCAGGGGAGTGCACGAGTGCTCCTGCACTAATCTTGCATGGACTTATCCCTGGAATGCAAATCACCCCATTTGCAGGTGAAATCCATGCAAATGAGGTGATTTTGCAATCCAGGAAGCTTGCAACAGTCCATGCAAGACTAGTGCAATCTGCAGAAATGTACTCGGTTAGTAACCGAGTACATATCTGCTAAATCCAAAATGGAGCTATGACAGCTCCAAACTAAGGCTGCATATCATGTAGTAAGCATGCCAATGACCAAGTATAAGGCAATTGGCATTGCAAGCTGTTTAAAAAATAAAAAAATCAACTGTTAATTTTTTTTAGCCAATTTCTGCTGTGTAAGCATAAGGCAGCGGTGTGCAAACAGGATCAGGAAAAATAATAAAATAAACCTAAAATAAGCATTCTAACTAAAATCACTATTCTGCCATGCAAGTCAGTGGCAGACAGAAGACAATCTGACCAGTGAGTACTGGTTGCTATGGGGGAGGCTTAGTGTGAGACATGTAACTATGCATTAGCAGGCAATTCTATGCAAATGAGGGGAAAGATAGTGAATCCCAGTTTTCCCCAGCATGTGAGTCAGGTCCCAACAGTGTAAGGGTAGGAATAGCCTGGTCCAAGCCGAGGAGTTAGGTGACATCATGGGGGGATATGTCAGGCATACTGTAAGTGTATTGGAGCCCTGTGGCTCGGATTTGCTCCTAGCTTATCATAGCTAAGCTAGGGGGTGTGTCTAAACCTGCTTAGCTCTCTTTACAAAGCCTAAGCAGGTGTGTACGCTGCGCACTGGGCTTTACAGGAAGAAAAAAGAGGTTAAACATGGAAATAGCAGCACTGTGTACATTTAAGCACTCTCTTTGCGCGGTGTGCACCCGGGCTTAAACAGGAAGGTAATGGGAAGGGAAAACAGCAGTAGGAAGGTAATCAAGGAGGACTAGCTTAGCTGGCAGGTGAAATGTATCAGAATCAGCCAATTACACAGGTAGCAGACCAGTCCAGCCCAGAACACTGCTATAAACTAAGCAAACACCTTCCCCTCTGGATTTTCCCAAACTCTACACCACCGATGTAAACAAGTGGGGAGCTTTTAACACAACAGCAAAATGTTAGGGGCTGCAATAGCTAGCATACAACTTGTGGAAGAAGCTGAGGGTGGTGAGGATGTGAATGCTGCCAAGCAACCTACAGTGAGGAGATGGAGAAGAGTATACAGACCCAGGGTAACCTACCAAGGGTTACATGAGCTAGAAATAGTGGAGCACTATAGGGTGGACAGGGACCTCCTACAGCAAATTGTTGAGCTGTGCCAGCCACACCTGACACACAGAACTAACAGAGGGGAACCCATCCCAGTAGATACCAAGGGATGTGTAGGCCTAAGAATACTACCTACAGGTATCTTCCAAAGGCCAACTGGGGATATGATGGGGATTTCACAGGCATCAGCATCCAGGGTACTCCACCAGTTCCTGGATGCCATGCCAGCACATGTCGGTGAGCACATATATTTCCCCAACACCAGTGAGGCGTTGGCCAGCAATATGCATCTCTTCCAACAAATAGCAGAATACCCTGAGGTAGTGGGTGCAATACACTGCACACACATATGCATCAAACCACCACCTGGTAAGCGGGGTACAGTCTACATCAATTGCAAGGGCTTGCCCTCCATCAACTGCCAGGTCATGTGTGATGCCCAGGGCATAATAATGAACATGTGTGCTGGCTGCCCTAGAAGCTATCACAATTCCCACATCTGGCATCTGATGCAGCTGCACCAAAGATTTGTCAGTGGGGACATCCCACATGGTCATCTAGTGGGGGATGCTGGATACGCACTGCAGCCGAGGATGATGACACCCATCAGAAATGCAGACACACCCAAACAAGAACTCCATAATGAGGCACACACATAAACAAGAATCATAATAGACCATGTGTTTGGGATGCTCAAGTCATGGTTCCAGTGCCTGGACACATTCGGTGGACTCTTGCAGTACTCACCAGCTACATGTACCCAAATTTTCCTTTTATGTGCCATACTACACAATATGATCCTGCAGAAACAGCTGCAGCAGGAACAACACGGGGCAGGGCAACACAGACCCCCACCATTGCCAAGGCCTGCACAGGCACAGAGTGACTCGGTGGAGGAACAACCTGAGCCTGCCCCAGTAGGCAGAAGGAGGTATGCTCAGTATACCCTGGCCTTGGCAAAGAGACAACGCATAGCACATACACTGACATGGTAGGGACCCAGGGAATAATACCTCTCTCCGACTCTCACATACAGTAAAAGGGATTCCAAATATTACACTACCTGTGCCTAACCATGTGTAGGGAGTGTACTATGTGCATCCGACATAGGCAGCCCTACAGCACCACACTCAATACTAGGACACCCACAAGGTAAGTGACTCACACATGCCAGTCAGGGGGGGGGTCACATACCCAACAACAGTCACAGCCAGCAGGACAGGTGTAGACAAACACAAACAAATGATGTGCTATGGCCTCTGAATGAGGCCTATGGGTATCCTGCCCCCCCAGGACTACACAGACAAACTACAGCAGATCAAGCAGTGGGATGTCAGTTCTGAAGGCTAGGAAGTCAGAAACTAATATGAAGGTAATTAAAAGCTAAGATCTGTAGTACAGTGGTATGCCTCTATCTAGCATGATAGGTAAGACTACAGACTGAAATGGCATACCCAACATACCAGTACAGTCCTAGCAAATGTGTACAAGTGTCATGTGTGCCCTCCCATCCTACATAAAAATATAGTAACAGTCAGGTGTGCTCCCCAGGCCTGTGTAGAAATGTAGAAATAGTCAGGTGTGCACCCTATCCTACATAGAAATATAGTAACAGTCAGGTGTGCCCCCGATCCTGTGTAGAAATGTAGAAACATTCAGGTGTGTGTCCCCGTCCTACGTAAGAAATATAGTAACAGTCAGGTGTGCCCCCCCCCCAATCCTGTGTAGAAATGTAGAAATAGTCAGGTGTGCCCCCCATCCTACATACACATATAGTAACAGTCAGTTGTGCCCCCCCAATCCTGTGTAGAAATGTAGAAATAGGCAGGTGTGCCCCCCATCCTATGTACATATATAGTAACAGTCAGGTGTGCCCCCCAATCCTGTGTAGAAATGTAGAAATAGTCAGGTGTGCCCCCCATCCTATGCAGAGATGTAGTAACAGTCCATGCCAAATGATCGATGGATACCCTGCAGAGACAACATGCTACCTGTAGGTGTACAACACAAAGGTCAGCACTGCAGTACAAACTACCTGGACCCGGTCCTCACATTCACTACAGATGGCCATACTGGGCATGCCCGCACATTTAGAGTAATGAAGGCAATGTCAGTCAACAACATACTGAAAGGTCATACTGGGCATGCTCACACACTTAAACACATGAAAGACATGTCTGCAAACACCAGTGGGCCAGACATATCTGGCAGTCACAGTTTTTAGTGCAGACACTCATCAGTATGCACCACTCATGCCTTGCACACACAGTAGATATGAATACAGACATATATGTAAGGACAACACATTATAATAAGCCAAAGGTAGATAGACATAGATGTGTGAAAGTGGGTGACTGCGACAAGGAGCCATCCAGGCCTGTCCCACCCAGCACACAGCCAAAGGGCCCCAAACACATGAGGTGCAGATGTCACTCACTGCAGCTACTAGCCACCAGTATCTGTCAGCATTACAGACTATGTGGTGCACGTGCCAGCTGTGCAACATGACTGTACAAGGAAGTAGTCATCTAGCTGCTGTATACACATACCTGTTAAATATGGCCCTGTGTGTGCCCGCATGTGGCGTGTCAACCCCTAGATGAATGGGTTATGGCCCATGCACAAACACTGGCCTCCCCATAGCCCTACTATGACAAGCCTGCTGAGGTCATCCAATGTGAAATACACCTTTGGGAGAGTCACAGCCCACTAATCTCAGTGGTGCATCCCATAACTGTGTAGTGCTGTAGTGTTCTAATCCCAGACTTGGCAACTGTGTGTGTGTGTGCATGTGTGTGTGTGCGTGTGTGTGTGCGTGTGTGTGTGTGTGTGTGTGTGTGTGTGTGTGTGTGTTTGTGTGCGCATCTGTCTGACTGTGTAGAGGGCAATGCATTTTAGGGTAGTCACACTCCCAACAATTCAAATGATCAACTTTGGCAAGGCTGCTGATGTCATCCACCTAGAAATGCACCTCTGGGAAGATTGTTGCCCAGTAATCTCTATAGCGCGTCCTGTATCTGTGTACTGCTGTAGTGTGGTAAAGTAGTTAGGTAGGTGTTCTAATCCCAGACATGGCAAGTGTGTGTGTCTGTGTCTATCTGACTCTGTCTGTGTAGAGAGCAATGCTTTTTAGGGTACTCACACTGCCTACAAGTCATATACTCAACTTTGGCAAGGCTGCTGATGTTATCCACCTAGAAACACAACTATGGGAAGATTGTAGCCCAGTAATCTCTGTAGCGCATCTTGTAACTGTGTACTGCTGTAATGTGATAAAGTAATTAAGTAGGTGTTCTAATCACCGACATGGCAAATGTGTGTCTGTCTGTGTAGGGAGCAATGCTTTTTAGGGTACTCACACTGCCTACAAGTCATATACTCAACTTTGGCAAGGCTACTGATGTCATCCACCTAGAAATACACCTCTGAGAAGGTTTTAGCCCAGTAATCAGTGGAGGGCGTCCTCTAAATGCATACTGCTGTAGTGTGATAAACCTAGTTAGGCAGGTGTTCTAATCCCAGACATGGCAAGTGTGTGTGTCTGTCTGACTCTATCTGTGTCAAAAGCAATGCTTTTTAGGGTACTCACACTCCTGACAATTCATATGCTTAACTTTGGCAAGGCTGCTGATGTCACCCACATAGAAATACACCTCTGGGAAGGTTGTAGCCCAGTAATCTCCATAGCACATGCCATGACTGCATTCTACTATAGTGTAATTTAGAATTGTGGTAGGGTTCAATCCCCACCCATGGTAGTTCTGGATGTTTTGTGTGTGTTACAATGTCTATGTATAGAGCAATGCATTATAGGCTAGTCACAATCAGTACATTTCAAATGGCCTACTTTGGCAATCCTGCTGATGTCATTCATTGTGAAATACACCTTTGGGGAAGGAGTTTTCCAGTAATCCCTGTGGTGCGTACTATAACAACTCCATGCTGTAGTAAGATATAGTCCTCTGTTAGGTGTTCTATACCCACACATGTTGGTTGTGGATGTTTTGTGTGTGTGTCACTGTGTAGGTATCAATGCATTTTAGGCTAGTCACACTCACTACAATTGAATGTCCTACTTTGGCAAGCCTGCTGAAGTCATCCAATGTGATATACACCTTTGGGGAAGGAGTACTCCAGTAATCTTTGTGGCGCATACTATAACTGCATAGTGCTGTAGCATAATAAGCTAGTTAAGTAGGGGTAATACTCCCAGACATGACAGGTGTGTGTGTGTGTGTGTGTGTGTGTGTGTGTGTGTATGTGTGTGTGTGTTTGTAACTTGTATCCTGTGTGGATGTGGTTGTGAGTGTGTGGCCAATGTGAAGTGGGTTTTGCATATTTCTTAAATGGTGGACCTACTATATATCACAATGTCCACCATACAGAGATAACAGATGTGAAATAGTTAAGAGGCTGGGGTGCAAAGCCATACCCATACATGTGACATCAAGGCCAGGCAATCACAGCTAGCAACCCCAGTATTACCCAGAGCATACTCTCAACCCATGTCTCATACACACACACATGGCTAGGCAACAGCCAGTATGTGGGTAGTGCACTGCATATTGGCCACTGATAGTAACTATGGAGTGATAGTAGTGGGCTACACAGGGCATGACACCCTGTCCATCTGTCCAATATGCATGTACATGTAGATAGTGCACCTCCCCCATGTTCCCCAATAGACACCTGCAACACCTGTGGTGCCATCGCATGTGACCCACAAAGGACATACCATGCCTGACAACATGCCCTGTATGAACAGATGCCACTGACACCCGGGAATGCCATTAGCATGCTATCAGTGCAGGTGCAGGGTAATCCTGCTGCCCATTACCAGTTCCCACCATAAGTGGGCAAGACTGGCACATCTGATGATAATCTGTGTTCACAAAATGGGTCAGACACCCCAGGTACAGTTCCACATGTCACTGTACATGCATGTGGGAGGTGTGCACATCCTAGACAACGTCCATGTCATGGACTAAGGAACACTTACATGGCAAGCGATGCACAGCATTGGCCACACACAATAGTCACCCAGGTGACTGGATGGGGAATACAATACCCACTTGTGTGGGAAAAAGCAGAAACTACAGCCCTGAGATACAATGCAGACCATTGTCATGTGGCCTGATGCCAAGATATACCCATCGCCTGGCCTTGCATAGCCATCTGCTACAGTCGACCACCACTCACCAATGCAGGCATGCACCCATGCATGTCAGTACTGGCACCCTGTGTGTTTGTGTGTGTGTTTTATAGTGCGTATGTTCACATCCACACTCACTACACCCCCGTTGGCATACTGAAGCATGCTGTCTGATGTCAGACACCTTCCCATACCCTTTTCCCATACAACCTCCGTTTGAACCATGTGGTGCATGTGATACCTGCACAGTGATGTGTTGTGGCAATCCCACTACTGATGAGTTGTAATCCTGGCCCTGCCAAGTGTGTCAGTGTGTGTGTGTCCCTGTGAGAGTGTGGCTGTGTTGACGCTGGCACCTGTTCATGCAGACAGACATGTGTACGTCACCTACTGTATAGCTACCGTAACCCTGTTGTAGATGTCACTCACCATCACATAAATGTTCTGAGGGTTCCACAGCAGGTAACCCATGTGGCTTATCCAATATCTGCATAGAACTGTGATAACACAACATAGTCATTAGGAGTTTGATACCCTGTGCTGGTAGGTGTGTGATACAAACATGCTTAGGTTTTACTCTCTCACCTCTCCCTGACTTGTCTTTGCCTCTCTCTGCCTCTCCCACTCCCTCTCTGGTGGATGTGGAGACCTACACCTGCTTTGCTTAGGCAACAACATGTGTATTTTTAGTGATGCTCATGATCAGCTGATGGCCTCTGTATGAATTGCAGCCCTCTCCTCGCTGATTGCATGTGGAACAGCTGTGGTAACATTCCCATAGACAATTGCATGGAACCACACTCCAATATCTAGGAACATCATGTTTGTTTTGGCCCTTTTCATTCACTGTGAGCAGGAATTAGATCTATTGTTTGGCAAATGGCATCTCAGATGGACTGGGGATTTACCTCTAACAACATACACTGTGGAAACAGGGCAACACACAGGAGGGGGATGTGCCTGACCTGACTACAAACTGTAAGTGCTGCTATACTGCATTTGGAGTAATGTTGGTTTAACAGTGTGTGTGTGTGTGTGTGTGTGTGTGTGTGTGTGTGTGTGTGTGTGTGTGTGTGTGTGTGTGTGGATATGGCTGTCCTACATGTCTCAATACCTGCCATGTCAGTTCTATGTTTATGAGGAATCCCCATCTACAGGGTCATCTGCAGACTGGGCAGTGTGCTGTTCCTTTGGTTTCATGTGTTACCCATGGAACATCTATCTGTGGAATGCAGAAGGTAGTGTGAGGATTTCAGTCTGTAGATGGTGAAAGCCATGCCAGTTACTGACTATATACCCCTCATAGGACATATGTTGCAGCAAACCCTGTAACAACAGTAAATGTATGAGGTTATCACAGCAACATGTCAATATTGGCCCTGTGTATGTGCTTCCAGCCATAACTCTGTCAACCTTTGTACATAAGTCATGCATGAAGAGGTGCATATGTGCTGCACACCATAATTAGTGTCATCATATCTGATAACAAGCCAGTGAAATATCAGACTGCTACACATGTTATGTACAGTAGGGGTTATATCTTATGACATAAAATGGACATACTGCGGTTGTTTGTACAGTACTGAGGTTTATGTACTTATGGTAAATGTTGACAATATGTGTATTGTTAATATGTACCTTAGCCTGTGTACAGACTGTGATAGTTGTCATAGTCCTATGTCTGGTCCTATCTGATGTTACATGCTGCTTCACTGTATGTTACCATATTGGCTTACATATTTGTAGGGCCATACACACACATGTCCCATACCACAGTCAGCCATCAGACCGAACTGTGTAGTGGCCCAGTATATGTAGGGTTAGTGTGTGAGTGGCACATATGAGGATGGTGTTGAACAGATAGTCCATATACTGTAATATTATGCTAGCTTGCCATATGTGGCTGTGGCTGTGTTCTCATTGGTTGTAGTTATGCACTTTCACACAGGTGTATCTTACCCTGTGCTGTGACATGCCTGTACAGCCTGCTATATATATGCAGGTACATGTGCATTCCCCCATAGGATATGTAGGCCAGTGTTGAGGCAGTCTGCCTGTAGCCTGCACAGTGCATTGTTACATGCCTAGTAGCTTAGTGTGCTTACCCAGTGAGATGTCATGTGTAGATACTTGCCAGATGTACTGCTGCTGGGCCTCCCTTAACAGTCATGTATGTCAGACAGAGCAGTGGGATGCTGTACAGATGTATGTCAATATCTAGTAGGTAGTATGTGGCCATGGCACCCCTGTACTAGTGGTTATTATGTGTCAGGCCAGACAGGGGTGTGTGAATGCATAACCTATGGTGGCATATGTATACCAGTTGTTATGTGTTATACCCATCTACATGGCTGTTAGCATCCATATTCTCAGGCAGGATACACATGTTTTGCACTAAGGGGTTCTGCGTAAACCTCTGGACTGTACAGAGTGTGTCAGAATGTCCATACATATTGGCCAATATCTCTGCTGCAGTCGACAGGGGTCATACGTGCTAGCAGCTATACTTTACTATGATGTCCTTAGGATGTCTGTCAGTAGCCAGTGGCACACATGTGGAAAGCAGATGTGACCTCCCATACACACCATGTCTGTGAAGACAATCCCAGTTACAGAAGCAATAGTATATAGAACTGTAATAGTACACAAATAAAGGTTTTTCATTCCTGCACACCTGTGTGTGGTGTCTTTTCCTATGACCTCTCTGTGGGTATATGTTGCAGGCAATGATTGTCATTTGTATGGGTGACCTATACAGGGTCCAGTTGTTCAGGTGTGAACTGTAGGCATAGTGGCTGTTCCATATTTTGTGCATCTTCGACATATGTATCTTACTGTAGATATCTCTGCATGTGTATGTGTAGTCACATGTATATCTATCTATATGTAAATATATATATATATGTATATATATATATATATATATATATATATATATATATATATATATATATATATATGTGTGTATATATATATATATATATATATATATATATATATATATATATATGTGTGTGTCTGTGTATATGTATCCTGGGGATGTTGATAGCTTCCACATTTTACAATTCCTATGGGAGCCAGACTGTACTGCATGATATGTTACCAATACCAGCCTGACATCATACAGGTAGGATGTAGTACTGTTAACATCTTGTGCCCATGTCATGTCAGGTCCTGGTTATGTGATCTACAACACTTGGTAGTGTATTGCAGGGTGGATGTGTTTGGCTGGGGGGTATGCCTATTCGTAGAAGGTGTATATTGTTTGGGGCCTCTGAACCCCATTAATGGTGCATGTGGACATATTTGCTTTTGTTAACCTACCATTGCTATCTACAGATGTATGGCCACATATACCTATGTAGATATATATATCAGCTTACATATGTATGACTATGTCCGTATATACCTACATAGCTATATATCTGAGTACATATATGTACCTTGCTGTGTGTATAGGTGTAGACATATATATGTGTCGATGTAGGCATTTGCATGTATATATGTTCATATATATTTATATATATATATATATATATATATATATATATATATATATATATATATATATATATATATATATATATATATATATATATGTATAAATTTCTCAATATATACACAGGGGTATGTCTAGGAAGATACATAGTCAAAGGGAGCACACCATACTGAAGAGCCAGTATCCCTACAGTTACAATCTCATCCGATGGACAGTGTATGAGTCACCCATACCAAAGACAATTGTTGCCTGAAACATATACTCACAGAGAAGTCAAAAGATGTAACACAACACACAGATTTGTATACATAAGAAAGGTTTATTTGTGTACTATTACAGTTGTATATGCTATGTCATATAGCTGATTATGCTTTGGAATTCATGCAAACACAGTAATGCAACTCTCAAACAGATAATTTATTACAGTAATCCGAAACCATCACATCTGTTGGTGTCTACGCCAAGGCTTTCAAGTAGTAGAACAGGAAAGACACACTGGACCACAGGATAACAAGCAATCAGCAGCATGTAATGCAGATGTATAGCCCAGCAGCCTCTAAATACACTCTGCATGCAATCACTAGGGGGAAAAGACATTGGTTGACACAATGGCTGGTATCTGTTACATAACAATGCATAACTGAAATCATCACAATCACACTGATGGGAATAAGCAGTAGGCCAGCAATGTTCACAAGGTGAAATGTATGGTAATGTACATCTGTATACTTTACGGCAGCTTACTACTGGTATTCCTCACGTGTTGTAACACCTTAGGATACTTATGGTGCATACCCCCCCATACACTGACATACAGGGGCATATAACACTGTTACATACACTGACCTCTCTAGACTGCAGAGGTGCACCCATGTGTTGTGCAGATGAAGCCCACATATATATGGTGCATATGTTCTGCCACCATTATTTATTGACATCATACCTGATAACAAACCAGTCAGATAACAGACTGCTGGACATGTTGTGTGTAGTAGGGGTTGTTTATGTGGACATTACTTGGACATTACATGTTTGTGTGTACAGTACTGTGGTCTGTGTATGTAGAGCAGGGATCTGCAACTTCACTATCTAAAGAGCCAGTCCTGACCCCTCACCCACCAAACTAAATTCATCGGGAGGCACAACAGCTATCTGACTCCTATACTGGAGACAGCAGAGCATATAAGGTTTCATATATAGTTATACTAGATATAAAATAACTAAGTGTATAAGAACAATACCTAACATATGTCCATAATTGTGTTCCTGTGTTGGGATTGCTTGATCACTGTGTGTGTGTGTGTGTGTGTGTGTGTGTGTGTGTGTGTGTGTGTGTGTGTGTGTGTGGGGTAGAGTGTCCATTAATCGTCAGAGGTAAAAGGAGCCACTACAGCAGGGTGGAAGAGACACATGTGGCTCCAGAGCCACAGGTTACAGACCCCTGAGTTAGGATGATTGACGACAGTATGTGTATTGCGCTTATGAACCTTGGGCTCTGTACAGACTGTGGTAGACGCCATTGTTCTCGGTCCTGTTTTATCTGATGTTACATCCTGCTGCAGTGTATGGTAATCTATTGGCTAACATTTCTGTAGGGCCAGACACACACGGGTCCTATACCACAGACAGCCATCAGACCACACTGTGCTATGAAGTGTATATAGGGTTAGTGTGTGAGTGACACATATGAGGATGGTGTTTATCAGACAGTAGTTACAGTGTCATATTAAGCTTGTTTATCATACATGGCTGTGGCTGCGTTGACATTGGATGTGGGTATGCATTTTTTCACAGGTGTCTGCTACGCTGTGCTGTGACCTGTGTGTCGAGCCTGCTATAATCGCAGATACATGTGTATTCCCCCATACAATATCTAGTCTAGTGTTGTGGCAGTCTGTCTGTAGTTTACTCAGTGCTTTATGACATGCCTAGCAGCCTACTGTAATTACCCAGTGTGCTGTTATGTCTAGTTATTTGCAAGACATACTGCTGCCAGGCCAGCATAACTGTTGTGTATTTCTGACAAAGCAGTGGTATGCTGTACAGATGTAGGACACTATCTACTGGGTAGTATGTGGCCATATGAACACAGCACCACCAGGTATTATGTATCTGGACAGACTGGCGTGTGTGCATGCATACACTGTGTGAGCATATGTACTCCAGTATTGTCATGATATACCTATGTACATGGCTAGTAACATCCACATTGGAAGGTGTGGTTCACGTCTCACATGAAGGGGACATTTGTACACTTCTGGACTGACCACAGAGTGCCAGACTGTCCACATATATTGGTCATGTGCCTGCTGTAGTCCACAGGATCATTACTGGGCTAACAGTGGTATTGTACTATGACACCCTTAGGATGTCTGTCCATAGGCAATGGTGCACATGTCTATAGCAGATGTGACCTCCCACACCCAACATGTATGTTAAGACTCCCCTATGACAGTAGCAACTGTCTACATATATACCTGCAATACATCCATGACATCCCCTTGTACTACAGGGTTGGGACTATTGGTGCTGAGGTAGGACTCCACTCCATGATCTGGACATAGTTTCATAGTTTAGTACAAGGCTATCTGCCCTGGGGCATTTGTATATAGCCATAGTGATGTGGCTTTCGCCACCCCATGAAATGGTACAAAAATGCACAGAATAGATTTAGAATACTGTGCCTCTGTCCAGTAGTGACACAATGAAGGTCCCCTTATATAATAGAATTAGTCTACTGTGCCCATGTCTAGTAGTGACACAGATGTGACCCCTGGGGTAAACTTACAATCTCCCATCCACTCATCAAGATTTCTCTTGAAGAGAGTCAGTGAGGGGCTCTGCCTAACATGAACTGGTATCTTGTTCCAAAGCATGGGAAGCCTCTGGGTTATGAATCTATCCCTCCAGCATGTCCTATTCATACTTGTGCTGAGGTTTAAGTCTTTAGCTCTTGTGGTCCTGATGGATTTGGATTTTTTGAGGTGGAGCATGTCCATCAGTTCCTGATTGGACATGGCCTTGTACGTCAGACAGAAATCACCTCTGAGAAGGCGGTATGCTACTGAATAGAGCTGGAGTTTCTTTAGTCTGGCAGAATAAGACATATGTTGGAGACCCTTGATCCTTTTGGTGAGGTACTTTTGTGGTCTCTCCAGCTGTTGCAAATGCCGGGTGAGGTACATACCAAATGGGGCATTGTACACAATCATGGGTCTGATGAGGGAGGAGTATAGGGGAACAATGACATCCTTGGATCTGGATGTGAATCCCTTCATGATAAGGTGTGCAAGGTAGAATGTTTTTCTAACCACTTTGGCAACGTGGGTGTCAAATGAGAGGTCGCTGTCGACTTGGGTCCCTAGGTCTCTGATTACTTTTTCTGTACTCAGTGGGTTGCTGTCTATGTGATAATTTGTGGGTATTTTGTTTTTCCCAAAGGGATGACTATACATTTAGTTTAAGGCCATGACTCCGGCACCAGTTGTCTGTTTCTGTGAGGCCTTTTTGTAGGATGTATGTGTCCGCTGGTGTATCGACTATGGTGCCTAGTTGGCAGTCATCTGCGAACTTTGTCAGCCATAACCCTCCTATGTTTGCTTTAACATCTGAGAAATAAATGCCGAACAAGAGGGGTCCCAGGACAGATCCCTGTGGGACACCACTTGTGACTGGCTTTGAGTCTGACATTGCTCCAGCAATTTTAACTTTATGGGTTCTGTCCTTTAGCCAGTTTGCAACCCATCTAGTGACATAAGGGTTTATGTTTAAGCTGTTGAGCTTATCTATGATGCCTGAGTGGGGTATTGTGTCGAAGGCCTTAGCCAAGTCCAGGTAGGCTGTATGGACTGCTTTGCCCTCATCAATGGCTCTAGTGATTGTTTTGAAAAAGTCCACCAGGTTCAAAAGGCAGGATCTGCCCTTTACAAAGCCAAACTGGGTGGGATCAAGTGTCTGTAGGTCCCCAATGTCTCTGTTTATGAGTTCCATAATGATTCTTTCCATAGCTTTGCAGACCAGGCTGGTTAAGCTTATGGGCGGTAGTTCCTAGGGTCTGTAGAGGTACCCCCTTTGTGGAGTGGGACCACTGTTGCTGTACGCCAGTGTTCAGGTACATATCCTGTAGTAAGGCTAAGGTTAAATAGCATTTTTATGTGCGGGTTTAGCTCCTCTTGGAGTTCACGTAGCACGCAACCCGGGATACCGTCATGTCCCATTGATGCTGTGTTTTTAGCTTTGTTGAGGGCAGTTCTCACTTGGACATCTGAGATGACAGGGAGATTACATTCAGCTGGGATAAGTATTTCTTCTTTTGCGGGTGAGGGAGGGGAGAAACTTGCACTGAACCTGTCAGCCAGAATGTTGGCAATATCTGTGGGTTCAGTGTATTTTTTGTTATTGTGAACTAACTCTGAGCATATCTGAGGGTTTCCACCCAGGTTTCTAACATAGCTAAAGAAGGCTTTGTGGTTATCTTTAGTGTCCTTAGCGATTTTTCTCTCAAAGTTGGCCATGGATGTTTTTATGAGAGAACGTAGTTTTCTGCTAATGTTGATCAGAGATGTCTTCCCTTTATGGGATTTTGCTCTGTCGTGCAGTAGCTTCCTTCTTTTGTTATACAATTTGTTAATGGCTGAGGTCCACCAGACAGGACGCTTGTCTTTGCTGGAGAGGGACTTGGATTTATTTGGGATTGTATGATCCATGCATTCTTGGAGATGTCCATAGAAAGCATTTGTGAAGGATTCGGCATTGTGGGATGTGGTATCCACTGGCCCAGTGGGCTTAAAGGATACCATCTCAGTCTTAAGAAGAGTGAAGTCTGCTTTTGAGAAGTTTTTCACTGTGGTCTTTTGTGCTGGGGGTGGAGGTGAGATATGTATATCCAGGGTGATTAGTTTGTGGTCAGATCTCACTAGTGAGGGGTATACCTCCGGTGTGGAGCATTTTGTCCCCATGTTTATGATGATCAGGTCTAGTATATTATCTTCCCTAGTTGGAGAGGTGACTAGTTGTTCCAGTGCATTTGAATTTATGAATTCCAGGAACCTTTGGGCTAGGGTGTTAGGGCTAGAATAATGTACCCAATCTATGTTTGGGTAGTTGAAGTCTCGCAGTATGATGGTATTTTGTGATACATTCATATCCTCCAATGTCTTCAGGAAGGCTGAGTGGGGTTCCTGAGATTGGGAGGGTGGTCTGTAACATGGTACCAGTTGTATAGCAGTTTTGCCTATGGTTAGTTGCATCTGTATGGTCTCTGATGCTTCATGTGTTGCTACTAACCTGGAGGTGTGGGTGTCCTTGATGAATATGGACACTCGCCCTCCCTTTGTGGTTCAGCCTGGGTTTTGGGGCCGAAAAGCATGATACGCGGTATAGCCTGGTAGTGCTGAGGTGCTCTCAGGAGCCTTGAACCAGGTTTCAGTTACTGCACAGACGTCGATGTTCTCTATATTGAGGAGTGCATCGAGTGCCTGCATCTTGAAATTTAGACTTCTGGCGTTGAGCAGCATTACCCTTAGTTTTTTTCCATTTTTGTTTTCTAAGGAGGTGGGTTTGTCTTTTGAGCCTTGCCTAAAAAAGGCACTATGGAGGTGGCAAGAGCCTTAGCCAATATCCGGAAGCCCAGTGGTGACAGGTGCAAGCCGTCCCTTGCGAAGCAGCATGGCTTATCCAACATGTCATCCCAGGCAGACAGACATTGGATCCCCTTAGAATGACACCAGTACTTGAGCCAATTATTAAAGCTGATCATCTTGTCTTTGTATTGTGGCATCATTCTTGGTGAGGGCAAGATGCTGCTCAGGGTCAGGGTCATACCAGCCTGGGCTACATAATCAGAGAGCTCCTCTATGTCTCTTTTCATGTGGTCCAGGGAGGCACGTCTCAGGTCATTCACGCCAGCATGGACAATGATGGAGTCATATTTGTACTTGCTTTGGAGTGACCTGAGTGCGTGCTTTATGTGGCGGATCCTAGCTCCCGATAGGCAGCTCACAGTCACCCTCTCCTTGTTCAGCCTGGCAAGCGGGACATCGGTGTGTCTGACTATAGAGTCACCTTTTGCAAGTGTATCAGGCATGGTGTTTGGCCTTAAGGGCTGTGATTGACTGACACACTGATTTATTGAAGTATGTGTTGCATGTATGATAAACATATATGTGTACACATATATTCACATATCTATATAGATATATATGCACATATACATATCCACATACATATATGGACATATACATATCCACATACATATATGGACATATATATGTACATATATATGTATATACATATAAACACTCACACATATACATATACACAGCAATGACTTCAACAAGTGGCTAAGCATCTGATGTCATTCAAAGGGGATCCAGTATCTGTCTGCCTGGGAAGACATTATTTACAAACCACGATGCTTTGCCAGAGATGGTCTGCACCTGTTGCCCCTGGGATTCAGGTTACTGGCTACAGCTCTTGGCACCCCCATAGTGCCTTATCTAGGCAAAGTTCAAAGGACAAAATCACCACGGTAACAGATACAAGCATGCAAAACTGAAGGCAATGCGACTGAATGCTAGAAGTCTAAACCTAAAAAGGCACACCTAAAAATGGGGAACATCGATATCTGTGCAGTAGCTGGGATCTGTTTCAATGCTCCAGACAGCACACCTGTAATACCTGGCTACATCTCTTATCACACATTTTGGGCAACAAACCAAGACCACAACACTACAGGTGGAGGAGTGTCCATATTCTCCAAGGTTATTCACACCTCCAGCCTAGTTCCCAACACAATGCATCTGAGAATCTCCAGATGCAACTAACACTAGGGAAGACTGCAATCTAAATTGTAGTTTGCTACAGATTCCGCATCATGCCCCAAGATTCTCACTAAACCATTATAAACATACTGGACAATATTAAGATACAACCAAACACCATAATACTGGGTGATTTCAACTACCCTGCCATTAACTGGGAAAACTACTCGGGTACCAACACCTTTTACCAACTGTTCTTGGAATTCATACATTCCAACCCCCTGGATCAATTAATCCATTGCCCAACTAGGGTCTCCAATATCCTAGACCTGGTCATTACCACATGGGAAAAAGATGCTCCACACTAGTGGTCATCCCCTCATTGGTCAGGTCTGACCATAAGGTAATCACCGTTGATCGTGGTGTGCTCTGGTAATTCCCCATTGCATTAGTAGTGCTGCATACGTGGGTAGTCAGTTATCTATCTGCTGATGGCAATATGATGTGTATACCTGGTGTGTACTTTCCCTCCCAATGCATGTTCCATGTTATAGACCTTGTTATGCTATCAGCTGTCCTGTGTTCACATATCAGACAAGTTGTTCTGGTGTCTCATGTGTCACTCCATGTCCATGAACGGTATGATCCCAAGGAGAAGTACTGCCATGTGATCAACCCCACAATCACCTGTGCATACATGAACACCCACACAAACAGACACACATGCACACAGACATCTGACATGCAACGACCACACTCCACCAGACTGCACTTACAGACAAAATCAACCCCCACACACACACACACACACACACACACACACACACATGTGAGGTTGCACAACTTTTGTACACACAATCCTTACATTACCCTTCTGTCAGCATGCATTACATAAGGTACTCAACAGCATGCAGTGCATCTATAGTGACTTCATGCTAGCACCAGTATACATACGTGTGATGCATACCTGGGATGATATGTGAACAGATGTCATTTGTGAATGCCTGATGTCTGGTTTACAGACCACAACATCAGTGGTGCATGTATGACCAATACAAGACTATTACACTGAAAACCACCAGACCTTACCATGGCTATGGGGGTTGCCCTACACATGTCCTACAACTCTGCATGGTTGCAAGGTCTACTCATGTGCATATCCCTTGGAGTTCACACACTGCCATCACTATTGCTTTGGAGTCAGGGTTACATCTGCCACAGTTACTGAACCTGAATGTGTGCAGATACAGCCATTCTTAGCATATGTAGGATCCCTGCTGCAGTGCACTGCTGTGTTATGATGACACACCTTCCCCATCTCCAGCCTTTTTGCAGATGCTTGACAACTATGGCCTATAAATGTGTCAGTTTGCAGTATCACAAGAATAGGATACTATGTGCAACAGCCTACTACCAGCTAATTATGTGGACCACAGTACTATATTATGACATAGTGGTGATCTGTAATGGTTGCTATTGTAATACAGGTATATTTACTGTTGTAGCACCATATGAAGGTGTTGTTTCACACATGTCCCTACTGTAGGCTATGTGTCCTGCCATTCTTCTCATTCGTGTGGACACATTTCACAATGACAGGATGTTAGTTATGTTGCATGTGTCTGATGTACCCTTACGATACCTCATCATGGTCTCCACTGTGATGCAGTGCATTTCACAGGAATGAAACGTGAACATGTATAGCATGAAGTATGGGTAGGTGTTAGATGTGTGCATGAAATATCCCATATCTATTACATGCCCAGTGTATTGGCAAGCATGAACATGAATCATACTCACAGGCTACAGGCTGCTGCCTTGGTGGTATCCTGGAGGGACCTACATAAGAGTGTGAGAGAGTTGATGTCATTGGCCACAACTGTGACATGCATAAAGGGTAAGTGCAGCATTATGGTACAGCAACAGTAGAAGTCCAAAATACTACAGCTTATGCACAACTGTTTATTACTACTACACAGCAACAGACTATGTATATGACATCTCAAATACGCATGATCTATCTGTACAGATGTGGATGCATACACAAGAGTGGTCTAATGATGTGCCCTTGGACCTTACCTGCACACTCCTCAGCCAGTGTGTTGGTGGCACCCACCTCCACAATGCTTCCTGCCAGTTGTTGGTTCTATGGGTGGGCAGGTGCCACAAGGCTGCTGAGAAGCTGCTCCACACAAGTCAGGGGTGGATGGATGGCATACCCCCCATTGTGAGGTGGGTCCTCCCATATGGCAGCTGCACGCCAATGTACATGGCGAAGCAGGTCAGTACAATGATGCCGGACCTGCTCATAACTGCGGTTCTGCAGGCTGACATTATTGACCCTGTGGACTAGATCGTTCCACAGGGCAGTCCTCTCCTGCTGATCAGGGGCTGTCCTGCCGAAAAGTAGCGGGTAGTACTGTATCAGGTGTGTCATGATTACCTCAGTTTCTGCAGCACTGAATGCAGGTAATCTTGCATGAGCACTCTTCCCTGGAAGACATAAAGATGGAAACAGGTCTGAGCAACTCATACAGCAGGGTTAACATTAAGTTCTTAATACATATCCCTGTCTCCCCCCACCATATCAGCTACAACAAACCGTTCACACAGTGCAATTGGTATGTCAACAGCTTACCTACCATTGGGACATATGTTGTATTCTGCAACGCTTTGTGCAATGTGTTTGTACCATGCTTTGTGCTATGTGTTTGTGGCCATGTTTCCTGTGGGGACACTATCTTTACTGGCCTGTTACAGACTATTTCTCCTGCATGCCATTGTCAGTGCCACTATGGTTCCACATGTGCATGTGGTATGCATGCTATGTGATTGCTGCACATCTGCCATTCTGTGTTATTGGGGAAATCTATGCATGCTGTTGGACATGTTCCAGGATTGTGTGGACTATTACAGCCCACATATGTCCCATAACAGTGACACTATACCATGTGTAGGGGTTAGTTGCCAGCAGAACCACCTCTCCCACCTCATCTGGCCATGTTACCAGGCCACATCGCATCTGGGACCCACCCTGGGACCTTATCATCTACTGACCCTGCACTACCTTCAGGTGGAACTACCTCAGGAGATGGTACCCCCCCATGAGCACACACAGACACAACCCTGTCACCCAAAGTCAGGTCCAAGATCTGGTGCATAGGGAGCTTCACAGAGACATGGGGGACTTGGCACATCACCTGCAGCCCTGCAGTACACATACACAGGGTGGACATGCTTGCTCCTCCTGCAGAGCACACAGCTCAAGCACCTTTATGACCATGTAGGTGCTGTTGTGACTGTCCATGGGTGGGGACTTTGTTCCCATTGCTTCCATATGGGGGCTCAATGGCGTACACATTACAAACAACACTCCCCATCCACAGATTTACACACCACACGTGTCATATACCAGCCCTGTATGCTGTCTTTTCTGTCTGCAGATCCAACCTACATACCACAATTTGACTACTAGCCTTCACCGACATACAAATCCCACCTTCACAAACAAATGCACTGTGTTCCCAACATGGGTTACACAACACACATCAAAGTCTATTTTCCACCCATGTACTGATGTATATGTTGTGTATTGATATATGTGATGTTCTCTCACACATATCATGGAAGGGGACATATATTTACATATATGTGTGTGTGTGTGTGTGTGTGTGTGTGTGTGTGTGTGTGTGTATATATATATATATATATATATATATATATATATATATATATATATGTGTAGACATACACGTATATATATATATATATATGTATATATATATATATATATATATATATGTGTGTGTGTGTGTGTGTGTGTGTGTGTGTGTCTATATATATATATATATATATATATATATATATATATATATATATATATATATATATATATATATATATATATATATATACATGTGTGTGTTAGTGTGTATATATATATATATATATATATATATATATATATATATATATATATATCCAAACAATATAAGTCCGGAACTCAGGAGTGTGCTGTAATAAAATATCAAAAATCCACAGGGCCAGCTGATATCTAGTCCCAGTATACCTTCAGCATATGTATCAAATGCCAAACAAAAGCATAAATGAAAAAATTCAGCGTAGTTAAAATGCTGAAAACAATTCCAATGACTCAGTTTAACAGCTTGCCAGCATTTCAATAGATGTGCATAAAAAACATGCTCCAAGATGAATAGCTAAAAGTATAGACACATTTATTCAGCTTGCAGAAATAAAAACAATAAAACTGCAGAGGGATAAGCGCTTTCGGGTTACTCCAAACAACCTGTCTTCAGATCCATATAACTTGTGTCTCTCAAGTTTCGAATTTTTATTTATTTTATTTTATTTTACATTTTATTTTACATTTGTTGACCAGGCTAGTCCAACTGGATACATGTCCTTTTTCAGTGGAGGCCCGAGGAGAAAAGCTCCAAGTACACAAAACATTTAATATCACAAGTTTGTTAGATCTACAGTACAATAATGTATCACAATACATTAGGAAAAATAAGATTGGTACATAGCATAATGGGACTTAATTATATTCAAATGATAAGAAGGAAAATACTAGAGAGGAGGTAGGGAAATTAAGGATAGTAGAGACATCTTCAGGATAAGACAAGACTTGTAAGGATAGTTAGGTAGGTGGGTTAGGTTGTGAAGCTAAAGAGTGAAAAGGACAGTGAGTAAAGCAGTTCTAAGAAATAGGTTTTAAATTGAAAGTATGAAGGAAAACAGGGTAGTACTTAGGAAAAGCAAGAGAGGAGAGATTAGTCAGGGTTATTACAAGAACATAACCAGTGGTTGGAGAGGAAATGTTTAAGGTTAGATTTGAATAGAGGGAGAGATGTAATAGCTGTAAGGTCAGTAGGTAAGTGGTTCCATATTTTCCCAACAAAGTTAGAAAAGAGAGAGTCTCCTGCAGAGTTATAAGAGAAAGATGTTTGCATCTGCATTTTATTAGTAGAGCGTAACTTTTTTAGGTTAGAATATGGTGTTATGAGTGTGGAGAGAATTGGGGTGTTATTGGGTTGATGAAGGACTTTATGGGCAATAATAAGTTGGTTGAATTGTAAAAGGTGAGGTAACTCTAGCCAACCTAGTTGTTTAAGGTTCTGACAGTGATGTGTCCTATATGGTGAGTTAGTGGCAAACCTGGCAATGTTATTATATGATTTGGCTAGTTTCTTAAGATTGTTTTGAGACAAGTTGGTGTAAATGGGGGACGCATATAATAGGGTTGAGATTAAGTGAGTTCTTGCAATTGTAGTTCTGGCTAGTGGAGTAAGAAATTGTTTGATTCTGTACAGGGATCCTAGTTTTTTGTTAGTTGATTGTATTGTAGTGTGTATGTGAGTGTTGAATTTTAGTTGGTTATCTATTGTGATACCAAGGAGTTTGGTGGTAGTCTCAGGAGATATAATGGTACCATTATTAGATTTCAAGGTAAACTGAAGAGGGGGAGATGAGTGTGAGGGTGTAAAGAGTAATAATTTGGTTTTTATTGGGTTGAGGAGAAGACAATGGTTTAAGAACCATTTTTCTATAGTGGTGAATGATTTTTGCGTGAGAGAAAGAAGTTCAGTTTGGGAAGACGCTGAACAAATGATTGTGGAGTCGTCAGCATATTGTATGCAGGTGGAGAAGGGAACAGAGAGATGTATATCATAATAAAAAACCACTGCAAGCAAAGAAAGTTGGAAAACCACAAACAGCAAGCCAGCAACTCCTCAGAAGGAATTTATTGGAAAAACAGTGATGAAATAAAACTCTAGCGCCTCGGCCAACAGCCTTTAACAGAGTTGGCCGAGGCGCTAGAGTTTTATTTCATCACTGTTTTTCCAATAAATTCCTTCTGAGGAGTTGCTGGCTTGCTGTTTGTGGTTTTCCAGAGAGATGTATATCATTGATAAAAATGGAGAATAGTAGTGGACCTAAGATAGAGCCCTGTGGGACTCCTAGGGATGTAGGAAGAATTTCAGAAAGATTATTCTGCCAGAGTACAGCTTGTTTTCGGTTATCCAGGTAGGATGTAAACCAGTTCAGGGCAGAATTATCAAGAGATAGGGACTTTAGAAGGTGAAGTAGAAGTTTATGGTTGACCATGTCGAAGGCCTTAGAAAGGTCTACAAAGAGTGCTGATGACAGGGAATTATTGTTGCGATTTTTGATGATACAGTTGGTAAAGGAAAGAAGGGCAGTGGTAGTACTGTGGAAAGGACGAAAGCCAATGAACAGCTAGCTTCAATTTGATGTGTCATAGATGTCTCTTCAATCTCCGCCCTTTCAGTGAGGATTTCATAGGGAAAGCTGTATTGAGCCCAGGTTTTTGATGTGCTCTCAGTTTCCCTATCCAAAGCATTTCTTCTTGTTCAAGTCTATTATTCACATCACCCCCTCTCTTTGAAATATATATAATATGTAAAGCTCTAAATACAAAACTATGTCCTTCATTATCTCTAATATGCTTGGCCAAGGGATTTTTATAGTCTTTAAGTCTTATATCACTGATGTATTTGGACAGTATCGCTTTCATCTGTCATATCATTTTTCCGACATAGAAATTGCCGCATGCTAGGCAAGAGGCTAGGTATATGATGTTCTTTGTAGTGCAATCTGCATAAAAATTACTAACATATCTCTTTTTAGTAACTGGATGCTCAAAATAGCTATCTGTACAAATATATCTGCACATGGTGCACCTTCTACATGGAAAAGTTCCTTTTCTCCTTGAGATAGTGTGTGATTCTATTTCATTATCTTTACATAGTATTTGCTTTAAGTTCCTTGCATTTCTGAAACAAAACTTAGGTTCTTCTCCCAGGACCTCTTTACATTCTTCACTTGACATAAGTATCTTCCAATTCCTTTTCACTATGTTACATACTTCTTCTGTGTCCATTGTATGGGTAAGCACCATTTTCAGTTCTTTATATGGATACTTATTTTGATTCATATTCTCTTGCTTCCCTCTTAAGTGCGGTCTGCCTTTCTCATTCCTTTCCAAATCTACTTGTCTCATACTCAACACCTCTTCTTCTCTATACCCTCTTGCCTTCAGATGTTCTGACATGTCATCCATCGCCATTGCAAGAGTTGTATCATCTGAATGTATCCTGGACGTTCTTAAGAACTGTCCCCTCATGATGTTCTTATGGGTATATCTTGGGTGCATAATACTTCTTGGTAGAATACTATTTTTCCAGCAATACTTTCTATATAGACTAGTTTCTATTTTCCCTTCTCCAGCCTGTGTGATTCGTACATCAAGGAAGTCCATATGCACATCACTGTGGGTCACAGTGAACTGTAAAAAGTTCGTACTGTTCTCCAAATATATACGGAATCTGTCAAATTCATCAACGTCACCTTCCCACATGATAAAAAATGTCGTCCACAAATCTTAAGTATTCTTTTAAGTGGTTCTTCCATGGATTATCTTGATGTGTTACTCTATCCTCCCAATGCACCAAAACTATGTTTGCATAGCTATTGGCGCATAGCGTACCCATTGCTAAACCACATAGCTGTATATAGTATTTCCTTTCAAACATGAAGACATTGTTGATCAAAATAATCTCCATTAGGTCACACAGAATTGTAACCTGCCTTTCATCATATGTGCCTTCGCCCAATAGAAAACTTCTTAATGCTGCTATTCCATAACCATTGGGGATACTGGTGAACAAATTCTTAATGCCCATACTGATCATAATATGTTTCTTAGTATCCCTTTTCATACTGATATATTCACTCAGCTTCTCAAGGAACATCTTGGTATCTTTAAGGACATCTGGAGCCTTGTCTAAAGCCCTTTTAATATGGTGTTCCACATAAATTGACGCTGGCTCAGTAATCCATCCTGCTCCAGCTACAATAGGCCTCAATGGTGGTTTATATAGATCCTTATGTACTTTAAGGAGACACTTAAAAGCCGGAATCAAAGGATGCTCTATACGAAGATAGTTACATAATTCAGCCGTGATCAAGTTGTGTTTTCTGAGTTCTTCCAGATATAATTTTACTCTCATTTCAATTTTCTCCAACTTACTCTTACTAATTTCTTTATACAATGTTACATCCTGTAATAGCATCATGACTTCTTCATTATACTTGGCTTTATCCATCAGAACCACCCCACCTCCATTATCAGTGGGTCTGATGGTTAATTCTGAATTCCCTTCTAATTCTTTCAAAACCATTCTATCTTCTTTTGTAATATTATAACTTTTTCTATTATTTTGTAAATACTCAACAATTTCTTGTTCGCATACATTAATAAAAGTGTCCATCACTGCATTATTTTGTGGCATAAAGCCACTGGGTTTCTTAAAAAGATCCAACTCAGTTTCTTTGTTGTTTTTGTACATACTTTTCAGCATCACTTCACGTCCAAATGACCTCAGGCTCAACATGGCCTCACTGTCTTCCATACCTCTGGTGGGTATAAATTTCAGCCCTTTATTAAGGATGTTAATATGCTTGTTTGTTAATGGAAAAGATGACAGGTTGAAAACCAAAGATTCTTTATCATCTTCATTTACCGCTCCTCTATGTGTGATCGCCTTCTTTTCCTCCCTCTGCTCAGTGATCTTATTTCTTTCCTGTTCCTTACTTCCCTTATTCGAAGTGGAAGTACTGGAAAAACCCCATCTGTCATATCACTCTTCGGTATTGCACCCAAGTCATTACTCAACACTTTCTTCTGATTGTTCTTAATGGATAACAGACTGGACGAAGTCAACACCTGATTAGTCTTCTGTATTATCCCTTGTGGCGGTGGATTGTTCATATCTGTATTCTCATGTAAATTTTGATTACCATGGTTTTCTCTCACTTTATCTCTACTATTATTAGTCTCATTCAATAATGCCCTTTGCACACTTCTCTGAGGGGCTCTGTCCTGTAACTCATTCCTCTTAGGTACTTGCTGTTCTTTAACAAAGTCCCTTGACCAAGTGAACACATCACCCCTTTTAAAATCTTCATAATCTCTTCTAATTTTTATCTTTTTAACTTGCTCCAACTTATTATCCTACAGTGAAATTTTATAGTAGACTTCTTCTAGCTTTGATGTACATATCTCATTGCTAAAGTACCTCTCCAGGTACATCTGTAAACCCTCTATTTTCTTAATTAAATCATTCTCCCTCGGTAAAAAATGTTCTATAAGTAATTTCATGTAGCTTCCGCTGTGTTCCAAATTGAGGCTCTGCCATTTCTTTAATAACTCAGGTTGAGAATTCCCTTGTGTAGGCATAAGCAAAACTCTTAGGCCTCTCGGCACTATGTTGTAGTGCAGGCATGCCACTAGGTGTTGCCACTACCATTGCAACCGTTTTAATTCATACAAGCCATCTTCCATTTCTCTCACATCATTGTAGAATCTACGCATATCCACAGTGCTTTGCCCTTCACTTTCAGGCATTACAGGTCTTATCCCTTCTTCTAAAAAATCCAGCTTTAACAATGGATTGTCACTTCTATTAAATAAAAGTCTATTTGACTTACTTTGTGTTGGCAAAGATCTTCTTTCCATTAATAGCTGACTCATATGTACGTTACTATTCTGTTCCTCAACACCTTTCTCGGGTCTCCCTTCAGCCATGTCTCCTTGGGTACCATGACAAAGGGGTTGGGAGGGTGGCTTAATGGCTAAGGTGTTTGCCTTAAAAACACAAGGTGCAGGGCTTGAGTCTCACAAGGGATAATTGGCTAGGCTTAAAATTGCTCGCAAGGGCAGTTAGCTTAGTACTAAACTATGAACCTATGAACCTAAACAAAATAAGTCCGGAACTCAGGAGTGTGCTGTAATAAAATATCAAAAATCCAGCAAACAGCACAATTAACAAAGCCAGGGCCAGCCGATATCTAGTGCACAAGTCAAAGTCTATTTTGCACCCATGTACTGCTGTACATGTCTATGTTGTGTATTGATATGTGTGATGTTCTCTCACACATATCATGGAAGGGGACATATATTTACATATATATGTGTGTGTGTGTGTGTGTGTGTGTGTGTGTGTGTGTGTGTGTGTGTGTGTGTGTGCGTGTATATATATATATATATATATATATATATATATATATATATAAAATATATATATATATATATGTATAAATTTGTAGAAGAATTATGTTATGTGTGTGTGTGTGTGTGTGTGTGTGTGTGTGTGTGTGTGTATATGTATATATATATATATATATATGTATATATATATATATATATCTATGTGTGCGTGTGTGTATGTAGACATACGTATATATATATATATATATATATATATATATATATATATATATATATATATATATATGTAGATATATATATGTATATATATATATATATGGGTCTACCTGACATGGTCGACAGTTCGTATAATCGACACTCATTTGGTCGACAGTTCATTTGGTCGACAAGCAGATTTGCCCCCTTCCCCAATGTTGTGCAACCCTGGAGTTGATATATATAGTAAGGGGGGTGTGGGGGGCATAGCCCCCCACATTGGGGGGTGTGGGGGGCGAAGTCCCCCACCTAAAATGCTTGTCGATCAAATGAACTGTCGACCAAATAAACTGTAGACCATGTCAGGTAGACCCATATATATATATATGTGTGTGTGTGTGTGTGTGTGTGTGTGTGTGTGTGTGTGTGTGTGTGTGTGTGTGTGTGTGTATATATATATATATATATATATATATATATATATATATATATACACGTGTGTAGATATATATTGTAGTTTGTTTATATAACTATATCTATATGAGTGTCTGTATATCTGTAGACATACACTTCTAATTATATATCACACATATATTTATCTATATGTGGGGTGCATACAGACATCTGGCCCATACTCTGTAACTACCTTCCTTCACAGTCGCACTGTTCTGCCTTGCTGCAACACAGACAGGTGTCACATGTGAACACAAACTAACATTAGGGTGGTATATATGGTGACAGATTGCAGGTAAGCCTATTATAGACCTATGGCATTTGTGCATACTACATTACACATTAACATGACTGTCCTGCAAGTAGTGTGCTCTAACATCCATGTGTCTATCATGATGACAGTACTTCCACCACCAGCTATTGCCCACACTAAGATACCAAACACAGATGTTATGGCTTCCATCTTTGTCATTCATTGCTGATCTGCACAGTTGACAGGTATGTCCCACTGCCTACAGGGACAGACAGTATTGTTCAGAGCAGTTGTTCAGCAGAACATAATTACAGGAACAACTATAGATGGCACATATAAATCATTCCACATCATATATCCTATTATTCTATACCACATACTACATTCAATTAAATACATATATGTTTTACATGCCTGCTAATGTTTTTTGACAGCTGTGACAGCTTTCTGTTGTTTAAGTTTTTTTTGTCTCTCTCTCTCTCTCTCTCTGTTTCTCTCGCTCTCTCCACTAGAGGGATTGAGCTGGTTTGAATAGATTGCAGCATGGCTTTTGTAGGTGATGCACATGATCAGAAGATGGGCTCTGCACCAATCAGTGTGCACCAGTTGCTAACTGCATGCAGCCTGCTGTGTAGTACTTTGGATAAACACTGTCATGGCAATCCAGTACTATAAAGTACTGACTCACGTGGGCGTTGTTTCTTAACCTTTCCAGTATGGAGGACATCCTCCTGTATGTGGGCAGTGTTACAGACAGCAGGTAGCAATATCTCTTACAGCAGGACTTGCAGACACAGGCCAACTACACATTTGTATAAGGTTCCAGACCTACAATCCATGCAAGTAGTGTTGCTATGTGCATTGAATTTTGCTGGTCTTGCAGTGTTTGTGTTTACATAGTAGTTTAGGATGGAATGCAGTCTGTCTGCATAGCTCTCAAATGTGGGCCTATCCACATGATGGCCAGTGGATCATATGTTAGGTTTTGGCTGTGCAGCAAACAGGTCTTGTCCAAGATATATCACTGGTAGTCTGTCTTTTGCATGCTATCAGTACATGGTGACATTCATTTGTGTTTCTGATGTCTTATTCCTGCATAAGGGTATGTTGCAACAAATCCTGTAACATCAGCAATTTCTAGGGTGTGTAACAGCAATATTGCAAAAATGGCCTTGTATTCCTGCCTCTGTCCTCCATGTATATGGCAGGCTTTGTCCTGCTGTGATACTGTTAGGGGTTGTTAGGTAATGGCCTATCATTATTTACTGCTACCATTCCTGCTATCATCCCAGTCATATCGTGGACTCCCACAAAATATGTTGGTCAGGGTCCATACATATGGGGGAAACAACTGGACAACATATTTGTGCCCTTGTACATTCCAGAGGTCAGTGTGTGGTGCATACTGTCATTTGCCCTTGTACATCCTTTTATGGGGGATGGGTATTCAATGCTATCAACCTAGGCTGTGACAACATATCATGGATATCAGTGTTAAGACACATTGACGTATGTGACTGTACAGCTTACAATGTTACACACAGTTCAGTTAGTCAGTGTGATTGTGAGATGTTAAGTTGAGCAATGTTATGCGACAGATACATTGCAATTACCACAACTAATACATTTCCTCCTAGTGCTTGACTACAGGGTGAAATTGAAGGATGCTGAACTACATCTCTAATTGTTGATACTTATCTTGAAAGAAATCATTTGTCTTCTGTTCTACTAATTGAAGGCCTTGGCCTGGACAGCATAGTATGTTATATATCCACATTGCTTGCATCTACTGTTTTGTGTGGGCCTTGCATTCCTCACTGATTACATATTTCAAAATCAATGTGCTGTAAGTAATGGCATACATTATTGTATAGTACACAAATTAAATGTTGTCTGTGTATGCATACCTGTGTGTGGTGTCATGTCCTTTGAATTTTGAGAGGGTATATGTTTAATGTAAGTATTCTCATTTGTGGGAATGGTTGCTACACTACACATTTCACAGGTGCCAGTTGCAGGGCTTGCGGCTGAGGGATATACTTTGTACCCAGTACTTCCACACTACTTCTACATATGTATGGCTACTAATACCTTTTTCTGTGTATATGTGTCATATATATATATATATATATATATATATATATATATATATATATATATATATATATACCCAAATATATTTGCCAATGTATATATGTGTGTGCATATCTGCACCATTGTAATGTGTACTCCTTCCACATTGTACATTCCCTACGGTAGAATGACTTTTCTGAATGATATGTTACAGATGTTGCCCTGACATGTTTCAGGTGAATTGGCTTACTGTTAAAGCATTGTAGCTGTGTTGTAAAGGGTCCTGAAGTCAAGAACTGCATGTGCAAGATATTGGATTGCACAGCATATCTGTTAGGGCTGTGGAGGGGGGTAACATAGCACTAATTACCAGGTATCCCTCATTTGAGCATCCACCCTCATTAACAGTGCATATGGTCTGTTACGTTGTAGTGAGTGACTCAGGATTTTGTTCCCATGTGGAAATGCTATACACATTTCTATCTGTATATATATATATATATATATATATATATATATATATATATATATATATATATATATATATATGTATATCTACATAATTATATTGACAATTGGATGGGAGAAAGGAAATTTACCCCATGGATCACGTCAGTTGCCCTGCTAGACTGGGTTCCAGGCAAGTAAATAATGTGGGAAAAAATAGCCAGGGAATTGTTATGGCTGGGCTTGTATAGGCCCTAGGGTGGATAGCCTAGTACCAACCTATGAACCTATATATGTAACCCCTCTCTCTATACATATATATATATATATATATATATATATATATATATATATACATGTTTATCTATCTAGATACAGTTGATGTTATATGCTTATTTGTGAGTCATATATATATATATATATATATATATATATATATATATATATATGTGTGTGTGTGTGTGTGTGTATATATATATATATATATATATATATATATATATATATATATATATATATGTATATAGCTGTCTATCTGTTTACATTTACAAATATATATTTGTCCATATGTCCATGCACGTTTAGCTCATAATTTTGGCCTGTGCCTCATTCTCTTGACAGTTGACATGGACGATCTCAGGATTGAAGTCAGTAAGTAATGATGGCATTTTTGTGTTTCAGACTTCAACTCCTTCAAAATATGTGTTTTAATACATATAACTGTTTAGCAACATCTTAAGTGTATAAGAACAATTGCATTAAGAGGTTGTGTGGTCTGATATTACTACATTTCCAGTACTGTTGAATGATTGTGCTGGATGATATGTTTGTGAAAACATCAGGGTTAAGTATATCTGCCATGGCTTAGTGGTAAATCACTTTGTGTATGGTGTGGAGGGTCCTGGGATTGAGCCTTGCAGAGGCTGTTTATTTTGTTGCTGGGCAGAACATGGGCCATTGGATACAGAGTGATTAAGGCACTTTAAAGGAGTTGTAAGTTGGTTTGCGTGGGTTTGCGCGATGGTAAGCTAACTTCCGGTCACAGTTTCTTACACTCAGTTAGCTTCTAAATTGCTTAACCTGTGTAAGAATTGCTTACCCCCACACAAACAGGCTTAAACCCGCTCACTGCTGCTTAAAAGTGTTTACTCCCACTTACCCCTGTGCTAATTTCTTTAAAAGAAAATTAAAAGGGGTTGATAGGAATGTGGTGAAAAAGGAGCATAAAGAGGGAAAGACAGTAGTGAAAATAGCCAGGGATGTGCAGGAAGGGTGTATGGAAGGTCCATTGCTGCCCATTTCTTCTACAGCAACAGCTGTGCATATACACTGAATTTGGAGGTATATTTGACACTCAAACCCCTGGGAGGGGGTGAGGACAAGGATAATTCATTGTGATGCCAATTTGACCAGATTACATGTGTCCAGTGGTCATGTGTGCGAAATGGACAGCTATGTATGGGGCAAATTCTTTTTGTGGGTACAGATTGCCCTTTTCTTTTGCTTTCAGGTAAGAGTGGGATGTTGAAGAGGTGTAGTAAGTATATTTGGGGAGGTAGGTTGGGTAGGATAACAGACAAGACAAACAAGATGCATACAAGGGTGGTATATGACAAATGTGGGGGTAAACACCTTGGACGGGGAGGAGTGTTTGGAAGATGCAACCCATGATCTGCCAAATGCAAACAGTGGGACTGAGTTCCCCACCCATGGGCAGTCACCACTGCACCTTCACAGCCCCAAATGTGGCTGTGCTGCGGCTGGGTAGGATGGGCAGGTTCACCCTCTAATTGCACCACACAGCCCGCAAGCTGGCATAACCGGTCTCAAAAATCCCTGTTGAGCTCTCTATGCACCATGACCCAGACCTGACGGCGGGTGACAGCTACCTCTCCACCCCTGCTCACAGGGGACCCATCCCCTGTGGCAGTTCCACCCAAAGGTGGTGCAGGGCCAACAAAGGAGGAGGTCCCAGGCTGGGCCCTAGATGTGCTGGTGCCCGGTGCCATGGCCAGCTGAGGTGGGACAGGTGGGTCCACTGGGACCGGCCTTCCCATATGAGCTATGTTGTTGCAGTTTTAAGAATGATATGGGTTAGTAATAGTCAACAGCATTCAGGTTTAGTTATAAAAGCATGCAAAGGTATTCCCATTAACTCAACACACCAGATTTACAACAGTTGCAGAGCAAGCAGAACACATGCATATATGGGACACCAGTGGCCATTACAACAGCATGCAGGTTTCATTGATGGCAACAGGCCACCAGTATGGGGGTACTGTAACATGGCACATGCATAAAACTAAATGTGAATATTTGTAAACCAATAGGACATATGTCCCAACAAAAGTATGGAGTGTACACGTACCCATTGAGGTGTGCAATTGGGTTATTGTTGCACATATGGTGGGGTTGAGAGAGAGAGGCCAGTTTACAAATAATATATCCCTGTAGTTTTCACAACTTTCTTAGTCACTGCAGTGGTCTGTCCCTTACATGTATTATTACACTACCCAATGGCCTTACTTTGTACAATAGTATGTTTGTAGATTAGTATATACGTGGACAGCGTCTTATGTATAGTCTACACCTCTTACTTGTTATAGAGGTAGACAAGTATATGAGTGAACTGTGTTGTAACTACACCTCTTACCTGTTATAGCTGTGAGGTAAATCTTTGTTAACACTGCCTGACAAATTCTACACATACTCCCAGATGCCATGCTTGTAGACAAGTATATGAATGAACTGTGTTGTAACTGCATTCTACACCTCTTACCTGGTATAGCTGTGGGGAAAATCATTGCTAACACTACCTGACAGATACTATGCATACTATGCATACTCCCAGATTCCATGCTTGTGGACAAGTATATGAGTGAACTGTGTTGTACCTACAGTCTACACCTCTTACCTGTTATAGCTGTGGAGAAATCTTTGTTAACACTACCTGACAAATATTACACATACTCCCAGATTCATGTTGATGCTGTATACGTACCTAACAGTCCATTATTGCACACACTCTGGTCAAGGCTTGACAGGATGCAGGTGTTAGTGTGACATATTTTGGAATAGATGTCATGCACTTTGGGTGAGATTCTACAATGACAGGTTTGTTTCCATATACATTCTCTTTTTATGCTCAGGTCAGTATATGTCAGTATAAGCTGCCTACATTTCTTGGATCATCACACTTATTTGTCAGGGGAGCAGGTTACCGGGAAGCAGATTTGGGCCCATTATCTGGACATGCTGGACAGATCAGAACAGTTGAGGGGTATGACTATGCATACAGCTTACTACCTGAACATTCTGCCACAGTCTGTACAGTTGATGGTTATGATTATGCTTACAGAATACTATCTGAACATTCTAGCAAAGTCTGTACAGTTGTTGGGTCTAATTATGCATACAGCTTTCTATCTGAATATTCTCGCAAACTCTGTACAGTTGTGGGGTATGATTATGCATACAACTTACTACCACTCCCGAGATTCAAACCCCTGCTGTGTGTGGTAAAAATATTCCAGTTGACATCACAGTACACTGTGCTGCCAGGGAATTGGTGGAAAACATTCCAATGTTTTCTATCTTAGTCTCCCTCAATTCTATCTGACTGACCTTTTGGGACTTCCAACATTGTTATACTGGACTTCCTACATATTTTAACTACATTCAGCAGTGTGGGTAGGACTGCTTAATATAACAGTACTATTTATAGAATGCAACACTACAGCAACATATGAAAGAAGAATGTACACAAGCACTCCCGGAGTTATAGTTTTATTCAAAAGCTATTACACCTTTATTTCCACACAACCTATATGACAGTCTTCCTGCCATATTGTCTGGTTTATTCAGTGCATACCATACACAATACATTTTTACACTGGTACAACACTTTCCAGAATTGTTATATATATTTGTTATGACAGTACATGCAGGAATATTACTAACCTGCCTCGCGATGCAACCTTTGCAGCCTAGCAGCATGGGCTTGCAGGATTGCAGCCTGCTTATCTGCAGTTGTCAGAGAAATACAGTGATATTTAACCATTATCTATCCATAGTATACACAAGCTAGGCAATCATTATCGACATAGTAGAATGGGTACTTAGTGCTGTGGCATCGGCCATCTGCCTTGCTTCTTGGATCCACTGGTCTAAGAGATCACCCCTCCACCACTTTAGGTCAGCATGGTGATGCCTGACCTGCACATCAGTCTGGGGGATACCAGTGGCAATGGTGAGGTCAAGGGTGAGACTGTCCCAGGTCTCCACTTTATACTGAGAGCCCTGGTACTGGCCCTGCAGTAGTCTCTCCTCATGGTGTTTTACCAGGAGCCATACCATGAATCTGGACTCCTGGGTGCCCCAGCGCTGCACTCTAAATCTAGTGCCTTCCCCAACTCCAGCCATTCTGCCTACAATAGGGAGCTTCAACCAGGTATGGGAATTATTGGTATGTGTGGGGTTTAAATACACCTGATTTTCCACACTTTCCCATGATTGGACAGTTTTGAAAAGACTAAGCTATGGACACACCTGCTTACTTGATGTTGGCATTGCTTAAAGGGGCATACCACTGGGTAGATTGAGTTAGCCCTCCTATACATTGCTTATACCATGTAGGCTGACCTGTGCAATGCTTAGCATTGCTTAATATCTATTTAGCATTATATTTTCCTTTTGACATTGATTTATTATTTGTTACATGTTATATCTGTGTCTGGTATCTGTGATTCCTATGTACATACACTGTATGGGGTCCTGGGGACTTCAACACTTTATTACAATAATGCCTCACATCTGGCCTTACTGCAGTACTCCAGTTCACATATTTATGTTATATAGCAGGTTATACAACATCACACTGTATATTGATTTATTTTACATGTTCAGTTTGATTTTCCTGTGGTGTGGATTTGTTTGTTGGCACCTCAGTCTTACATACTGCTATGATGGCTTAGTGGTTAACTACTGTGACTGTAGTGTACAGGGTCCTCGGTTTGAGCCTTGAGGAGGCTGCTTATTTTGTTGCTGGGCAGAACATGGGCCACTGGATACAGAGTGATTAAGGCACTTTAAAGCAGTTGTAAGAAGGCTTGAGCTGGTTTGCACGAGAGTAAGCAATGCTAACCTCCGGTTATATATGCAGAGAGTTAGCTTGGATCTTGCTTAACCTGTGTGCAGATTGCCTACCACCAGGCAAATGGGTTTAAACCTAATTACTAGTGCTTAAATATGCTTACTACCTCTTACTAGCACTTACTGGTGCTACATTTTAGACAGTAATAGTGTAATGGTTCTTGGGGAGGTGGGTGATTTGAAAAATGTATGAAGTTATCATTCGTTACACAGTTTACCTTCTATTTGTATCTGTGATACTGTATGGGGCACATGTGATTATATGTGGACTTTGCAACATTATGACAATGACCTCACATCTGCATTAAATGCAGTACTGCAGTTCACAAATGTATGTTATTTATTAGGTTACACCACAAAAAATATTTATCATGGAGTGATTTGAAGGGAAAATGGAATGTACTGCAGTGGGACTTAAACGAGGAATGACTGCTTGTAATGTGAATGCTCTCCCCACTACACTATTGCTGCACTGCTTCAGTTGCATATATCTTGCTTTTTTTATTGGTTGGGAGGATGGCCTAATGGGTAAGGTGTTTGTCTTACAAACACAAGGTGCAGGGTTTGCGCCTCACAAGGGAAAATTAGCTAGGCTTAAAATGGCTCGCAAGGGCAGTTAGCTTAGTACTAATCTATGAACCTATTTATCCTCTTTCTGCTATTTAAACTGCATTAACCATAGCTAAGCAATGGGCACACCTGTGTACCTACAGTTAGCTGTACTCAGATTTTTAAAATATAAATAAAAGGGTCTCTTCATTTAATTTATATGTACTGTTGCTATTGTACACATGGGGGACTGTTGGTGGAGATATGTGGACACCTATGAGTGGTCTCACTCATTTCTTGCCACTTTCTGCTGTTCTACATTTCAGGGGTGTGTTTATTCTGAGAACTCTGCTCTCAGACATGCCCCCTGCACTCATACATGCTCCATGTAAGCCTAGGAGCTCGGGCAGCGTGCCTTATTAATATGCATGGTGTGCCACCATCCTGCTCCTAAAAGGGCACTTCCATGCAGGACTAAGCTAGTCCTGCATGGAAGATTAGTGAATCCGGGGCTTTATTGGAAATACCTTCATGCACTTCCTGGAATAGTTTGAGTTTTTATTGCACAACAGTTGCGATTACTCAGGTGTTGCAATACAACTGTAATTCCACACTTATTGCACTAGAAACTTTATTGTAAATACTTTATTACAGTTAATGCTTTACTCTTCCCTGCTTGTTACACTACAGTTGACAGTATTCACTTATTGCAGTACAGCTTTAAGTTCAGATTCATTGCAATAAAATATTTACTGTATATACCTAATTGCAGTTAATGTTTTACTCTTTCTTGCTTATTTGACTATAGTTAGCATAATACAGCTGTACTCACCACACTCACGGCGCAACCTGGCCAAGCATTCAGCATGCACCTTGATATTGCGAGATCCCTCCTCTGCAGCTGTTGAGAGAGAAACACTCCATTATGCATACCAGTTTAGGAGACATTTGCTTTAGATATTGGTCAAACAAAGATAAATTACTTACAGACTTGTGTGGCATTCCCTGCCCAAGTTTCTTGGCCCCAGTGTCCAAGAGATCCCCCTTTCGATGCTTCAGATCATCATGTTGGTGATGAACCTCCTTACCTGTGTGGGGGGTATACCTGTCACACTGGTGAGTTCATGTGCCAGCTGGTCCCAGGCCTCTGCCTTGCACTCTGAGCCCTGGAACTCTCCCTGCAGCAGCCAGTCACCATGTTTTTTTACCAGGAGTCCAACAATGACCCTGGACTGGCATGCCCCAATGCTGCACCCTGAAGCGTGTACCCTCTCCAATGCCTGCTATACTCAATGACACAGTCAGAACTCTAACAGATTATGCTGTATTCCCTCTAGTCAGCTTAATAATGACTGTTTTTCCCACCCTTACATGCCATTGGGCAATGTTTAAAAATGCACCACATCACTTAGCAGCCCACAAACCAGACAAGCTCAACTGAGCAGTGCAAAAACTCGAAGACCCATATACTTAGCAGTACTTAGCATTGCACAAACCAGCCAAGCATAGCTGAGCAGTGCATAAACATTTTCAGCAGTTATTGCATTTATGCAGTGCTTAGCAGGTCTAGGCAGGGCTTAGTGGAGCACAGAAGGTCAGAATTTAAAAATAATTGCCATAATTTGTATTTCAAAACTAAAATGCTTATTTTCCCTTCCATATATTCATACCCTGCACCTACTACAGATGAGGCCATAACTCTACCCATTTGACTACGTGGATAGGGAAATTTCTGCTATAATTTACATATACCTCTGAACTACTTATAAGTATTGCTGAGCACCATGCAGTGCCACTCAAACCCACTCAGCTACGCTTAAACCTGACATTTAAGTAAATAACTAAATGCATCCAGTTTCTATTTTTAGATGTGTTGCAGGTGTCTTGACAATGCTTAGCATTGTTGTGCTCTGTGCCATGCTGCACAAACATGCTTTTTAAATTAAAATCAAAATACACTGATATATTGGACACAATTGGACAGTGCAGGGAGTGTCTTACCCTTCTGCAGATACAGTTAACACTACTCTCCCTACGCTGATCCAATAGCCTTGTTCCTCAGCTCTCACTCAGCAATAAACAATGATTAAAATGCATGGCATGCTGCCGAGGGAGAACAATATACATGGACACAGCATCATTCTGTGTAGGCTCTACACTATGCATACACAGATTTTATTAAATCGTGGGGTATGTTTTTGGCTCTATATGTTATTAGTTTTCATATCAGTTCTTACAAGACAGAAGGATTTTCCAACTTTTGCTGCTGTTACCTGGTGATCAAAAGATAGGGAGTTATTGACTATAGTGACAAGATCTCTACAAATGAATCATTTTGGAGTTGGATTTTGGCTACAATTAGTGTTTAAGATGAACACTTTTACCAAGTGATAACAGTATTGCACATTTTAGTATTTTATTTTACTTTTTTTCTGTCCATTACTGGTTTGCAAGGCTCATCTTAAAAATAGTTTCATATTTAGTTAGCCTTAGGTCTGGGTTTAAAGGTTAGAGGTCAAAGAAGTAAATACCAAAAAGAGGGTCTCAGCATTGAGCCCTGAGATACACTCCTAATTACCTTCTTGCTATTGAAAGTGGAACCTTCCACAATAACTGTGGACTTTTTTTAACCATCTTGCTATCCATCTTATCACATAGCATCTACATTTAGGTATATTAACTAATTTACAGTACCAACATGTGGTGTGGTGTCAAATGTGTTGACCAGATCTAGATATGCAGTGTGGACTGAATAACTTCTAAATAATACCTCATTGATGGATGCTTGAAAGAAAACAACTATAGTTCCCCTGGTTTGAGCTGTCTGACTATAAGAATAATTGTTTCTGCTGCAGTTACGTCAGGACAGTATAGTGATGTTTGCTGGTGAAGACATGACAAACATTTTCTTTACTATACTCTAATGACAATGGGGTCAAATGAATTAAAATGGCATTGCATATTACAGGTGCTTTTTCAGTTATTGACAAGATGATGAAGCAGTATTTTTAAGTGAAGATGTTTCAAACCTATCATATAGTTAAGTTGCTCACATTAGCATTAATTGACTCAAATACGTGTTGTTTGTAAACATGACATGAATGTTTCTTAGATGAGAACATAGGGCTAAGAATTTTCTGTCAGCTACCATACAACAATTGATTACCAGCAGAGAAACTACTATGTTGCATTCAATAGATGTACCTATGATGGTATGCTGTAATGGCTATATATCCCATCAGTGAGCTTTGTAGTCTCTTCCTGAATTTCTTGCAGAATGTATTATGATGATTCTTCTACTCTTCCATTAATCCCTGTCTCACGACTATCATCAATGGATTAATTAAAATCTCAAATATTCTTTGTGACTGTTGGTCATGTACACTTTAGTGGGTGGCAACAGCTGAGTTTATTGGCTGCCTAGTGTCCTGTCTCCCCAACATGGTTTTGTCATATGATCACAACTACATAAAAGGGTACATAAGTCTTTAGGTTGTAATTCTCCCCTTTAGTATTCCTGACCTTGTTCACCAACATGTGGATTGCTGTCTGTAGGTTTTATGTGCCTTAGTGCTATCAAGTTTTTTCCGTCTGCTCTATGCATCACTACCCCAATGTGGCCACATTTCTGGGTGTTTGCCCTGGCACAGTTTCCTCCGTCATGCAATATTTTCCTTAATAACCTGTTACCAGGCTTCCAATTTGACCAAGAGGAATTTCCTTCTGCATTGGGAGTGCTTAGTGTTGAACAAAGAGAAACACCTCCATAACTTATACTCCACAAGGGGCTACCCTCCACATTGTCAGTAGGTGAATATGCTTTAGACATTCCTATAACTAGTTCGAATGGTGCTGTAAAGCCCCTAACAGCATCTTTCTGAGCATGGAATTTGCCTTCCAGGTGGCTCTTTTATGATTATTTCATTAAATCTGCTCCCCCTGATATGAGGTTATGGCAATGTAGTTCCCAACTTTAGGATGGTTGTCTCAACAAGTTCCTTTGGAGTTACATTACTCCCACCCCATTTTACCCCATCAACTTGATTACTCACTTTCCAAAGCTCTATTTAGGGCAAGTGAGAGGTCTAGTCGATCTCAGTCTTACTGAGGATAATTATTACTGGCCAATGCAACATCCTAGAATTCCTGGCTGACCTATTTTCCACACCTGTCTCTCATGACTGATTAATGGCCCCTTACCTTCAAGTAGCATAAACCAGGGAGTTTCTAACTTACTACTGACCAAAGTCTCCTCATTCCCCACTGGCCTGCTCTTTCAGCCAGTTCTACACTAAATGGGTAAAATGCTAGCTTTGCAGTATATTTTGATTAATCTTCCATATGTTAATAGCTGACTGCAATTAAATGTTTTTGTTTTGCAAGGTTAAACCTTACTGCATGACTGTTCTATCACTGTCAGAGAAATGGCTATTATTTTTGCTTCTGGTTTTAAATTACTCTTGCTTACCTAGCAGTGTTAACTTTAATTGCTCTGTGTGCTCTTGTTTTTTGTTTTAAACTTGGTTTGTTTACCATAAATTCTTGTCACTGAATTTTACATGAAAATTAGTGTCAAGACCATCTGGAAAAAGCTACTATTAGTGCAGTGGGTTTGTGTAGTAGACAGCATGTACTAGAGTGCATGCTACAGTTAGTGCAGTGGGTTTGTATAGTAAACAGCATGCTACTTGACTGCATGCTACTGTTAGTGCAGTGAGATTGTGGAGTATGCAGCATGGTACTAGAGTGCATGTTGCTGTTAGTGCAGTGGGTTTGTGTAGTATAAAGCATAGTACTAGAGTGCATGTTACTGTTAGTGCAATGGGTTTGTGTAGTATACAAAATGGTACTAGAATGCATGCTACAGTTAGTGCCGTGGGTTTGTATAGTATACAGCATGCTACCTGACTGCATGCTACTGTTAGTGCAGTGAGATTTTGGAGTATGCAGCATGGTACTAGAGTGCATGCTGCTGTTAGTGCAGTAGGTTTGTGTAGTATACAGCATGTTACTAAAGTACATGCTACTGTTAGTGCAGTGGGTTTGTGGAGTACACAACATGGTACTAGAGTGCATGCTACAGTTAGTGCAGTGGGTTTGTATAGTATGCAGCATGCTACCTGACTGCATGCTACTGTTAGTGCAGTGAGATTATGGAGTATACGACATGGCACTAGAGTGCATGCTGCTGTTCGTGCAGTGGGTTTGTGTAGTATACAGCATGGTACTAGAGTGCATGATACTGTTAGTGCAGTCAGTCTGTGTAGTATACAGCATGTTAATAGAGTACATGCTACTGATAGTGCAGTGGGTTTGTGGAGTGCATGCTACTGTTCGTAAAGTGGGTATGTGGGGTATACTGCATGTTACTAGAGTGCTCTCTACTGTTAGTTCAATGGGTTTGTGTAGTATACAGCATGTTACTAGAGTGCATGCTACTGTTACTGCAGTGGGTTTGTGTAGTATACAGCATGGTACTAGAGTACATACTACTGTTAGTGCAGTGGGTTTGTGTAGTATACAGCATGGTACTAGAGTACATACTACTGTTAGTGCAGTGGGTTTGTGTAGTATACAGCATGGTACTAGAGTGCATGCCACCATAGCAGGTTTTTTCCATACTAATTGTTGCAATTATCCAAATACTAACAGAAAACCTTTCTTGCTGTACTAGCTGTTGTGCTTATCCAAATACTGACAGAAAACATTGCCTGGGCTAATGCATGCCTGGCTGGGCTTGGATCCATTTACCTGGAGTTTGTGTCACTCACTCTCCACTAGTGATATTGGGTTTATCATTGCTAATTTTATTATACCTTGCTTTGTGTTTTTCATTTGTGGCTGATTGTTTTATTTATCTGTTATATTGCATCTTTGCTGTGATAGCATCTACTGCGTCATTTTTTTACTAGCTGTAAACATGTACCTCTTTGCCTGTTGTATTTAAATATCTTGTTAGATATTTTGCTGCATTATGTCTAATTTACTGCAATATATTTAATATTTTGATATCCAGGCCAGCTATTAATGCCTTGATTGCTATATAGTGGCATCCTCCCCTATTGTACATTTCTTTTGTAACATTTTACCTACTGCATAAACCACCCCTTGAAATCTTGGAGTCAGTTGTTAACAAGAGGTCTTGAAATGCTGTGCTTTGCCATCTGTACCTGTTGCCCAATTGTTCATTAATTATTTGGTACTTTATTGAACATCACATTAGAATAGGTTCCTGCAGAACCAGTGCCCATTGTTCAGACACTCATATCATATTGTATTGAATGTCTCAAGGATTATGTGCTGTAACATTGATGCCTGATGTTCAATCAGTCTTTATAATATTGTACTGCACTAAGCTGTACTGCAATGAGTTACATTAGATTGTACTGTATCATACTTATGGTATTGTGGCATTGCAGTGTACTGTATTTTGCTGTCGCTTTATATAACATACAACTCCACTTCTCATCTAGATAGAAATAAATAGTTATACAGTACACCCAGCATCACAAACTGTACATCACCAGGCATTTCTAGGTCAAATACTGGTGCACAGTCTACTTTTGTCCCATCTTTTGCCAGTGTTCAAACATTAGACATGTTGACACTGGACACAGGTTGTAACATGCTTACTGACATTCATTTGCTATTACCACAAACAAGTGTGCATGTGAAATGTGTAAATGTATATTACACCTACAGGTAAACCTTTCATACAAACTGATATTCACTATCCATATGAACACTACACTCACACACAACACAAACACAAGGCCATCTTATGCTGAGTTACCACTTCTAGACCCATATACAACCTCCTAGATGTGGCAATGCAAACACTTGCATGGCAGCTATACCTCAGTAATACACAAGTAGCCATTGCCTTTTTCAACTACCACAGTCAAGCATTATCACAATGGTTTGGCAAGGCCCTACAGGTTACAAGAGCAGTCTATATCCCACAGAAATATAGTTGCTATAAATTATTGTACATCATGGCAGATAAATGCACCCCTGAAAAGGCTGAGCAAGGCCAGGATAACACCTGATTACCTCTCAAGTAATACAATTAAAGAGATCCATAGTGTGCTCTATTCTCTTCACTGTAAATATGAGTGCTATATAATCACTCTTGATGTAGTTATGTATCACTTCTGATTCATTTCCTTTAACTATTTAAAGGCAGATATCTCTGAGTATGTGTCTAAGGCTAGAAGAGAGCTAGCCTTGTATAGTATTCCACCACTGTTGAGAATGATGCCACCATTTAAGCAAAATAGTTGCTTTACTTATTGATGTTATTCTGAGGGGGTTCGGTGTGTCAGACTGAAATGAATGCACAGCAGTCATACATGTTTCCCCAGGGACAGCCTGTACCTATCTCTCCAGGGCATTTGGGTATTGGCTAAGACATTGTTTACACATGCTTCCTTTCTAGGCAATGTCACTCTTCTCAGGTTGCCATCTTAGTAAATACAAATTCAAATCTGGCAAATATCAGTGCTAAAAGACCAACACAAGGAAATATCCTACCGTTTTGAGATTTTACTGCCTACCATTTTTTCAAGCATGCACGTGTAGATAGCAACAATGGTGGTGGTGATATGTCTGTTTTTATTCACATGCCATTACATCTAGACTAACCAAGCAGCAGTAAAACCTTGAATTCCTTTGTATGTGGTATCTGTAAACAAGATTTCATGTCAGATTCTGGTCAGCTACAGAATCCTGACCACAACACCTGAAAATTCACAAAACATATCATAATAAACTACACTGCTTGTTCAATGAATCAAACACCTTTATTCTAGGGCAGTTTGACTAATGTCCCATTAATTGACACCCCTGCTCCTCAACAAACAAATATGTACATTGCTTTCTGAATTTCTCAGTGCAAACATGCTTAAGTAAATGATACCCTTCCCAATAGAGAGACCAACAATCAGTTCACTAACTAGTGGCATTCAGCAAAGTGTCCCAGTACATGTCACTGCCATCCCATCTTTGAGCCTTCTCCAGGGCAAAATTCTATGCACATGCTCCTGAACCAAGATAGTTCAACAGTCCTGTACCTTTCAATGACCTTATAGCAAAAACTGCCTTGCATATACTGAAAGTTTATACCCTTAGCTCAACTCTGTCATAATGGCACCTATTCCTGTTCACCTCAATACAATATCATGTTTAGAAATAACTCCTTATGGTAGAATTCAACTATAAACAAACCTATTTATTTATTTGTTTATTTATTTATTTATTTATTTATTGACATTTCTTTCCAGGGAAAGTCTGACTGGGCACAGGGGCCCTTTTCAGTGGAGGCTCATGGAGAAAAGCTCTAAGGTATCATATTTAATACCATCAATATTTTTAATACCACATTTTATAATGAGTTTTCAGTGAATACATAGCATAATAGTATAATAAAGTGATATTCAGAAACCTTCATATGCAAGCAAGCATTGTACCACCAATTTACAGATAGAAGAGTGGTATATAAGATATGTAGGAGTAATTTAAAAATACATTAGACTGGGGCATTAGAGGTGATAATCAAGTTTAACTGCTACTACAGAAGAAGCAATGGAACAGTAATTCAGTTGTGCTAATTAGAAGTAGGTATAGTTGTTTAAGAAGTATAATAAAGTGAGGTATTAAAAGGGAATAGGTAGGATAAGTGAAATAGTCTTTGGAGGGATGTATAAGAAAAGTGATGAAAGGTGTTAGTAGGATTATGCCCAAGATTAGTAGCAGGGAAAAAGGCAGGAGGCAGAGATGAAATGTTATAGTTGTTGTTGTGCCTTTCAGCTTTTCACGGTTAGGGGTCAACACAGTGGAACTCTGATCACCAATGATTGATAGTTGATTTTTACATGCCGAGTTACCAGCCCTGATGCACAACCTTCAACGAAGGTACGCCCATTCACGCATGTCTCCATGCAGAAGACGCTCTAGCTGAGAATCGAACCAGACAGCGTCTTACTGTGAGGCAACAATGCTACCCCAGCACCACCACCATGGGATAGAGATGAAATGTTATAGTAATAGTTTGAAAATATGAAAAGTGTGTGATAGACCTGATTGACTTAGGAATTTTGCTCCAAGCTCTAGCTACACTATTGGAATAGAGGCTGACTGCAGCAGCCCTTTTTGATTTGTAGATGTTAAACAGTTGTATATCACTTGACCAAAAGGGATGGTGTGGAAAATAGTATTGGAGTACATAACTTATTGCTTGGCAGGTGGACGCGGTATTGCTGATTTTGTGGGTTAAGATGATCTGAGTATCAGATTGGTGATGAGTATGTTCGACACAGTTAAATGTCATTTGTGCTAAATAGTGGTAGATCCAGTTAAAGTTGTTGCAAATGAATCAGGCAACCTTGTTGTAGCATTTTTCAAAGTTAAAACTAAGTGAGATATGTAGGTTGTTATTGCTATGGGCTGCATATAGAAAAATGGGTAAGAGGTCATTGGTAGCTAGAGTTTGTAAGGAATTTCTTTACTTTGTGTAGGGTATTTATTTTTTATCAGTTTTCTTGATGCCGTTGTGGATATGTAAATCAATTTTAAGATTGTCTACAATTGTCATGCCAAGTGGTTTTGTATGTCAGGTAACTTCAATTATCATATTAGTTAAGGGAAAAAAATACAATTTTTTTTTCATGGAAATGGGATTTTGGAAAAAGAAAATTAATTTAGTGTTTCTTTTTTTTTGGATTTAGTAGAAGGCAATTATCCTGCAGCCATCTTTCAACAGAGTTAAAGCGTTTTTGCTTCCTGAGTAATTCGCTGAAGATCTATTAAGTTGTCAAAAATACATACTAAGGTAGAATCATTAGTGTGTTGCATGAGGGAAGCTTACTTAAATGATTTAAGTAGATTGTTAGTGAATATATTTAAGAGAAGAGGACCGAGAATTGATCCAGTGGCATGCCCGTTTTGACAGGAAGGAAGGGAGGGAGAAAAGGTGCAGAGCTATTTAACTGACTGGTATCTATCAGTTAAGTAGTTGTTAAGCCATATTAGAGAATGGGTGACCTGTACATTGGCACCCTGATTGGACAATGAATGTCCAGCAAGGTGTTAATGTGCAGGTAATTCCTGCTGAACAGCAAGTCCACTGCTTCACAACAGCATACTAAACGTCCGTGCAGCACAGACAATTAAAATGCTAACAGGTGTCAATTTTTTATGCTCACTAAACAGCACTTTTTCTGCATACAAAGTGTACAATTAAAACTAAAAGTTAATAAAAAAATAGAAAAGAAAAATCTATGTGTGGTTGTTTCTGTCTGCGTGTTTGAGTGTATGTGTGCATACGTGCATGAAAGGGGAAGTAAGAGAGAGATAGAGAGTGAGAGACAGAGAGATCAAACACTGGCTGCAACAGGCAGTCCATCAGCACATTTTCATTAAACATTAAGAGGTATGAAACATCTGACATTACTGACAGAGTTTAATCCTCCATGTTTTACAGGTACACAGCAGCAATATTAGTAAAATCAGGGACAGTAAATGGATGGAAGGTGGAAAATGCAATACCTTGTATTCTATGTTTTTATTTTAATTAAGAGCTGAGGATGAAATTGGTTGTAATTGTTGGGTGTATGTGTGTGTGTGTGTGTGTGTGTGTGTGTGTGTGTGTGTGTGTGTGCACGTTTGTGTGTGTGTGTGTTTATCTCTATGCATAAGCATATGAGTCTGTCTGTATTTTTTAAAGTGTGTTTCTACGTATATGTGTATATGTTCATCTGTGCTTCTGAATATGTGTGCCTATATTTGGGATGTAAAATCCGTCCTCCAACAACAATCACATATACTTCAGCAAGTCTGAAATATTAGGCAGATGAGTTATATTATTATTACTTCCAAAATATTTAAAAAAATATATAGGACTTAAAAAAAGAACATATACAAACAATTTTAACAGATAGCCAATTCTCTAAGCACAACAATACCCTCCAAAATATGTGCTATTATGTAAACAATGTCCTTCTGGTGAATGGAAGCCCTATGCCTGTGGCATCAAGCCTCATTACAGCCCAGGCCATTCATTAGTTACACAATAACATGCACCCTGTCAGACATTATTGCTTTCATAGTGTGGGTTTTGAAAGCCTAAGGTAAGGTAGTTGATAGAGGAATTGTGATGAGAGATTAGACCAAAAGCTTTTAAAGATCAAGGAATACAGAGGAAACAAGTTTGCCTTTGTCTCTGGCTTTGTTAATAGTATCTGTGATGGTTAATAAAGCCGTGGATTTGCTGAGAGTGGATGTAACAGCATGATGTGTGGTGGTCAACAACTTTTCCTGAAGGATATGTTGAAGAAGTTGCTTGCGAATGCAATTCTCCAACACCTTTAACAAAGAGTATAGTATGGCAAGAGGTCTTAAAATGGTTATGTCAGATGACTTTCCTCCTTTATAAAGAGAAAAGGTGAAGATTTTTTTCCATACAGAAGGAAAACATGACTCCCTGATAGGTCTATTAATTAGAGCAGACACAGGATAGGCTATGGAACTGGCAGCCAGTTTGAAGTATTCTGCTGGGAGAGTATCTGCTGAAGGAGATCAGGGTTGCAGTTTAAGAAGTAATGATTTCATGTAGGAGGTTGGGATGGGATTTAGGGGGATATACGGTGTCTTTGTTGTCTAAGGAGAGGGCATATAAGGATTGTTAGAAGGAATTTCTTTAGTAATGGCTTTACTGCTTTCTTTAACATGTGTGTTAAACTTGTATTTATTTTGGAGTAAGTTTTCTTTTGGTACAGGACTAGAAGTGGTGGTTGTTATAGGGTGGAGTATATTATTAATAGAACACCAGCATTTTTAAGATTAGAATGCTGATTTAGTAATGAGTTATTGTAGTAGATTTTCTTGTTTGTGTTAATCTGTCTTTTAATATGATTATGTAGTTCTTTAAAGTGTTGTAGTTTTTAGGAAGATCTATGTTTTAACTATTCTTTCCAAGCCCTATCTGTTTCATGCATTAGGTACCTATTTTTAGCGGATTAACAAGGAGTATGGTTATTCTTTATTCTTTTTGCTCTAGTTGGATCCAGGCTATTGCATGTTTTCAGAAAGAGTGTGCTAAATTTGTGTACAGTTTCATTGAGTGGAATAATTTTCAGGACAAACCAGATAAAGGAGCTTTGGATTCTGTTCAATATATCAATGTTAAAAGTATTAAACATTGCAGAAAGTTCTGAGTAAGTGTTGTTTGACATGATGGGCACTGTGGATGTTTCCATATATAGGGAGGTGGTCATTGTTGGAGTCAGAGAGGATACCACTGGAGACGTACTTAGTGGAATCAGACACCAATATCCAGTTGGGAAATGTGCCACAGTTATAATGTGTGGGGGAGGAAATGAGTTTTTTCAAGCTAAACAGTTTGAGACTAGTTGATGGGTGTTTTGTAGAGATAATCTTCCAATCAAAATTAATATAAACTAGAATTAGCTATTCATTAGAAATGGTATGTGAGAACCACCATCCTTTCACCTGTTTCACCACCTCACTCTTGATGTATCTCTAACACTATCCCCCTGCCTCTTCCTACCTCTTCCCTTCCTCTACCTCCAACCACTCTTAACTCTTACAGTCTCAAAACAACCTACCTGTCTAGTCTGTCTTCTATACTCTACCTCCCCTACATCTCCTACTAGCCATTCTTACTTTCCGTTCTTGTTTCCAAACTCCTATACAACTAGATCCTACACACTTTAAATAAGCATCTGCCTAACTATTAACTCATTTTGCTCTAAGCAGCTTAAATAATATTGTAACTAGTCACATTTTCTTCTGCTAATTGTTTAAAACCTTGTTTGTAACAACTCACATACTTGTCTGCCAATTGTTAATACTCTGTATAATTGAATTGCCTGAGGAGCTTTTTTTTTTTCTCCAGGTCTCTGCTTGTAAGATCCTATAGCTGATTGTTACTACTATGTTACTAAAATTTAATACATTGTTTTCTAGTCCTGAGGAGCTTTTCTCCCCGGGTCTCTGCTGAAAATGAGCCAAACGCTCAGCCAGACTAACCTAGTTAACAAATGTAAAATAAATAAAATAAATAAAACTAAAAAGTAGTTTAGTATGTTTCCATTATTTCCAGGCATTATTGCCTTGGAGAATATAGATCATTAGAATACATAGTCATTCATGGCTATTTAGTTTAAGTTGGGAGATGAAGAGTTCAGCCTTATGGAATTTGGGATGACCTTCATTATAGGGTAGGATGTCAAGATAGTCTGGATAAAGTAAAGCTACTCTGCTGCCTTTTGTTTGAGTTCAGTCAGCCTTGATGATATAACCAGGGTGTGATTTTTCAGAGTAAAATATATGGGGATTTAGCCGCATTTCACTTATGTCAAGAATATCTGGTCTATTGTGGCAGATCCAGTCATGGAGTTTGGATATTTTATTATAGATGCTATGAGTATTTAAAGGAGTGAATTTAGCTGTTTGTGTGAGCTGGATGTAGGCAGGTTTAGTTTTGATGGCTTTCATGATGGTGCTACAGTCCCTGTATTGTAACTGGATGGATGTCCTGAACAGAAAAAGGGTTTGGCTTGGGGGTGTGGTTCGAAGGCGATTGGGGATTCAATATAGTAGGAAGGTTCAGGGTTGGAATGAATATCCCTACAGAGTGGTAAGAAAGAGTGGAAGATGGATATGTTTGGTAAGCTTGTTTTGGTTTAATTGTAACAGTTTATTTTGGTGTGGTAGGTGACAGTGTTTAGTAATTTGAATTTGCAGTAAAGATTTGGTGAGCCATTGCAGATATCAGAAGTAATTAGTGATAAAATGGAGTGATCTGTATGCTTAGAATTGGAGCAGATAGTGGGAGGAATGTGTGTAAGATCAATTGGAGTATTGCATCTAGTAAGGTGATAAAACAAGAAGAGTAAGGATGCAGTAATATTTAAGAAAAGCATGACATGTAGGCTTGTGGAGAGAGTTTACAACAGAAGAAAAAAGGTCAACAAGCAAAGAAAAGATCAAAGTCAGATTTGAAAGGGTTAATAAAGAACTGAAGAGAAAAGCTAAATCCTACAAAGTTAATCACGAACAAAACTTGCTACAGCAGCTAAAAATAACCACAAGGTTTTATTCATTAATTATATCAGAAAACTTGGAAATAACATTCATTGCTTTAATGAGGTTATCTCCTTCCTTCACAGTACAGGTATATGCCATATAGAACTAGGTTCATAGGTTCATAGGTTGGTACTAGGCTATCGGCCCAAGGGCCTATACAAGCCTAGCCATAACAATTCCCTGGCTATTTCTTCCCACAATATTTACTTCCCTGGACCCCTGTCTAGCAGGGAAATTGACATGATCCCTGGGGTGAATTTCCTATCTCCCATCCAAACGACAAGGTTCCTTTTAAAGATGGCCAAAGAGGCGCTCTGCTTGACATGTATGGGCAGTCTATTCCAGAGTCTGGGGAGTCTCTGAGTCAGGAACCTATCCCTCCAGCATGTTTTGTTCATTGTGATGACAAGGTTTAGATCCTTGGAGCGTGTGGCTCTGAGGGATTGGGATTTCTTTAAGTGGAGCATGTCCAACAGCTCTGGGTTTGACATGGCCTTGTATGTAAAGCAGAGATCACCTCTGAGTAGATGATATGTGACAGAGTATAGCTGGAGTTTTTTTAGACAGTCAGCATAGGTCATCTGCTTTAGGACTGTGATTCTTTTAGTGAGGTATTTCTGCAGCCTTTCCAGTTGTTGCAGATGTCTTGAGAAGTACATACCAAATGGGGTGTTGTATTTTATAATAGGTCTAACGAGGGATGAGTACAGTGGGACAGTGACCTCCTTTTTTCTAGATGAAAAGCTCTTAGTGATGAGGTGTGCCACATAGAAGGATTTCCTGACTGTTGTGACAATGTGGGTATCGAAGGTGAGACAACTGTCCACCTGTGTCCCTACGTCTCTTATCACACTTTCGCTGTTTAGTGTACTGCCACCTATGTGGTAATTCACGGGTACATGCTTTTTCCCAAAGGGGATAACTATACATTTCTTGGCATTGAGCTTGAGTCCATGGCCCTGGCACCAAGCATCTGTTTCTGTAAGGCCCTTTTGTAGAATATCCACATTATTTGGGGATTCAATAATGGCTCTCAGTTTGCAGTCATCTGCATACTTTGTTAACCAGAGTCTTTTTGTTATAAGACCATGTAGAACAATGAAAATACATTGGTAGTGCATTGCATTTGTATAAATTTCATTCAAATTGCATAAACTTTATGTTTGTTGAGCCTGTGTTCTTTAACAAGTATGTAATGTCAGTTGCTAGTGTTTTGGTATGTATAACAGTCTTTTTATATACTGATTAACTCCATGAATGTTTACTAAGTGATGTTTTTTTCTAGACTTATCTAAAGCCTTCAACACAATTTGTCACAGCAAACTTCTTCTTCAAATGTCCTCTTTAGGTCTCTCTCAGCCCACCCTTCTACATTCAAAACATACCTATCCAATAGGTAACAGTCATTAAAATGACACTTCACCCTCTTTCCATACCTCACAGTTACCACTGGTGTAACACAAGGTTCTATCTTTGGTCCCTCCCTCTTTAAAATCATCACCAGTACCTCCTCACATCTACCCAACAGGCCTCCTTAATACAGTACACAGATGACTTAATTCTCAGTTGTATACCTGACAACATGGCACACCTCATAATATTTCTCAGGAAACTTTAACAGCCACTGAAACATGGCTTTGTAATGCACAACTCTTGTTCAACCCTAAAGAAACAAACTGCTACTTTTTTCCCCAAAATCCTTTTCTCAAGAACAAACAAAACTTAAAAATCCTCTCTCTTGATAATACAACCATTGAAGACACTTCTTGTAGCAAATTATTAGGGATGATAGTGGATGATAATTTTAAATTCAACATGCATATACAAAACTGCATAAGAAAAAAATCATCAAAACCTGAGGATGCTTTACAGACCAAAAACACGTATCTCCTCCATACACTTCTTTATGGCACTGCCATCCTTACTAACAACCTTCAGGCATCACAAAAATAAAAAATTAACAATGCTATAACAAAGCTGCTAAATTTGCAGCACATACCCCTTTCAGAACTCACCATTTTATAGCACAAGAAAAACTAAATTGGATAGAACTATCCCATCAACTAACATATACACACCTTTTTACCTCCTATAAAATTATCAATTCACGTGTTTGTCCAACACTAAAAGCCTTTCTACACAACTATTTTCCCAGTTGGTTATTATGATCCAATAGCCAAAAACTCCTGTCTGTCCATAAAGCTGCTGGGCATTGTTGATACTCATACCATGCTGCTAAGGCCTGGAATGTCTTAGCTGCATCCATCAGGACAATACCCTCCATCCTATCCTTCCAAACTATTCTGAAAGACTTTGTAGACAAAAGCTGGCTCTGTTCTTCATCAACACCAGGATAAAAAAAGTGAACAAATACCTATTCACACCTTACATCTCCTTATTGTCCCTTCTTCAATCACTTGCTTACTTCCATCAATTGCTCTTCCTTGGTTATCCCTCTAAACATACCATAGGTATAGCATAAGCCTGCTTTTCTCTCACTTCATATTGCAGTTCTGGTTTGTATTATAATGACTTACCATTGATTTCTCTATAAACTGCCTATAATTTCTCTAAATATTAAATCACTGCCATATAACTTATATCTATTCTTAACCAGTGTTTTCATATTATATCTAATAGTTTATAACTATTTAAACTGTAGATGTTTTTGTATTAGTTTTGAATCCAAAGTGGGAAGTTTTCAAATAGAAGCCACAACATACAAGAGATACATTCTGAGAAACTTCAAAACATTAACAACAATTCCAGTTGTGCTTAAAACTCTTATGGGGATGCTCCTTCAGCTTCAGAGTTCAGAATCACATACAGCACCATATGAGACCAAGCAAAATGACTGAACCATAAGCAAATGAATTGCAAATGACTCTAACTAGCTTTACATGACTCCACAAAACTTACAACCTTGATTTGTTTGGTACTTTCCAGCAGCAACAGAGCAGCCAGTGAGAAACTGCAATGGATGTCGAGCTCCCAAGGATATTCTCCACAGATCGCAAAAGAGCAAATTAGGACTTCAGCAATGGTCAGTGCTGTGGCCGCCATCTGTTGCAAATTCCTGAGCACTGCTGTACCACATCATAAGTTCATAGGTTCATAGGAGGTTACTAGGCTAGCAGCCCTAAAGCCCTTACAAGCCTGGCTATGTTAATCCCAAGTGTTCTCATCTGTTCTTTTTTGGATAGCTTACAGAACGAATTTATGAACAGTGTGGGTCTGTGATCAACATATCATCTCACGTCAAAAAACAAAGGTCAAGAAAAGTTTCCTGTTAAACAAAGCTCGTGAGGGGAATTTGTTAACATCCGTATTGATAATCAGTAGGTTACGACTCAAAAAGCTCTATCATTATTCTTTTTACTACACAGAGCTTTAGCTGCTCTGATGTATCTAGAGATAACAAATGTATGATTACAGTATTTTATAGCATTTAAAGGTACAAGACACTTACTTCTGCCACGAAGACAGCAACCAGAAGCAAAGGGTACTTCTGACTGAGCAAATGATTTCGATTCTGTTAAACACTTCAGTCTGCAATACATTTACTTTCCTTTCTATATCAAGCATGAAGTGTATTTCAGCTTCTAAAGCTGTTAAAAGCTATGCTGCTATTCTGTGATGACTACCACATGTGCTACAGCATAAGATTGTGCTATAACAGCTTCAAATGGCACATAAGAAAGTTGCTATGCAACTCTCTAACAGATCAATCAATAACAAGCTTTACATTATGTCAGGTTTATATTGCAGTCATTGTATTCCGTGTACTACAAAGAGGATTATGACTGTGTCTCTGAACATAACCAAGCTATTCTGTGTTAGAAACAAGGAAGCCAATAAATCCACAGAGCAGTTAATACTAGCATCTATATCAAGAGCACATAATAAAAGGTTAATTTAACTGACAATCAAGAGAGTCTCCCCTGCCTAAATAAATTATGCATAATATGTTAGATGATGACTGGATTGTTGATGGTAACTGTTATTTTGTACGACCAATAATTCAATGGAATGACTGAAGTAGCCCAAAACCACTAACTCACACCAAACACTCCAGTTAAATTTCAAGCCCAAAGGAGGTCTCCTCAATAAATGAAGCTCAGTTAAAATATCAGTAATTTATTTTAACAACATAAAAAACAAACTGACTTCACACTATAAAAACGGACTTGGCGCTTTCATTTCCTACCACAGAAACATCATCAGAGTCATTTTCAAAGCTCTCGCCCTTACTTTAAAAAGTCCCAGCACCTAATTAATTAATCAATCAATTCATTCCTAGTTAAAGGAATACAACTACCTAAATCTATTGCTCTAATTCTCTATAGGTAAATAAACTATCTTACCACTTTTTATACATTAAAACCATAAATATGTGATCACAAAAATCATACTATTTCACATATTTTTAAAAAACCTATATATAATTAAACACATATTACTCTTGTAAACAATAGTTAATATATAAATACATAAATAAATTATCAATTCGATAATTATCAAGTTGCACTAAAATTCATTACATGCTTTAACCATTATTACATATATTTAATATTTAATATTTATTACTTCTAATTTTAAGTTCTGGCATAAGTGAAATATGGTCATTTAAACCTGGTGGGTTGCAAGCATCTAACTGCAATTGCCAAATAAGTTCCTTTAACTCCAATTGCGCTTCCCAATCCCCACCTCTTTCACTTCTTAAAACCTGTTCAATAACCCAAAATTTAAAATCTGCTTGTGGGCAAACTACAGTGTGTCTATAAAGTGCATCGGTTTCTCTCCTCCTATTAATATCATATTTGTGCTCATATATCCTTTGTTTCAAACTCCTCTCTGTCTTTCCCACATAATATGAGCCACATATGCATTTAGCCAAATACACTATTTCCTTTGACTGACAATTATAATAATCCTTAGGGTAGAATGTCATGTTAATGTCCTCTATATCTAACTCCCCTTGATTATACACAAATGGACATTGTGGACATCTACCACACTTATATGTACCAACCTCCCTTTTGGTTCTTACTACTTGTTCCCTCTCAAATATTTCCTTCAGGTTCCTATTTTTCTTATACCCAAATTTTAACCTCTTAGAAAATATTTTGCTACTATTGGGCATAGATGAAAATAAATTCCAATTTCTGTATATTATATCCTTGATACCCTTAGTATCTTGATTATATGTCAATATCATATATACATCTCCTACCTCCTTCATTTCATCCAGCCTACTTGCCTCCATTTGGGTACAGTTACTATTACCTTGCCCACTTAATATTAATGGTAAATATTTCTCTTTCCACCCTTTCAGGACTTCATGCTTAATATTCACTACAGTCTCTACAGGATAGTCCCTTTCTTGAAAAAGGTTCTGTATATAATCCAACTCTCTCCTCATGTCTTCCTCATCTGATGTCATACGCATCTCCCTAATCATCTGACCTTTAATTATATTTTGAGTGATTACTGCTATAATGTAAGTATGAATTGGAGAAACACTCCTTCCTGTACAATTTTGACTTAAATTTTTTATTTTCATTGTCCTTCAGGATAGTAACATCCAAAACGTTCACTTTATCATCCCATATTTCATGTGTAAATTAATTAGGTGTTGGGTCTTTTTAAAGTAAGGGCGGGAACTTTGAAAATTACTCTGATGATGTTTCTGTGGTAGGAAATGAAAGCGCCAAGTCCGTTTTTATTGTGTGAAGTCAGTTTGTTTTTTATGTTGTTAAAATAAATTACTGATACTTTAACTGAGCTTTGTTTATTGAGGAGACCTCCTTTGAGCTTGGAATTCAACTGGAGTGTTTGGTATGAACTGTTATTTTGTGTTGAAGACATGGATGCCTAGGAGTTCACCTTGAGAGCGACACTCAAGAGGTGAATCTTGGCATCCATGTCGAAAATGCATAATATGAGGTTCGCATCAGCTAACGTCTCATAATTCTTTTTAGTACATAGAAATTTATCTGCTCCATTCACTACAAGTTACCATAAAAATGAAAAAAGTGCTGTTTTACTGGCTTTCAACCTATAAAACTCTTAGAGAACACTTTCAGAAAGGTAGTGTAACACTGGCCCTTATGTCTAAACTCACCTTCCATGCCTCACAATTGTCCAGGTTTTGGGTGTGTTCCTCATGAAGTCTGTGTTTTTAGACAAATTACTGAGGACTGAGAACTCTAAATAATGGCATGTATGTAAGTTTCAGACTTTGCATCCTTCAGTAAATCAGGGGAATACAGATCCTATTATTCTAGTAAATTTCTAGGTTTAGAACAGGAAGTCAGGGACATGCTATCAACAGACAGCAGGCAGAAATAAATCTTTTATTACTGCAGCTGTCATTTGCTGGTCAGTATTGGTGGCTTTTACTGCCTACCCCAGACCTGACCTTAACAACTTTAACAGGAGGTACGTAACATTTCTTAAGGTTGGGTCTTGAGCCATTCTATGGCTTAACTGATTTATCTTATTCTGAATATCAGAATGCAATCACCACACTCCATACACTACAAAAATATTTTGTAAATAATTCTATTATTAACTATAATCACTTTAAATTCATTTTCTAATGCTTATTCATGTAATATAACTAGCATTCTTTACAGACTGGTTTCACCTTTAAATTCTCCTCTTCCTCTTTTTAAGTACTTCCATCAATCAACCCTATGTGTAGACACAAGGGTAGTGTCAAGTCTACTTATTTTATTACTCTGTTTCATGCATTATTGTAACTCAGGAGCTTTTCTCCCCAGTCCTCTGTTAAAAAATGGTTCAAAGTCCAGACGGACTTTCCTGAGAAATAAATAATTAAGCTATAATCCAAGACTGGGTGTGGGTATATCAGGATTTACCCAAGGTTAGTCTAATTTGATAGCAAAGGTAAAGCACGACAAAGCCAACCATGGATAAATCCTTATATACCCACAAGCAGCAGTGGATTACTGATTTTATACAATGACCGCGGTGGTGCAGCAGGGGGTGACCGCGGTGGTGCAGTGGTTAGCGTTGTCACCTCACAGCAAGAGGTTTTCTGTTTCAATCCTTGGCTGGGGTGCCTTCTGTGTGGAGTCTGCATGTCCTCCCTGTGGCCGCGTGGGTTTCCTGCAGGTGCTCCAGTTTCCTCCCACATCCCAAAGACAAGCTGTAGGTGGATTGGACAGTCTAAATTGGCCCTAGGTGTGAGTGCGTGTGTGTGTGTGCCTTCTGTGGAAGGTTGGGCGTTGGGCTGGCAACTCAACACTGTAAAACTCCACTGCCATTCATGACCGGGCAGGTGATCCACTGTGGCAACCCCTAACCATGAAAAAGCCGAAAGAAGAAGAAGACCTTCTTTAAGAAAGAAATTGGTTACCTTTCTTGAATAATGCCTTTTATAAATGCACTTCTGTCTTCTTATACATTCTTCCTTGCTTAATCATGTACTGTGCATGCATGTTGGACTTGTGTTCTCATGTTTGTACAGTACATAAGAGCAGTGCAAAAGAAGGAATGGAAAAAAGAGAATCTCTGTTTCTAGTTTTATTTTTTTAATCTTTAAAAAGTCAGGATTTTATAAGGGACAGCAGTGAAATACAAGAAAAAATCATGCATGTTTCTGTTTCTCTAGTTTTGTACAATATAACTGATTTTTATCCTATTTTGCTGTCCCCAAGCATATGCCAGTAGAAATTCTGGCCACTCAGTGGTACTTTATGTCTGGACTTTTTTCTATTGGTATGTGCCCGATTTACAACAGGCACCATGGTTTGCTGCCCAGTCAGCATTCTTGTTTTTTAATAGCAGTGAACATACATTTATAAGTTATTGCAGACCCATTCGTAATTCTTCGTAGTGCACAGAACTTTATCTGCACCATGTATTAGCAGTTACAGAAACAATAATAGGATTCAGAACTATTATTCTGGCTATAAAAGCTGGAAAACCATTTAGTGCTGTCAAACAGCTGCACACATCTCAGCTTGTTTGCTTACAGATTCTAGAGAAATTCAGAAATAATGAGGGTTGAAAGGATCAAAATCAGGGACAGTTTTTAAATATTGTTCTTATTTACTTAAAAAGCAAATAGAACAACTGGTTTTATATTGATATGAATTTTCTGAACAATAAGAAGTATGAAACTCTAGTGCTTGGAATTACTGATTGACTAATCCTCAGTGATTTTCTGGAAAACCAAAATCTTACAAGCGTCAGTGTAAAAATATGACACAAACTCAGGGACAGTGAAGGAGCTGGGACAGCAGGCAGAAAAAAGCTCTTTTACCTTTTTCTACTGATCTTTGCTATCTGGGAGTGTCAGCTGTTAGTCCCTAGCATAAGATATGATTATAACAGAACTTTAATAATTATTAACTACCCTCTAAGCACTGTTATGATCAGCTCTCACTCTAGGGAAGGTGTTAAGAAGTTTATCTTTTTTCCACTATAAGAGTGTAATCTCAGCATTTCATATCTTATATAATTGTTACATAGTGAGAGTGAATCACATTTAATATGTGCAGAGGTAATTTTGTACATGTTTATCATTATATATGCAGACCAGAACTGGGAAATACATGATTGAGACAACAGAAACAATGATGAGAAAGTGCAGAGAAAAGCAATGAAACGAGAAGGAAAGTCTAGGGAATATAACACATTGCTTAAAAACTGCATCTGAAACTTCATTATATGTATATCACTGCTGAGTTTAACATTTTCCATGGAACATTCTTCCATTTCTTTTTTCTGTACAGTATATTATTATTATTTATAATATACAGCAATCTGTTTCCTCTCCTCTTGCTTTGCATACTGAAATGGTTTTGCTCTATTAAAGGGTTTTTTTCTTTCTTTTTTCCATACAGTGTATTATTGTTATTTATAATATGCAGCAATCTGTTTCCTCTACTGTTGCTCTGCATACTGAAATGGTTTTGCACCATATTTTTTATCTAATTTTCTAACTGGGTAATGTAACTAGGCACATGTGCCTCTTTTCATGCTGTCTGTCTAACACTCTTGGGCAAAGTGAATTGAATCATTTAGTCAGTCAGTAAGAAAACAGAGATTGTGGAAAGCAAACCCGTGAGTTTCTGATAAAAGTTTATCAAGATCTCATAGCCTTAAACATCTGCAATATGCTACCTGTCATATATAATGAATCATATTCTTTGATAACCCTCTGTACTTCAAGTAGACTTGAGTGAGACTATTAAACCAGCTAAGCACTAGTGCAGTAGAATAAAGCCTTGACTACAACCAATGTGATCTGATTTTAATCCGTGGCTGAGGTACAAAATGGAGTAGATGGATATGCCCATAGTGGATGAAGGGTGCAGCAGAGTCAGTCATGCACTGCTGTAGTCCCTCACATGTGGGACAATGATGCAAATGCATGGCCTGCGGGTGTGTCCTAGGATATTCAATACATTTGCTGGTGGAAGCCTTCAGTATGGCTATATGGGAGCATGCATTTGTATGGTGATGGCAGTATGGACCTCTGTGATGACAAGGATCTACTGTCCCTCTACCCATGAGCAGGAATAGGTTGTAATAACCCTCCATATTGCTAGGATGTGGGTGCGGTCATAAATGACCCTTTTGACTGCCTTTCTGATAGCTCACTCTAGTTAGTTATGCCCCTGTTCCTGTTAGAAATATCCTACATACAGCTATAAGAGCATACCTCTCATGCAATGTTCTTCTTAATTACTATAAATCTAACCATGCTGTCTGGTACTTCTAAAATATTAGTCAAAAACATCATCCAACACATTACTGATACTGCAGGGAATCTTATTCTGCTCACAACATTTCAGAAATATCTTGCTATTTTACTTAATAGCATTTTATCTAATCATCAGGATATTGAGTACCACTTTATCTCAGTTTGCCCAGACATTCTCTAGTTTAATCACACCAGAAGCTTGCCACACTATTGCCATTAATATTTTGATGCCAATAATTGAAAATGGAATTTACGTTATAGCTTCTTTCTTTGGTCATAATATCTCTGCAGTTTAGACAATGTAAAACAAGGTATTGCTGTTTATTTCTCTATCCATCTCTAATGTACATCACTGCAATTCAGTTTCTAAAGCTAAATGGCTTCTAGTTTAGGTAGGCCAAAAGTCTTACTAAATACTTTTACTTACAGATGCCTCATTAAATGATACTTCCAGCCAGTTGCCAATAGATTATTAGTCCAAGAGCCCTCTTATACTATACTTAAGAATGCAGACACTAAACTCATTATGCCCCATTAGGCTTCCATTTACCACAGCCTCCTGTAAAAGGTCATACTTCAGACCTGGCCTTCATCTTTAGCAGTCTTCGTCTGATATTACTGCTTAGAGTATGCTCCTTATTTAAGAAAAAATAAAATGAAAAACTACCAAAATAATATAAATGTCCGTGTTTTAAAGACGCTGGGATAAATGGTATTTATTCTGCTTACAACATACAAAATCATCCTTTAATTAACTTGTGTTATTTTTGTCATCACAAACATTGTATATATTGTGCTATACACAATTGTTTGTTATTTATGTTTTTTTTTTATCATTTCTATGTGTGCTCCTTACTATCTGTATTACCTTAAAGGTTGGGTAGAGTCTCCAAAGTTCCTGCATAAGTTCTCTAAATAAAGAACATTAAATAAAATTGGCTAACTTATTAACAAACTAACTGACTTAACATTTTTTTTACTGTCTGAAAGCATCTATATAAATCTGGGACCATTCACTAAAAATTATATTTTAGACACTGCTAAAAACATCTGGTTATGCTGTATAGCTCTTAAGCAGATACATATTAATGAAACCGATGTGGAAAAAATGATGCATGTCTTGTAAAGCTTAGTGACACCTCTAAAATGTAGCTCACATTAAGTGGTCCAGACAAAAAAAAAATTTAAAAAGTGTTCAGTGCCCAGCACTTTCAGAGGTGCTGTTATTTTTCATTCTCACCTGTTCCTTAACTGACCTACAGTTCCCCACTTTGAGCACAGACAGCTCAGTTTAATTAAAGATAAAATCAACAAGGTCATGCCACTTCCTGTTGATGCATTTATGTTGCCTTGACACCTTTGATTCAGTTGCTGCACAGACACAGCAATGTCTTTGCACAAAACTGAAAACCAAACTCCCTGTATTACCTGATCAAAATAGTGACTGGAATTTGTCAATGACCGACAGATCACTACAGCTGTGCATCAGCACTACAGAATTCTAAATGTGCACGATCAGCACTACATAATTCTAATTGTGCACGATCAGCACTACAGAATTCTAATTGTGCACAACTCCTTTATCTTACCACATAGACTGATACAATCTCTGGTCATTACAGTACACTGGACTTCTATCTGCTTGTAGCAGAATATCAGTGATGGTTTAGTGACCAGTACGTTTGGGCAACATATTCATAATTTTGCATTTTCGTGCAATAATGCAATCCATTAACTATAACCATTATTTTATTTGAGAAATACAAAGAAAATCAACATACATTATTTTACCAATTTTGAACATCTATAAGCTGTATTCCGCTGAACTGAGTACTACATTATGGTTTCCTAAACCTTACAGGGTTTTCATTCTGAAGACTCTCTGTAGCATATTTCACTTTCAGAGGTGAAGAATACGAACTTGCCATTTGCTTGGGATCACATCAAAAATGAAAGGCAAGATATCAAATTGAGACTATTAGTGTGTCAGTTACAATTAAAATTACCTGCTAATGAAAGCTGCATCTGAGTATATAGCCTACCCTATGTCAATAGTAAAAAGTCACTTGATCAACAAAGGAAGCATGCCTGTATTCTGGAAATAGGATTATGCCTTACTTCTTGATAAAAGTGGTAACTTAACGGCTTTCAGTCTCGAAAATAGACTTGACTTCTACATAAAGGAAGTAACCTGAGTGCTGTCAGTGATTCTGTCTCTATTGAAGATGTAGAGGCATGCACTGACCTGATATCCTACATTAAACCTAGCTATGAGGAAAATGCACAATTAAAAGGTTATTCTGTCACTTTATCTTTGTTTAAAAAGCTCTGTTCATTTCCTTTGGCTTTAATAAAATAATGGTAGTTATTAGTTACTTATCCTTTGTTGACTGGTTTTATACCACTAGGCTAGTGACTTATTTTCAGAGGGAGACATGAAGTGGTATATATATATATATATATATATATATATATATATATATATATATATATATATGTATACTACTAGCAGAAATTTGGCCAAGGCATTAGGGAGCTTCCATTACTCTTTTTATAGGTGTTATGGGATCTTTTAAATCAACTTGAGCTACCGCCAACCCAAGCAAATAACGCTGGGTTTCATGTCTCATCTGAAGGATGATGCAATAAGGAGTGCAGCCCCCTAATTCTGCACTGCAGTGACATCAATCCAGTCACCTTGAGTGATAATAGAATCCACAGCCTTCTGCTCTTCAACCCCCCCCCAAAAAAAAAAAAAAAAAAGTACATAGGCTACCTGCTGTGCCACTGGTACTACTAATTCAGCACAGTTCAATTTTTTTTGGTTATCTGTTACCACAATTGCTTCACAATGAGTCACCAAAGTCATTGGGCTCACACATGAAGCAAGCATCCATACCAAAACACTTATACAGACTTGTGCAGAGAAATAAAATGACAGTCATGTTTTACAGCAACAGAATAAGGACTGAAGGATATGATCTCTGCCTTAAAATAAATCAAAGAAAACCAATATGATTAATTAGAAGCTTTAATCAGGGATAATACAAGCAGGCTTAGATCACACTGCTGCCCATGGCTTTGAGTGGATGTTAAAAAAATAATGGCTGAGATTCAGCATGGAAGAAATGGAAAAGGAACCCAGCAATACAAAACTACAGCAAACAACTCTGAGGTTGAGGAATGAAACAAGAATTGCACCAAATAATGAAAAAGCCCTTTACCTTAACCAGACACAGGAACAAACTGGTTTAGACCCAATTAGTTTTGGAAAGAAATAAAACTCTCAACAAGAACATTAAACACACCTTCAGCTACCAAGTATGAACCCTTAACACTGAATCATTCCACCTTTGCTAATGATTATGTTCAATCTTTTCAATCCACCATATGACATAACTAACGCCTTTCCAACAATTTACTCCTGCACCAATGAAGAACAAGAACCTTCATCCCTTGACCTATGCCCTCTAGCATTTTATGCAGCAACCTTTCACTTCTCTGAAATGTCAGTAAAATGGATCAAGTCCCTACTTCTCAAACTCAGCAATACAGTCTCTAAATCCAGCAATTGTTATCCCATCTTTTTAAGGCTTGCAGCTGGAAAAAAATGCTCAAACCCCTAGTATATGCAGAAACATATTATCCTTCAACTATATGCAGAGGGGGGTCAAACCCCCTACACCCCTCATTTGGGGGGCTGTGCCCCCACACCCCCTGCTACGTAAATATAAGAACTACGAGATTGCACTTCAGTACACTAAGTTCAATCTCAGAGTTGATATATTTAAGTAGCAGGGGGTGTGGGGGTGCAGCCCCCCACATGGGGGGGTGCAGGGGCACTTGCCCCCCTGCTTATACTTGGAGAAGAGTAATATGGTTTGTGTTTTATTTCTTTCTGTATGTACTTGTGCTGGAATATAGTAAGTTTTGGTATCCTGTGTGTTTTCAGAAGTTTGAGTTTTCAGGATTTTGAACTTTCAAGATTTTGGTCTCAGGTTTTGGTCTTCAGGTTTTTGGGCTTTCAGGATTCTGTAGCGCTCTCACACACACACACACATATACGGTGTACACACCCATGTTAAAATACCAGGTTTTTGTGATATAAAAAAATGAGACCACAATAAATCATTTCAAAACTTTTCCCACCTTTAATGTGACCTATAACCTGAACAATTCAATTGAAAAATAAACAAATCTGTTAGGGGAAATATATAAAAAAATAAAAAACGTACAATAAGCTGGCTGCATAAGTACTCACACCCTTAAACTAATACTTTGTTGAAGCACCTTTTGATTTAATTACAGCATTCAGTCTTCTTGGCTAGGAGTCTATAAGCATGGCACATCCTGACTTGGCAATATTTGCCAACTCTTCCTTGCAAAAGTGCTCCAAATCTGTCAGATTATGAGGGCATCTCTTGTGCACAGCACTGTTCAGATCACCCCACAGACTTTCTATTGGATTTAAGTCTGGGCTCTGGCTGGGCCATTACAAAACTTTAATTTTCTTCTGGTGAAGCTATTCTTTTGTTGATTTGGATGTATGCTTGGGGTCATTGTGGTGTTGAAAGGTGAAATTCTTCCTCATCTTCAGCTTTCTAACAGACGCCTGAAGGTTTTGTGCCAAAAGTGACTGGTATTTGGAACTGTTCATAATTCTCTCCACCTTGACTAAAGCCTCAGTTACAGATGAAGAAAAGCAGCCCTAAAGCATGATACTGCCGCCACCGTGCTTCACCATGGAGAGGGTGTTCTTTTGGTGATGCGAAGTGTTACGTACCTTTTGGAATTGTGGCCAAAAAGTTCATCCTTTGTCTCATCAGACCATAACACATTTTCCAACATGCTTTTGGGAGACAATGTATTGTTTTGTAAATTTTAGCCAGGCCTGGATGTTTTTTCTGTGTAAGAAAAGGCTTTCATATTGCAACCCTACCCCATAGCCCAGACATATGGAGAATATGGGAGATTGTTGTCACATGTAGTACACAACCAGTACTTGCCAGGAATTTCTGCAACTCCTTCAGTATTACTGTAGGTCTCTTGGCAGCCTCCCTGACCAATTTTCATCTTGTCTTTTCATCAATTTTGGAGGGACATCCAGTTATTTACAATGTCACTGTTGTCCCATATTTGTCCACTTTTTGATGACTGTCTTCACTGTGTTTCATGGTATATCCAGTGCTGTTGACATTTTTTGTACCCTTCTCCTGACTGATACCTTTCAACAATGAGATTTCTTTGATGCTGTAAGCCCTCTGTGAACCATGGCTTTTGCTGTAGCAGGCAACTGAGTAAATGTCAAGAAAATCCTACTGGGACAGTTGAACTTTATTTGGGGTTAATCAGAGTCTCTTTAATTGATGGCAGGTGTGTACCCAAGAAGACTGAATGCTGTAATTAAATCAAAAGATGTTTCAACAAAGTATTAGTTTAAGGGTGTGTATACTTATGCAACCAGCTTATTGTACATTTTTTATTTTTTATATTTATTCCCCTAACAGATTTGTTTGTTTTTCAATTCAATTGTACAGGTTATAAGTCACATTAAAGGTGGGAACATTTTTGAAATGCTTTATTGTGCTCTCATTTTTTTATATCACAAAAACCTGGCATTTTAACAGGGGTGTGTACCCTTTTTATATCCACTATATATAAAATGTAGATTATAGGTATTTATAAAATCTCTCTCTCTCTCTATATATATATATATATATATAGATACAGATATGTGTGTGTGTGTGTGTGTATGTGTGTGTATGTGTGTGTTTGTGTGTGTGTGTGTGTGTGTGTGTGTGTGTGTGAGAGAGAGTGATGGATATATATATGTGTGTGTGTGTGTCATTATATAAACTCAGAAAAACCTGAGTATTCAACTAATAACATTATATGACCAGTGCTACTCATCATGTTTTACAGACACCAACAAAGTGCTTAGTCATGCAATGACAATTTGTGACAGTTCTCATGCACATAAAACAGAAAAGTGCAAAATTGCTGAATGAGACATTTGGAACCGATAACATGTATAATAATAGATCTCATTTAAATAGCTGGACTTCCTCATATAGAGTAAGGCATATGAATGTGGGTATTGAACCCACAGACACTCAGCTTTCCACCTTATAGCTGAGATGCTCTTCATGTTAAGCTACATTTGTAGTCACCTTAGGGTGACTTGCCTATACAGTAAGAGAACTGCTCTGAAATGGCATGGAATTATACACATTTGATTTGATGGTAAGTTGATTTTTTTCAGTACCTTTTGCAGTGGACAATAGCATACCTTATAACTTAGGTGTGTGTAAAATAGGAAGGCACTTAAACAAATGCATGTTTTAGTCATACATATGTACACAAAAGATTATATTTACAGGACGAGGAATGCAGACTAGTGTACCACTAAGGAAGAAATTAATATGAGGAGGACTAAACATTTGTAACTATATCAAGGGAAAGAGTAAAGAAATAGATCTTGACAGTAAAAGAACTAAAAAGTAACAGCTAGTTAAATACTGAAATGGTTAAATAATAATCTTAAAATCTTTTGACCAATATTTAGTGGAGTCATTAAAAATCATGTTATAAAATAACTTTGTTAGCAACACTCCCAAATAGGATAAATGTTTTCTCTGGATACTGTTTTAGTTTTGTTTATACTTTTTTAGCCATTTTCCCTATCTTGATAATTTTATGCTAGTTGTGAAGTAGTTGTTAGATTTACCAGATCCCCATCAAGCCAATCACCTCTTACAGTAGGCAACCTGGAGATTTAAGTACATGCAAATCTTCCACAGGTCTTTGTATTCCAAGATTTTATTGCATTAATTAACTGTTGTGTTCTTATTCACTTCTTATTACTATAACAGCAACGGATATTTGAATTAATACAACAATGCATTCCTAGGTGGTATAAATAGTTGTTGCACTGTTATGATTGAGTCCTACCCTTTCTAAATATTCAGGATTATTGAGATCGATAGTATAAAATAATCCTCATTCTGCTAGCATCAGAAACTGGGCAGTCTGTTTTCATACATTGTAAAAACAAAAGATTACAATGTTTTTCCTAATGTTTCCATATAGCATGTGCTTGGTTTGCATAATATGCCTCCTATTTGATATGAACAGTATGCCTACATAGTACCACCAAAATAATCTGTACATACGAATTATTGTTACTTTCTATTTACAGTTATATGGAAGGCATTTTAATGAGTGTTTTGGTCTTTAGAGTGTCAGGTCAGATCATTTGATAGATGCAGAACATACAGAAAATACAAATTGTAGATACTGCTGGAGGTTCTGGTATGCTATTAGATTTTATATGTTCTAAAGCAAATGAAGCATTGTGTTAGATCACTAGAATGTAACTTCTAAATTTCCTAATTTTCTATGTAAATTTTGGGGGTTGGTAATGAAACAGCAGCTGCTATATTATTTGTCTTCTACAGCTGGATTGTGTTTTGTTTTTGTTTTTGCTTTTGATGAGCTGATGTGAGTATATCACTCTTTCCTGAATTACTACAATCTAGCATATAGAAGTTATTATTTGCTCTAGTATAGAATCATTTATTCACAACTGCTTGATCCAAACACCCCAGAATATTTTATACATTGTGATTATTCAGTTGAAGACAATTTTCAGAGAAAGAGCTCACAGAGAAACTAAAAGGATTGTACATTGTGTCTGTGATGGATGGTGTGTCTTTAAAATTTGTAAGCTATGATATCTGAGTGCTAATGCTATAATAAGATCATAAACAGCAATGGTGCAAAAAGACTGCAAAGGCTTTGGTATTTTAACACAAATGCATTAATCAGCCTTGTTAAGCATTCAGTGTATTTTTCAATACATTAAACAAAAGTAGCTAGATATTTTGCATGCAGGAATCTCAATTATAGGTCATTGTAAATTAAGCATGCCAGAATGCAGACATGTTTTCCATCTTATTATTATTTTAAAGTGGAAGGAAGCAGGCTAGAAATAAGACATTTTTCACAATAACAAGATAATTAAGACCATAGATGGCCATAGATAGTTATGATGGTTAATTATCTGCTTTGAAATTTAGGAGAGAAGGAATTAACATAAGTGTCTATAGGGTCTCCCTGTATGTAGGGCAACAGCCACACATGGAAGGTTGTTTTAAGAAAATAGCTAATTTTGCAATTACTGGGGTGCCCCACTATGTTAGAGCAATACTATTTTTTATTTTATGTTATGTATTTTTTTGTTATGTTATGTATTTACTGCTCCAGTAAGCCCACTGGATATTAAGTGCCATTTTTCAGGTTTGACCTGGAGACACTTTCTTGTTGAGAGACTTGTTCAGTCATACACTTTTCAGCTAGAAATTAATAAGTCATTTTCCTCCTCCTCACAATAATTAGATTTATCTTCTTGGAAAGCTTCTTAGAATGTTATTTGAGAAATTTTTGGTTGTCCATGTGAGTTCATCATAAATGGCAAATGTAGTAAATTTTATGCTTTGTTTTGCTCAAGTCCCTGTACTTCAGTACTGAACTTTGCAAAAATTTGCATGTCAAATGGGTTAATAGCAAACTCTTCTGGTGTGCAAATGGATCTAACCCCTTTGCTTAAGTATCTTATTTTACCCTGCATTCTTATACCATATGCTACCTGTGGAAATTCCTCTCAATCTATATAAAATTTCATGTTTTTTCCACTGAACCATATAAAAGCTGCAGTCATTCTAGGTCAGTTATCCTATGAGCTGTGAAGTCCTTATTCATCAATGGACAATTTCAGTGCATGGTATTCAAACAAATAATAATAACAATAATATATTGGCAGATCTTGCTGAAGTGGAAGCATGCTACCTTTCTTTTTATAACACCCTTCAAACCTGCATGGCCTGAAGGTACATTTGGAAATATCAGTGAAAGAGTCCATTGACTGATCATGACTTGAAGGGCCATACATTTTCCAGACATACCTTGAAGTCTGTACCTCCAACTGCCTTAGGTAGGAAGCATTAAAAGACTACTTACTTAACTGGCTGGTGTCTTGAGCATTGGGTGTTTGATGTTATTATAATAATCTTTTCCGAAAGTTCTCTTCAGTATCGAGTGGGGAAGAATATATAAAATCTTTCAGACATGCTTAGTGCCAAACTTAGATTTGGATGTAAAATTGTGGAAACACTAGAGCACTTTGGCAGAGGTTTTATACAACTACCTCTAAAGGTCAAACAAATTTTAATTAGGAAGGTCAGAGTTCAAACCAAAGCTCATCTCTGTCACCTTTCTTAGTATGCCATGTTGTAAATTTTTCTTCTTTGTGCATCATGTTAGAAGTATGCTGGCCCTTTAAAAGACAATGCTAATTGATCATGTTTTAGTAAAATGCCACTGTTTCAGTTCTGTTCCTCTCAAGGGAAAGGCCAAACCATTTCAATCTCAAATGCAGAAGTTTATGTAGCTGACTGAGGCTTTATAAAAAGTGAAACCACCATTTCTGCCTCATTGTCTGACGAAATTTATGAATTTATTGTTGCTCTTGACATCCTACTGAAGTTCTGAAGTTTTAATTTAGGTAGGCAGGAGGCACCTCCCGCATCCTTAAGGAAACAGGTAACAATTGCATTGGTACTAACTCAGGAAAAATCCTCAGTTGAAAAATACTTGCAGACTACAATGACCAAAAATATATATGTATGTGTATTTTTCAAATATCTTCCATACACATTTCCTTAATGCTTTCAAATAAGAATGCATTTATTAAGAGCAGTTATGGCACAGACAGTATGTGACGATTACTCCCTCTGATTTCCTTTGCAGTCTGTACATCTCTACTCCTTCTCCTTGTACTCGCCTTGTTTAAAAAAACACAGTTGATAAGTTAAACTGGACCTAGGCATTTTGCATCTTAATTCTAATGGATTTTCTAAACTCATTTATTAAGGCTTTGAAAAACTGTTCTATGGCTCACATTCTATTGCAAGAGCGAGTCCTTTCATTTATAAAAATATTCTAGTCGATTGTGACAAGAAGCAAGCATGCCCTCTTCATCATATTTTATTTGATCCACCAGTGCAACAATTGAGAATCGTAGTGAATGAATTTAGTAAAGGGAGGCAAACAGAGCCTCTCAAACAGAACTGGTGTTTTAACAATGTCTGCATTGATGACATACTTCTTACCTTTTCAGAATTATTCTACTATTTCTCTAAGGTTAGGCAGCCATTCCAACCTTTCATTACATATTTGACTTTCATATGCACTTACAATATATCTTGCATGACCACTAAGCCTCCTACTCACCTAAAAAATATTACTTAGTGTGAGCAGGGCAATAAAATGTGTTTTTTTTTCATTGGACTAAAAAATAGTAAACTATTAGGTGTAAGATGAGATTATTTTGGGTTAGTAACTATGTCCTTTGCAGGCTAGGGGGACGCCTCCTAAACAAATACTTGCTCTTGCATTCTTACAAAGATTCTTTACCCTCTTCAGACTACTGCTACTACTGCTACTACTACAACTATTACTACTACTAATGCTACTACTACTACTGCTACTACTACTATTGCTACTACTACTACTACAACTACTGCTACTACTACTAGTGCTACTACTGCTACTACTACTACTGCTACTACTGCTACTACTACTGCTACTACTACTCCTACTTGTTTACTACTACTGCTACTACTACTATTGCTACTACTACTACTGCTACTTCTACTACTGCTACTACTACTACTACCATTGCTACTACTACTACTAGTGCTACTACTACTGCTACTACTACTATTGCTGCTACTACTACTCCTACTGCTACTACTACTATTACTTGTACTACTACTGCTCCTACTTGCTTACTACTACTACTACTGCTGCTACTACTACTACTACTACTGCTATTACTTGCTTACTACTACTACTACTGCTACTACTACTACTACTACTCCTACTGCTACTACTACTATTACTTGTACTACTACTGCTCCTACTTGCTTACTACTACTACTACTGCTGCTGCTACTACTACTACTACTACTGCTATTACTTGCTTACTACTACTACTACTACTACCACTACAGCTTAGCTAGTAACAGGTAAAGAGCTGGACTGCCCATCTGATAACATTTTCTGGGATCCCATCAAGCCTCAGTTCTCTGTTGACAAGGTGGCCAGGATTTGAGTGATATTGCAGCTTTAGCACCTACAGCTGATTCTCCATGTATCACACTAATAAATATTTAATGTTTTGCTAAATCTCTTTTACTGATCTAGCCTTGTCTAATCACAATCACCTGGAATAAGACATCCTACTTGGTAAACACAATATTAAAATAATGCTAGGGGAAAGCTTATCATAACTAAAACAGATGATTACAAAATAAATGGTAGTAAATTATGGCATCCATTTCAAATACTCAAGAGATTCAACCCTACATATTGTTTATCCCCATGAAACATTTTATAGCAAATAACATGTACTCAAGTATTTGAATATTCATATGTAGTTGGGAAAGTACAGAGATGGATCTCAGATGGAGTGTGTATGCTGTCACTGGTATGAAAAAATGAGATTTCTTCTTTGCAGATGATAAGATGCACTTTATGTCTTCCTTCCAGAAGTTGTGCTCTTACATAGAAAGGTATGCCAGTTACTTCTCCCCTGTCTTCTCCTATAAAGTCAAGGGAAAGAAAAGTTTCAAACTTTTTTCACTCCTCTCAGTTCTCTCTCACCTCACTGCATTATAAATATAGTCCCTGTGGACCAATTATTTGACATGTTCATATATTTTCAAGGGGGATTGTTTTCTTAGGGACAGCAAAATAACGTTTTCATGACTTACTATCCATTGCCAAAAGTGTGACTCCCATCAGTAGGAAAGAGAGGATTTTAACACATTTTTACATTTATGTGCTCTAATTGAAAATGAGTTACCTTTGCTGTCACTGGACATCATCACCTTCATGGTTACATGTATTCATACTTTTGGAAATAGGACTTATGATTGGCACATCTCTTCCACATTCATTTTGGATCATGTATACGAGCTGGTGTTAGTTGTTTGTCTGAAATGGAAAAAAATGTTCCTAGGTGTGCAGTCAATTTTATCAATTATGTTAAGAGTATTTGCATGGAAAGTCCTGCTTTCTTCTGTTACACTTGAACCACTGCAACATATGTATTTATTTCAAAATTCTAGAGGAATGCCACTATATAGAGATATTCTAAAATAAATTATAGTCACTTGATAGGCAATTGTGAAAGTGGAATTATAGTAAAATACAAATTCATAATGAAGTCAGGTGAAGAGCCTTTGAACAGATATTTCTAGTGCATCACTGGAAAGGTGCAATTTGGTGTAAGATCAAAAGAATCATCATCATCATCAGCCTTATTTTCCCATTTTCTACATAGAGTTGGAGTGTCAAATCAACTGACTGCACCTCTCTTGATTTAGTGTGCCACTCTCATGTATTTTCTCATGCAACCCATCCATTTCCTGGCTGTTCATCCTCATTTCCTTTTGCCTTCTTCCTGTCTCTTCCATATCATCTTTAACAAATCATCTCCTGCTTACTGCACATGTATCCAGACTGGTGTAGTATGTTCTCATTAGTGTTATCTGCAATTGGGGCTCCTTTGATTTCTGCTGTGGTGTCCTCATGTCTTTAACTGTTCCACAGTATGCAGCATACCACCCATCACAGACACTTTAGCTCCATCACCACAGGCTTTTCAGCTGCTCTGTCTTTACTCACCAAGTTTTTGTACTATACAGAAGCACTGGTTGTACCACTGTTTAATACCCTATACTTTTTAACTTTTTTGGTATTCTCCTGTTACACATTACCCCTAGCACTCTGTGTCACTTGTCGGCAACACCTTTGGCATCCTCAGTCAGACATCCCTTTTCATCAACCACCCCACCTACATACTTGAAGCTGTTTAACTGTTCCAGTATTTTCCCTTCTATCTCAATTTTCAGCTTTGTCTGACTTCCCCCATTTACTGAGAAGACAAGTATCCTGTGTATTCGTAGTTTCATCCCATGTGACTTCAGTTTTGCATTGCAGTCCACTGTCATTTTCTGAAGTTCCTTTCCAGTGTCTGCTTGTACTTGTAGTGCCACATAGTTTGCATTCAACAGCTTTCTTGCTAAGGTAGTTCATCACCAGTATGAACAGTAGTGGGGATCAGGGCAGAAACCAGGTTAATCCCCATTCTCACTGGGAACCTCCCTGTGAGTCCAAACCTTGTTCATACCTGTCTCATCAGGTCCTTGTTACAGCATTAACTAATCCTACAGATGTTGCTGTGACTTTTAACAATCACAGGACTGCCCAAATCAGCTTTCATGAGATATTGTTGTATGCTTTCTCCAGCTTCTTCTCCATATCTGGCTCACTGAAAACATTGAGTTGGTTGATTTACATCCTGATGTGAATCTGAACTGCTAATCGCCCATCTTATTTTCTACGCTTCTGCATTATCATTTATCAATTGCCTTCTCTAGCACTTTTGTGCAGTGTGACAGGAGTTAAGATACTGCTGCACTGTCCACAGCTGGGAATATTCCTTTTTGTCTTGTATACTGTACAAGAATGTTTATTTTCCAGTTATGTGGGATACACCTTTCTCTCTATACCACAATGAGTACCTTCAGGGCCATTCCTTCCATAACTCAGCCAATATCTTCATCACATCTGCTGTGACTTCATCTGAGCCTGCTTTGTTCCCTGACTTCAATTTCCTTATTTCTGTTTTTATGTTTCTAGGGCTGGTTCCTCTTTCACCATAGGCTGTGCACGGGACAGTAAAGCTTTTGAGATATGTCTTCATTCAGAAGCTGCTGGACATACGCCTAACTGGATCTGATGCCATCTGAACTGCTGAACAGAATGTTTCAAGCTTCCCTTATTAATGGTATGTGATGACTATCCTCTTCATCTTTCTGTTTTTACATTGCAGACGAATAGATCTTATTTGTGCCATCCAATGAGTCACTTTATAGAAACCGATAAAGTTTCTCTGAAGCCTTGTTCTTTGCCATTGTGACTTCTCTCTTAGACTTTTTGCTAGCCAGCCAGTAAACATTTGTAATTCCTGCATCTGCATACATCTGCATTATACTACGTTTTCCTTTTGTGCCTTATTTCAATACTTGGCTCAGCCACATATCTTTTAATAGCCATAGCCCTCAGACATGCAACTTTGAGCCACTTCCATTCCACCTCACCTCCTCTTCTTTCTGAGATGCTAGGGGCTATGCGTATTTGGTTGAATGCCAGTGCTTTCTCTCCAGTCAACTCCAAGGTCTCAGTTGACTTTAGTGTCTTCTCTGACCACTGCTTGTAGCTAAGTTTGACTACCAGTGGTTTATGCTAGAAGAGTGATAATTTTACTGCATATACCTTTGCAGTGTCTCATTTTATCCCTAAGTGCCTTACTTACTAGAAGGAAGTTTATCTGAATTGTATGTTGACCACTTTTGTATATGATCCTTTGGATGTCTGTCTTGGGAAAATGGTCTCTCCTTCTTCATTCATTGTGCCCTAACCATGTGGGCCAAGACTGTACTCATATCTTGTTCTGTTAGTCACAATATGAATATCCAGTCCCTCCATTTTCAGCACCAGCTCATTTTGTACTACTTTACACAGAAAATCCTCCAATACCTGAATGCACTGTTTTCCTCACATCACACTCCTACAGTGCAGTGAAGGCTGATATTATGAAGATTGCCCTATCGACATGGGAGTCTGATTGCCATGATTCTGTTCTCATCTGTTTTCAGGAGGCTGTTTCTCATGAAAATGTTCTCACCATTTCTAGTCTCTCCTCATCTTGGGTAGTACACTCTAGATTCAAAGCCAAATGGCTTTGCATCACTGCCCTTCCATCTTGTCTCCTGGATACACAGGATGTCCAGTTTCCTCCTTACCATAATGTCATCCCCTTACAAGCTGCACTCTGTTAGTATGCCTACCTATTTTCAGTGTAATAATCCTCTGGATTTGTTTTATATCCAGCTTTTGCTCAACAAAGCCATCACAGGTAACCCAAACTGAGCAACTGGACACCGGCCAGCCCAGGGTTGTTGGGCCTTATGGTAGACACAAACAGGCTGATAGGGACATATAATCCCATTCCACCATTTGGATGGGTCACTGGCATAGGTCAAAATAGGCTTGCATCCTGCAAATACCTTGGCACATATATGGTGTTAATAGTCAACATGACCAAATCAATTACAGTTTTTACACCAATGATTTTCTAGCCCTGACATAACGTAAAGACTGTGGTTCATGTTATGTTATGTAGAAAACACTGTGCACCACAGATGATGCTTAAAGTGAATGGTCAATACAACTCTTTATTTACTGGGCACCAGCTAGAGTCTGTGCTACTGCCAATAACTCTGTTCAATTTTGTATACAATCTCTTGGCATTCCTTTCATATTCAACTGGGAAGGCTTAGTTTGAATACAATATATTGTATTCATGAGGTGGAAACATCCAGCAGCATGTGCCTTTACTAAAAATGCGTAGGTGATCACTTTTGCCTGTTAAAACAAACTTTCTTCCAGATGAAGGTTGGATGAAATCTTTTTAAATGAAAAAATAGCTCATCTACAGTTTAATTAAAAAGGAAAAAGCTGTATCTGAGTAATTTTTGTCTGTTGAAATAGACTTCAGACAATAAAAATCTGATGAAGTATGTTTTAATGGACAAAAAACTCATTTACAATTTCATTAAAGACAGCTGTTTTGCTCAGACATAAACCTGCTCCTTTCTGGAAATTTATTAGCAATGCAGCAAAATAAATGCAAGAATAATTCTGACATATCTTTTTTTTACTTTTGTTTATAGGTTACTACTAGGCTAATTGTTCTTGTGGGACATTTTAAGCATAGCAAATTAACCTATGTTAGACTCAAACCATACACCTTGTGTCTGCAAGGAAAACACTTTTATGACAACCTCCCAACCCTATTTGTATTAATTAGTGGAATGAGTGCCAGTCATTACATGGAAATGCTTTAATCTGAAGCATGAATTACCAAAACACAAAAGGTGGGGGTGCATCCATATTCATCAAGGATATCCACACCTCCAGGTTAGTGGCACAGCACAATGCCTCAGAGATCATCCACGTGCAACTAACAACAGGCAAAACTGCAATTCAAATTATAGCTTGCTACAGATCGCCCACCATTACCCAGGACCCCCATTCCTCATTTCTGGAGACACTGGAAAATATTTGCCCTAATATTGGTTGATTTCAATTACCCAGACATTAACTGGGAGAACTACTCATGTACTAACTCCCTTGCCCAACGCTTCCTAGAATTTATAAACTTGAATGCCCTGAATCAACTGGGCAACACCCCCACCAGAGGTGACAACACATTGAACCTGGTCATCACCAATATGGGTGACTGGTGTTCTACACCAGAGGTTAAATCCTTGTTGGTTAGAGCAGACCATAGACTAATCACTCTGGATATCCACATTCCACCCCCACTCCCAATCAAGGAAACCACCATGAAAAACTTTTCAAAAGCAAACTTCACATTACTTAAGACCGATGTGGAAAGGTTCACAGCCCCCATGCTAAAGGACAATGCTGTCCAAACTGCTAATTCCCTTACAAAGGCAGTCTATGAGTACCTGCAAGAAGGCATGGATTGTGCTATCCCAAGCAAAACCAAGACTCACTCCTCCAAGAAAAAGAAACCAGTCTGGTGGACCCCTGCCATAAACAAGCTATACAATAGGAGGAAACTAGTGCAGAAAAGAGTAAAATCCCAATAACAAAAGACATCCCTGATCAGTATCAGCAAGAAACTAAAATCACTCATAAAATCATCCAAGGCTAGCTTCGAAAGAAAAATTGCCAAGGACTCCAAAGATAACCACGAAGTGTTCTTTAGCTATGTCAAGAAACTAAGTGGAAACTCTCAGATCTGCTCTGAGTTAGTGCAGAATGGCACAAAAATACACTGAACCGAGTGATATTGCCAACATTCTGGCAGACAGGTTTGCTGAAAACTTCACCCCCCTCTCACCCCCTAAAGGGTCCATAACATTACCAGAAAAATGTAGAACCCCAGCAATCACTGACACACAGGTTAAAATAGCCCTATCCAAAGCCAAAAATACAGCTTCAATGGGAACAGATGGTGTACCAGGCTGTGTCTTACATGAGTTCCAAAATTAATTAACCCCTCACCTAAACACACTGTTCAAACTCAGCCTCTCTACAGGCTACGTATCCATAGAGTGGCACACAGCAACAGTTATCCTGGTCTGCAAAGGTGGAGCCATAATGGACCCTGGGAACTATCGCCCTATAAGCCTGACTAGCCTGTTCTGCAAGGCTATGGAGTGCATCATCATGGAATTCATTAACAGAGACATTGGGCACCTTCAAATATTGGACCCTACCCAGTTTGGCTTTGTTAAGGGCAGATCATGCCTCCTAAACCTGGTGGACTTCTTTGAGACAGTTGCCAAGGCTTTAGATGAGGGAAAGGAGGTCAACACAACCTACCTAGACCTTGCAAAGGCTTTCAATACCATTCCCCATTCTGGTATTATAGACAAGCTGACCAGTCTGAACATAACACCCTACATCATGAGATGGGTTGCCAATTGTATCATGGATAGAACCCACACGGTGAGAGTTGCAGGCTCTACGTCCGACTCTAAACCAGTTACAAGTGGCATCCCCAGGGCTCAGTCCTGGGATCCCTCCTTTTCAGTATAAACTTCTCAGAGGTACAGGCAAGCACAGGAGGACTATGACTGACTAAGTTCGCAGACGACTGCAAACTGGGAGTCATAATTGACTCTCCAGCTGATACAGACATTCTCCAGAAGGGTCTCACTGAGATAGATACCTAGTGTCAAAATCATGGCCTCAAACTAAATGCCAAAAAGCGCATAGTCATCCCCTTTGGAAAAACAAAGTACCCATGAACTACCACATACATGGTAGTCCCCTAAATACAGAAAATGTAATAAGGGATCTGAGGACCCAAGCAGACAGTAATCTCTCCTTTGATAATCATATTGCCAAGGTGGTTAGAAAATCCTTCTATGTGGCCCACCTAATCACAAAAGGGTTCGTATCTAGAACAAAAGAGGTTATTGTGCCCCTCTACTCATCACTTATCAGACTCATCATAGAGTACAACACCACATTTGGGATGTACCTTACAAAACACCTGCAACAGTGGGAAGGACCACAGAAGTGCCTCACCAAGAGGATTACTGGCCTCAAACATATGCCCTATGCAGCCCGATTGAAGAAACTCCAGCTATACTCGGTTGCATACCGCTTACTCAGAGGTGATCTCTGCCTGACATACAAGGCCATGTCCAACCCAGAATTGATGGACAAGTTCCACCTAAAAAAAAACAAACCCCCAAGAGCCACACGCTCTAGGGATCTAAACCTCACCACAACGATAAATAGGATGTGCTGGAGGGATAGATTCCTGTCCCAGGCACTCCCCTTGCTTTGGAACAGGATTCCAATCTACATTAGGCAGAGCCCCTCACTAAGACTCTTCAAGAGAAACCTTGATGAGTGGATGGGAAACAGAAAATTTACCCCTGGGATCACTGCAGTGGCTCTGCTGGACCGAGGCACATGGAACTAATCTAAGGGGGCAGCGAAAGCCAACATTTTCTGGCTAGGCTTATAGATGCCCTCGGGTAGATAGCCTAGTACTTACCTATGAACCTATGAATCTACCTATAAATTATCTAAATGATAAAATAGATGGCTGTGTTTTTTTTTCCCTGTGAGTTCTCCTTTCTATTTCATATTAATATATCCTTCTGTTTCTCTTCCCCCTTTTCTTATTATTTTCATAAAGTGTGAGAAACTGTATGTTATACATTATTTGGATGCAGTAGGTGTACCTTTGAGCATGTTGTTTATGAACTAAGACACAATGAATAAACATGGTATGCAATTGCTTGGTGTAGGAAAGCAGAGGAAAAAAAAAAGCATACATGATACCATGCTCAGTACAAAAAGCTCCCTCAGACCACCACAGTAAATCACAGTACTGTGACAAACTTGGCTGTTTACCTGGAGAAGTCTGAATACACAGCTTATATGCAAATGAAGATCCACAGTATGATCTATATTAGTGGTGCACAACCTTTTTGTGGGGAGGGCCACTACAGGAATTCTTAGTGCCTCTGTGGGCCACCTCAAAACATAGTAGGTCGTTACGAGTTAACAATAGGTAGAGGTGACTGGCATTTTTACTTAAGACAGCAGTCATGAAATTGCCTGATTTCTACATCATCTTTTCATTTACCTTTATTCTGGCTTGCAGCCATGACTTATTACAAACTCTTGCAGAAGGTTACTACTGTTTACAGACTACAAGTTAGAAACAACAAAGAATAGTTACTTCTGCAGCTAAGATTAGAGGTGTGTGCAACTGCAGTCAATTAGCACACCTCTAAGTAAGCACATACTGGAAAGTTTGCACGACTGGAGTAAGGCATAGGATTTTTTAAATTTTTAAAAAATTTTTAGTTACACTCTGGGGGCAGGATGGTGTAGTGTTGAGGGCCGGATTTATCCCCGGGGCCAGATGTTATGCACCACTGATCTACATAGAAACCATTGAACGGAGGACCACACTGTGAGTTAGGAAAGGGAAGCTAGCAGAGCACACTCGTGTACAACATACTGCAAACACAACAATAAAACATCTTACTGCCAATGGATAATGGTGGAGTCCTCAGTAGAATATAGCTGAGCAACACCATCACCATTCTAGGGACTGACGCACCTGGTAGGATGGGGAAACACCATGGAATGTAATGGCATATACTGGGTTGCACAACGGTACAAACAAGTGTAAAACCACTACATGTACCTGGTCCAGTCAAACACACTGATATAACCACACTCCATCCAGAAACTGCTAGAATAAATCCCATCATTAACTCATTACAGCCAAATGATGTTTCCAGGTGCTTCTGTAGTTACACTCTAATATCGTCTCTAGGCATCAAATATTGCTTGTTCATATTTGCATCAACAATTCCAAAACCATGCTACATATAAGATTTCATCTTAAAGCTTAAAATGGCAAACTCAGCTGTATGAATAGTTAGCTTCCGGATATTGTAGATAGAGAGATATTAATTGTTGATCATATAATATTTATATATTGTGATAAAATGTCATGTTTTTCTAAACATCTCAACAATCAAGCAACACAATCAGAACTATTTAGCCTCATATGAAAAATACCAGTTGGATGAACAAAATTATGCTGGCAGTATGTTTGTAATTTTAGTGGTTGCATAGATATTTTAAGCTGTTTACGAAAGTTGCAAACTTAATAGTTACTGTATTTAATGTAACTTATACATTTCAGTTTAAAACCTGGAAACTGAAGAATACAACCACTATAAAATAGTTTGTGCTGAAGAGTTTGCCATTTACACTTCTTTAGTAGGGGATTATTCCAGAGATATGAAGATTTGTTTGAAATGTGAGGACTTAATTTGATTCTACCAAAGTGTTTAGGCTCCACCTATTGGAAGTTACAGTGCAAACTATCTGAGCTCCATTGGAAGGAATATGTTAGCTTTAATTCATAGGTTCATAGGTGTTTAGCAAACTATTGATCTGTAAGGATTTTAAGAAGCCTAGCCTTACATTCCTGTGGTAATTTTTAGCACTTACATTTCACATATGATTAACCCTGAGGTCAGTAGAACATGGACATGTTGGGAGATTTACTTGATGCACAAAATATTCTGAGAACTCAAAACAAAATGACTCAAGACTCAATCTAAATAAATTATATTAAATTAAGCTCTTATGACTTCATCAGAATACAACAAGACATTAACAGCATTCCATTTTAAATACATTCAAAATTCTGAATGTCTGCCGAGATTTATTCTGTTTTACTTATTGTTTGTACATTTACTTGTTGGCTCTATCTATGAGGGACATGGGTGTTAAACAAGGAGTGAATGTGGAGGTTCCCATCCATGCAACCAATTTCCATTTGCATAGAGTAAGAGAAGGACTATGCTTTAAGTGCTGTAAAAGACTGTTCCACAGAAGACCCATTCTCCATGATACATACCAGTTCCATAGAAGACTGTTCCACAGAAGAGCCATTCTCCATGATACATACCTGTTCCATAGAAGACTGTTCCACAGAAGACTCATTCTTCATGATGCATACCTGTTCCATAGAAGACTGTTCCACAGAAGACCCATTCTCCATGACACATACCTGTTCCATAGAAGACTGTTCCACAGAAGACCCATTCTCCATAATACATACCTGTTCCATAGAAGACTGCTCCACAGAAGACTCATTCTTCATGATGCATACCTGTTCCATAGAAGACTGTTCCACATAATACCCATTCTCCATGATACATACCTGTTCCGTAGAAGACTGTTCCACAGCAGACCCATTCTCCATGATACATACCTGTTCCATAGAAGACTGCTCCACAGAAGACCCATTCTCCATGACACATACCTGTTCCGTAGAAGACTGTTCCACAGAAGACTCATTCTTCATAATGCATACCTGTTCCCATAGAAGACTGTTCCACAGAAGACCCATTCTCCATGATACATACCTGTTTTGTAGAAGACGTTCCACAGAAGACCCATCCTCCATGATACATACCTGTTCCGTAGAAGACTGTTCTACAGCAGACCCATTCTCCATGATACATACCTGTTCCATAGAAGACTGTTCCACAGAAGACCCATTCTCCATGATACATACCTGTTCCATAGAAGACTGCTCCACAGAAGACCCATTCTCCATGACACATACCTGTTCCGTAGAAGACTGTTCCACAGAAGACCCATTCTCCATGATGCATACCTGTTCCGTAGAAGACTGTTCTACAGAAGACCCATTCTCCATGATACATACCTGTTCCATAGAAGACTGCTCCACAGAAGACCCATTCTCCATGACACATACCTGTTCCATAGAAGACTGTTCCACAGAAGACCCATTCTCCATAATACATACCTGTTCCATAGAAGACTGCTCCACAGAAGACCCATTCTCCATGATACATACCTGTTCCGTAGAAGACTGCTCCACAGAAGACCCATTCTCCATGATACATACCTGTTCCTCCAACATGTTCTGTTTATCAGAAGAGATTCAGATCCTTTGAGGGGATGTTCATGCTATCACTGCACTTGTAAATGCAGGACAGGATCTGCTAAGGCTCTATAAGCGAGGCAGAGCAGAAGTCAACTCTTAGCAGCCTATATGATACTGAGAAGAGGGACAAGGTTATGAGATTTAGGCCCTTGATTATTTCAGTTAGAAAACATTATGACCACTATAGTTTAGACAAGTATTTGAATGGGTACATACTAAATGGGGTATTATATTCAATGATCTGCCCGATGAAAGCTGAGTACAGTGGAATGATTACATCCCTGGATGACACACCTTCAGATATAAGCTGTGCAATGAAAAAGGACTTCCTTAGAATAGTGGATGCATGGTGATTAAAGGACTGTTAATTGCTGATATAGGTTTCCAGATCACCGACTACAGGATCAGCTTTCAGGGATTTGTCATTATGATAGTTACTAGGGATGCCATGTTGGTGAAGGATACAATTATACATTTCATCGCATTTAGTTTTAGTCCATGGTTATGACACCATCTATTTTTTTAGGAAAGGCCTTCTTGCAGGATTTTGGTGTCCTTTAAAGTTTATGAAGACACCAAGTTTACAGTCATCTGCAAATTTGGTCAGCTATAAACCCTTAATATTTTCTTTGACCTCCAAAAAGTAAATGCCAAAGAGGAGTGACCTGAGGACTAAACTCTGGGATATATCATGAGTGACAGTTTTGTTGGAGGATCTAAAGCCACCCTTCTTAATTTTATGGATTCTTCTTGCGTGTCAGTTTGCTGTCCAACAAGTAACATCAGGGTTTATATTTAGCTGTGAGAGTTTATCTTCATAATCTGAATAGGAGATGGTGTTAATGTCTTTGAGAGGTATGCTGTGTAGAATGATTTGCCTACAACCTTTGCTACAGTAACCTTCTTGAAGAAGTTAATCAGGGTAAGTTGCCATGACCTGCCTTAACAAATCCAAACTGACTTGGGTTAAGAGTTATATTATATTATACTGTTAATAGTTTAATAGTTTATCTTCTGTAATGGCTGCTGGAGTTAAAAGTTTTATAAATTAGCCCCTGAAATGTTTGTTGAGAGCTCTGCAGACATATACTGTACTGCTCTGGCTGAATGCATGTGCATATTAGTGTACATGTGTGAGAGTGAGAGAGGGTGTGTGTGTGCGTGTGTGTGTGTGTGTGTGTGTGTGTGTGTGTTTGTGAGTGTGAATGTGTGTGCATGCACGTGTGTGTGTGTGTGTGTGTGTGTGTGTGTGTGTGTGTGTGTGTGTATGTGTGTACTGTGTGTATGCTTCTCTCTGTGTATCTGTGTCTGCACATCTCTGCATTTGGGGAGTTGGCTGTAGGAGAGCACACGGAACTTCCGTGCAAATAATGATGTCCTCCATTTCCTTGTTGCTGCAATTATCTGCTAGCATCAGTTGTCATGTTCCTGTGATGCTGATAGACCACACAGTTAGCAAGTAGTCCTGGTATGAGACTACAAAGTAACAATATGCTTATAAGCACAAGGTCCTGGCTATAAATTGTAGAGATAAGATACATATGTGTGACATAATTTTTAAAATCGAAATTTAACAAAAATTAAACAAATAAAACAATTATTAATTTACTGCTTCAGTGTTCCTTCAGTCAAAATATATGTTCCAGAGTAGCACATTGAATCTACAGGTATCAAATATTTTCAAGATCCTGCAGAAAGAATTATATTGTCCTTTTGCTATCTTCTATGGAAACCAGCCAGCAAATGTAGGCAGGTCATCAATGATATTGTCCACCATAAGGCATGAATTTGCAGTACTGCAAGGGGTTAGGTTCCTCTTACAGAGATTTCTTTTCTGAAAGGTATAATTAAGATCAAAGTATTGTAGAAATTACAAGATAGGTGATTGTAGAGACCATATGAGCCTCACCAGTACCCACCCTAATGAAGTACCTCCCATTATAAGAAGCTCTCAGCCAGTCAGGTCAGGAATAACTTTGTGGATGCCCATTCGATTGTGAAGGCTGGTCTTAAAGTATGAGAGAGTGTCACTCTGTTTTATATGTAAAAATAATTTGTTCCAGAGATGGGGTAAGCATCTCTCTCTCTCTAGCGTGTTTTGTTTATGTCCTTAAAGAAAATTATATCCTTAATTTGAGCAGTACTGGAGCTGTTTGCCTTGCAGAGGTGCAAGTGATTATGTAGGGTTGTATAGTTAATGGCAGAGAAAATGAGACATACATCTCCATGTAGGAATCTGTAGCAAATAGAGTATAGCGATACAGTTTTAAGCATGTATTGGTAGCCAGGGGCCTACAAACCAGTAATCTTTATAGTCCAGGAATAGATGTCATTAAATATCAGATCATCTGGAAAGAATGACTTCATGATGATTAGTTCTATGTGGTGATCGAAGTAGAGAGAGTCGTTGATGAAGGTGCTGAGATCCCTGACTATTGTATTAGACTGGAGTGAAGTATGGCTGTACTGTAAGAATCAAATAAGGGTTATTAGTCAAATGTGACAATTTTAGCCATTTTCAGCATGCCAATAGCTTTTCAGCTTTACTGGTTTCCGTAATGCTTCTGTATCAAGGAGTGATTGAACATTTATGCCCAGATTACATTCATTGGTAATTTTATTTAATGAAAGGTCTTGGTTCATAGTCTGAAGATCATAGAAGTAAATTCCAAAAAGGAGGGAACCAGCACAGAACCCTGTTGCATACTCTAGTTACCTTCTTGTTGATTGAGTTGGCACCTGCCACCTTAACTATGTGTGGGTTTATTTTTCAGCCAGCTTATCCACCCTACCACATAAGAGTTTACATTCATGTGTTTTAGCTTGTTAGCCATACCAACATGGGGAATGGTTTCAGATGCTTTTGTGAGATTCAAATATGCAGTATAGACTATGTGGCCACTGCCCACCACCATCATGATCTTTTCAAATAAGTTTTGCTTGATTTAGTAGATAATTTATCCTTGATGAAACCAAACTCTCAGGAGCCTAGTGTTGGAAGGTTTTTGCTATCACAGTTTAAGAAGTCAGATGCACTTCGTGCATTTGAACATTAGACTAGTAAAACTAATGGGTCAATATTTGCAGTGATCTGTGCTCTTTCTTATTCAGCATTTAATGCCAGGCTTTTTTGTAAATCGCCAAACAGATTGGGTGATTTACTTAGCCACTTGTAATTGTTCAGCCTTCTACATTGGTCAAACATCATGACCTGTCAAATTTAGGATTTCTGAGCACTTTTGTGATATAAAACACCAAAAAAAATCACTAATGCCCTTTATAAACATACCATAGCACACAACAGTGCATTTTTTAATTTTATAATTATTGATCGAATTTTTGGTACTAGATCCAACAAGACAGGCTGGCATGAAATGCTGAATAAGAAAGAGAAAAAAATGGATCATTAAGCTAGGGGGCTTGTTTGCTCCTAGACTGAATGAGCACCTTTAATCAGTCATGTGATTATGTTCCTTTGAGTCTCATATTATTGACTATATAAGGAGTTTTGTTAATTCATGTTATTTACACTGATGAAGTCTATGTGATTTACTAAGCCAAAACCGGCCTGTTTCTTTTTCCTTTATCTCCTATGTACTTTTAGTACACAATAATAAATATTGGTTAACTACCATAGTTTGCTAGTTTCATCATTTTAGTTTTGGATTACATTTTGTTTGGAACCTTGCAGCTGCCGTACATGCAGAGATTTTGGCTCTTACTGGATTTGCTTTTCTTCTCTGCGGTTGGTCTGTGGCATATGGACATGGAGCACTTTTTGGAATAGTTTTTTGTCCATCTCTACTTTTTATTTTTGTGACTGATATGGCTTTTGCCATGGTTATGTGAGGTTTTTATCTACTATTGACTATGTATCTGCTCATTACTTTGGATTATTTCCAGTTTCAAGAGGATTGCAACAAACTCTGCCTCAGAGTAATGGTTTGTGCCTTCATGTGACAGCATACAGCTCCAGTTATCGCTTATTCAGGATCCTAAGTGCTCGGGTCTGGTTTGAAACATGGTTGGCGTCTTTTTTTACTGCATACTGATCTGTCTACTTAAGTGAACTTTGTCCTTCTTTTTGGGATTCCATTTCTGTGGGTGCCTTGGTTTTGGTCGCTGATTCATTTGGACAATTGAGGCATATTTTGGGCTGGACTAAGCTGATTTAGGTTTGTGGAACATTACGTTTATATTTAATTGTGTGTGACTGTATATACTTTTATCTGGCTACAGCATACTCTTGGATTTAAGATGGCTATGGCCTTTCCCTACTAATGCACATTTGAAAGTTATCCTTATTACATCTATATCCTAATGGATTTGTGACCAGTTGTAGTTTTTCTCCACAATAATCAAATGGGTATTGTTTATAATTGTGTGGATGGTACAGCCTATTGGTCACGGAAGAACAACAACTAGATTTTGTGACTTTAAGGACAAAAATTGTATATTTTGTCCACAGTGGCCTGCATATTTGTTGTATAGGTTTAAATTTATTTTTTGGGGGGGCTTTTTACTCATTTTGGAGTATATTAAATATTGTGTTCTGCATTCGTCTTGGGTCATAGGAATATTGGGACTTTTTGAGTGGTTATGTGCATCATGCTATCTCTTTATATGCCAAATTGTTTGTATAACAACATTCTGACAAGCATATAGTTTCAGGGGTGCCTAGCAATGCAACAATTTGTTTTTGTTTCGCCCAATCATATATTGGACACTAATGGCAACAATTGTTAACTATTGGGGTTATAGTGACTCCAAATTGTGTTGGGTTCACAGTATTTATTTCATTTTAGATGGTCTCAGCACTGTTGGGGGTAATTGTGTTTCCCACAGGGGATGATACTGACCATATGTTGGATACATTTTATTTGGATAGTTTTTTTTATGGAATTGGACTCAGCACTGTTGACTGTATAGCGTTCAATATTGTTATATCTTATAATTAAAAACCTTTACATTTGTTTATCAGTATGGACTCAGCACTGTTGAATTTATTATAGTTCTTTCTTCACAGGGGCTTTTTTAATTTTATAATTATTGATCGAATTTTGGGTACTAGATCCAACAAGACAGGGTGGCATGAAATGCTGAATAAGAAAGGGAAAAAAATGGATTAAGCTGGGGGGCTTGTTTGCTCCTGGACTGAATAAGCACCTTTAATCAGTCACGTGATTATGTTCTTTTGATTCTCATATTATTGACTATACAAGGAGTTTGAGTCATTCATGTTGTATACACTAATGAAGGCTATATGATTTACTAAGTCAAAACTGGTCGGTTTCTTTCTCCTTTATCTCCAATGTACTTTTAGTACACAATAATAAATATTGGTTAACTACCACAGTTTGATGGTTTCATCATTTTGATTTTGGATTATGTTTTGTTTGGAACCTTGCAGCTGCCATACATGCAAAGATTTTGGTTCTTACCAGTTTTTAGAACTTAACAGATCTTTTTGACAGATTCTTTAGTATATGCAAATTTGGATTTCTTAGAGTTTACTTATAATAAAGGGGTATTTTTTGAACTTCCCACTATATTTGCATCAAGAGAGGATTGTTAAGTCAATAGTTTATTAATTTATTTAATTACTTTTTATCCAGGAATAGAACTCGGTTGCATATAAACAGCAGAAGCTGAACAGGGATAGTTCATATTGTCTGAATGGCAGTAAAATTTATGAGATCATTACAGAATCTGAGTAAATGAGTTCATCTGAACTTTTGAAATTCATAAGTATTCTCTATGGGTGATAGAGATTTTAAGGAGAAGACCATTGATTTGTGGTCAAATTTATTTTGAAATGGGGACAGCTATGTGTTAGTAAGGATGAGCTTTACAATGTTCTAAAGAGTTCAGTACGTTTGGCTTGTAAGTCACAGAGAATTTGTCTAAATATAATATGGTTTCTTGCAAATATGGCAATGCCAGTACAGTTTCCTTTAGTTCAGAATGCTTGGCATGTGCAAAAGCCAAGTAAAGCGGGAGTTCTAGCCTAAGTCACATCTGTCAGTATGTTTAAGTTGCAAGAGAGCCTCGTGGTCAGGCAGTTTATTATTTAGACTCTGACAATGAGCACAGCAACCTTGATATAGTCTCATTTGAGTTTGTTGTAATTTTGTCTGTTATGTAAGGATGTCCACCAATTAGACTTTAAGTAAAAAAGAACTATGAGGCAGCAAAAGCTTTGGCCCATATGTGGTAGCCATTGAATGAGAGGTATAGGCATCCCTTGTGAAGCAAGCCTGATTATCTACCATCTCATACAAATACAAGAACCAACACTTAGGTAAACCAGATTTGAATAAAAAGTTCCAAAAGCAGAGGCAAAGACAAAAATCCAATATGGCTCCTATCATATATATGGCTTGCTGTCTGGTATGCATGGCCTTTTATATAGGAAAATGTACAAGGAGACTGAAAGATAGGATTAGTAAAAATAAATCAGAGATATGTAGGCAAGTGTGCAGTAATGCATTAGGCAGGCATATGCGAGAAAATGGAGAAAATCATAAATTCAGTTTCAGATTAATAGATGTAAAATATAAAGGGAGAAGAGGTGGCAACCTGAATAATGCTTTGGATGCATGTGAATACTCATGCATAACCCTGTTGGAGGCAGACCGCCCACCAGGTTTGAATATAGCGGTTAATGTGAAACCTATTTTAAAGAAGAGGCAAATGTTATTAAAATAAGATTGTTAAGGTGTGTGTGTGTGTGTGTGTGTGTGTGTGTGTGTGTGTGTGTGTGTGTGTGTGTGTGTATACATATACATATATATATATATATATATATATATATATATATATTTAAATACTTTTATATGCTGCATATATTTTATATGTTTTTCATATGTATTTTAAGTGTCTATATCAGCATTTCGAAAACTGAATAGTTCGAATCACTAAATGTCGAAATGACATGATCAAGCTATCCAATTTTCGAATGCCGAGAAAAAAAAATAAACAACAAAAAAAAAAAACTAAAGGGTGTAGGCAGGGGGTCAAGCCCCCCTGCACCCCCTATGTGGGGGGCTGTGCCCCCCACATCCCCCGCTACTTAAATATACCACCTCTGAGACTGCACTGCATTGAGGTAAAAGGAAATCTTCCCTTATGGAGATGTCCGTTTACCCCATTCGATGTTCTGCCCTTTCAACATTCTCAATGTAACAATATCAAATTCGATATTGTGAGCATTTGAGATGCTGACAGGGACCCGTATTTTAATATAGGTTTATAAGAGGAATTTTATTTCTTTTTATTTCTAATTATTTAATTGTTAATGACTGTGTCATGTGATCTGGGTTAGGTATTTTTATTTATTTATTTATTTATTTAAATTTGTTGACCGGGAGTGTCCGACTGGACATAGGTCCATTTTCAGCGGAGGCCCGGGGAGAAAAGCTCCACAGTAAAATAAACAGACAGTAGTTACATTGAATTACATAACGATTAACAATTTAACATAGCAATTACTTACAACATATTTACAGATGAAGAATTCATCATAGTACATCAGTAGACAACTAGAATCTTTATCTGTGAAGTACATAACAGAACTTAACAAATGTTACAATGAGAAGTTCCTGCTGTATAATAAGTACTAGGCTTATGAGCATCTGAGCTTGCTATAATCAAGGTAGTTAGTGGAGTGGAAAGAAAGGTAGTGGTTGGATGGGGTGGGTGATATTAGAGTGGGAGTTGCAAGAGCATAGCCAGCATGTTTTTTGGTGTGCTTTTAGTAAAGTTTTGAATTGGGTGCATGATGGTATGGAGGTAATTGTGGGTGGGAGTGAGTTCCATAATTTGGCTATGGTGCAAGAGAATAGTGCTTCACCAGCAGAGTTATTGGCTTTAGTGATCTGCAAGTGATTTTTGTTGCTGGATCTTAGTGTTCTGGTGGTGCGATAGGGTTGCAGTAGATTCTGGAGGGATAGGACATTTAGTGGATGGTTTACTAGTTTGTGGGCGAGTGATAGTTGATACCACTGAAGGAGGTGAGGGAGTTCAAGCCAGCCCAGTTCAGCAAGTGAGAGACAGTGGTGACTACGGTAGGATGCCCCTTTGGCGAATTTGGCAATTTTGTTGTAGCAGGTCTCTAGCTTGTTTAGATCACATTGCCTTAGGTTGGTATATATTGGAGAGGCATAAAGTAGGGTGGAGATAAGGTGGGAATTTGCTACTGAAATCTTTGCTGCTTTGGTGAGAAATTGCTTATTTCTGTATAACGTTCCTAGTTTTTTGTGGACTTTTTTATGGTCATGGATATGTGAATGTCAAATTTTAGTTTATTGTCTATTTCCACTCCTAGCAATTTGGTGTGTTCAGTTGGGTATATAGTGGTGATGTCTTTTGCTGTGATGTTAAAGTGAGAGTTGTTTTGAGTATGTTTGGTGGGTTGGAAGATGAGTAGCTTAGTTTTGTTTGGGTTAAGTATTAATTGGGCATCGGATAACCATGTTTCAACAGAGGAAAAGGCTTCCTGTGTGACTTTTTGCAGTTTGGGTAGGGACTGGGCTGAGCAGATGATGGTCGAGTCATCTACGTATTGTATGAGTGTGCCATGTTTGGTGGCAGAGGCTAGATTATTGGTGTAAACAGAGAAGAGTAGGGGTCCAAGGATGGATCCTTGGGGAACCCCTATGGAGACAGGTAGTTGGGGAGATATGTAATTCTGCCATGCAACGGATTGAATTAATATTCAAATTCAAATTCAAATGAGTATTTCAGTGAGTGTTTGAATTTTACGTTTATACACTGAGGAAGGGTTATTCCTGAATGCTCTGTGAGTTTTGGAATAAAGTATCTGATATTAGATGTATTTCTTTGTTCTTCTCTACATGTCCAGATTTTGGATTTTTATTTACCATACCATCCCAGGCTGACACAAAGTGGAACAGCTAGAATAATACTATATTCTTAACCAGTTTGTTGAATCCAGTTATCTTTTCTTTGCATTTAGGCATCATTTTGGGTGAAGGCAGGATTCCACTGAGGCCCATAGTCTTACCTGCCTTTGGCATATGCACAGTGAGATGCAACATATCTCTGCATGTCCTTCACAGTTGAATGATGCAAGTCTTTTACACCCAGATGGGGAACCACAAGTTTCTCTGCACGTTTGTCAGTTGTGAGAGATGAAGAACCCTGATAACATGCATTGTGGAGCTGGAGACAGCTATCTGCCACCCCACCCTTATTCAGCCATATCAGCATGGTGTCTGTGTACCTGAGCATGGAGCCACCATTTATTAGGACATCTCTGTTTGCACTAACTGACAGTGGTGGTGGAAGGTATGCAGTCTGCAGCCTGGTGACTCTTTAATATGTGAGAGGGTGGTGAAGTTCTTTTCATGGATTTCTGCTGAGACATTACAAGACCTTGTAAGTGCCTTCTTGACACGTGTTGGTCTGGTGTGTTCATGTGGAGGTATGGGTGGTGTCATGTGGTGCCTGCAGTTTATGTATTTTTTTTTTTTTTTTGTGAGAGGATTTATACATATTGTCAATATACTTACATCTTTCATAAATTATACCATATATATGTCTACCATTATTATTACTGGAAGTTATTACATTATCTAAGAATACCAAGTGATATGATGTTGGTAATGGAAGAGATACCATGTTTTTCCATGATCCATGATGGCCCAGGAGGGGACACTCACTAACATGGAGTCCAGAACCACCGAATTCATAGTCTGCTTATAAAACAATATGTGTAAAGGAACTTAAGCACCAGTAGATATAATAACCAAACAACATAAATGATAGCACTAAGGGACACCTATAAGAGGTTCAATATTACAAGCAAAGCCAGAACAAGAGGAATAAGTGCAAGGTTGTAATGGCAGTAATCTTTACAAGAAATTAACTCAACCTAAAAATGAGAACTGCAAAGTTACAATGACATGAGCAGAGGGTGTCAGTGATAACTAAACAATAGCAACAACAACAGAATAAGCAGCTCAGTGCAGACTGAGCACAGCTAAGGACAAATGATAAGAGCAGCAACTTCAATAGCATCAGAAGATGGGTTAGGGCCAATGCACTACAGTAGCTCCATAAGTAACTACGGGCAGCTGAAGGGAGGGAGGGGGAGCACAGCTACAACAGTTACTTAGCAGCATTACAACAACAGTTATATACAAGCTAGATGATAGCTTATCTCACTAGTAAATCTAAATGGCAGGATTTGCATCAAAAGAGATAACAACATGCTGTGACTCACAGAGCAGCTATGGGAAGTTACTAGTTTTGAAGCATAAGAGACAATCCAAATAACTGAGTGGATCAATGCAAAACTGGCTGGATGGTAGTTATGAACCAATGTTTAAATCCTCCATGATCACAAGTTCATTTGTTATGTAAGATATAAGTCAATGCAGTGGGTCTTCAATAGTATCACTAGATCAGTCTAGAGGAACACACCAGTGTAATGATACCGTGGACGTAGGTACATCACCAATCTCCATACTGTGTGACATCTCTTTACTGTCTGCGTTAGTTATAATTAATATTTGTGTTTCTTGGTTATATCTAGTTAGGAATTCTGTTTCTTGTTTATTTTTTATAACTTTTATATGCATTCATCCTGAAACACTGGGCAGTAAAATGCAATACATAGCTTTGTATATTAGCTGTGCTACAAATGCCCTCAACTTGTATTTTGTGTGTGTACCTATGTAGTGCATTGGCCATTTTTGTATTTCTTGTTTTTGTCCTCACATTGTGGTTGAAAGGAGGTTATAGGAGCAGTTCTCTTTCTCTTATGTGGCTAAAAAATCAAACATAAAATTTCCCTGAGCAGCAATATGATGATCTATTGGGAAGCATCAGTCTCCTTACTGTCCCTGAGCATGGGTTGGAGTAAGTTCATTGGAGAATGGGAATCCATTGTAGACCCAGTGAGTGACAAGAGGCTCTAATGGCAGTCAAAGGTCAGTTCCATAGTGACAAAAATAGAGCAATCAATCAATATAATCAGTTAATAGACAAAATATGATTGGCAAATTAGTTTTTATGTATATAAGCATAGAGAGGAGAACACACTGCCTACTGAGTTTGGTTACCAGATCTGCAGGAAAGTACACTGTGTAGTTTTGGTAAGTGATGATCACAGTACTTTCTCATTTGTTATGTCAGTTTTGTCTAAATACCTTGGAACTTGGGCAGAGTTTCACTTCCAAGGATGACAGACATTATTCAAAGTTTCATAATAGTCAAAATATCAGCATTGTAGGTGGACATAGCCAAGCCAGTGCTGCAAATGGATAAAGTCCTGCCGAAAGCCTATTAAACCGGACTTTGATTGAAGTTCAGGAAGTTTGGCAGTTCATTATGAAAGGATGGATATGTGTATCCTGGGGTAGGTAAGATGCTATGCCATTCCTCTCATGGAGACTTTCTGAAGGCCGAGAATGCACAAAGGATCATTATGCTGTAGAAGGCAGGAAGGGTGCATAGGTGAGGCTGCTACAGCCAGCTGGGCATAATCTCAGGCTATATCAAATTGCCTGCAAGTGCATATACACAAAAAAATGCATTCACACAGGACTGTGGCATAGATCAGTAAAAATCCTACACCACCTACAGTATGACAGTGTCTTACTTGGCCTATCCTGCTCTGTAGTACTAGCAGGTGCAACCCCAGGAGACTTGTATAGAACTGGGCATGGATCCATTGGAGAATCTAGAAAGGCAAGTGAGTTGCATAGTAGAGATCATGGGGTTTTGCAAGCATGGTGCCTGAATTCAGCTGCTGAGGGGAGAAAAACAAACTTGTAGTGGATCATTCACCCTTGTAATGAGTGTATTGTGTTGAACATATTTGTTAATGTGTACCAGTTTTACATCAAGGTATGTTCTCTAGGAGTTATCATGCTAAACTCAGGGTATGCATTTGTGCGACAGTAGATAAGGGTTAATTTATACTTCGCTCTTTTCTATGAGAGGTTGGAGTGGGTACGTGTACATTATGAAAAGAAGTATCAAAGATACTTATATGGGGTTTATAATAGACTGTATAAGTTTAATCTAGTAGAGTCTGTCATGAATACAGGTCTGAAATACAAAGGATTATTATGCAGAACAGCTGCACTTTCTATAGCATGCCGGCACTGTGAGCACAGAGGCAGAAGAGGTGCTATAACCTAGGTCAGGACAATCAATAAGTAAGCAATAATGCACAACAGGATGTGTGTTAATGTAATTAATTCCTGCCTAGGGGCAGAAGGCTGCTGCACCCCCACAAAAGGTGTTAATTATACATTAACACACATCCTGGAGGGGATTATAGTGCTTAGAGAATGGGCTTTCTGTAACATTGCTGTGTTTTACTTACTTTTTTAAAATATTTTATTTATATTTTTTTGTTGTAAAATAATTCCACCACCCACTTAATGTTTAAAGCTTTCTGTAGAATACGTTAATGGTGTTGGAGGAAACATTTTACATCAAAAATACATAAACAAATAATGTAATACTTAAAAAAAAAAAAAAAAAAAAAAAAAAGCAAGTAAAACACAAGTTTACAGAGAGCCCATTCTTTCTCTCTCTCTCTCTCTCTCTCTCTCATACACATCTCTTCTGCATTCACACACACATACATATACACATGCAGTGTCCTCTGGTGTCATACTTACATTCACTCACACAAGCATAACTCTCAACCTCTTAGCACAAAAAATCTGGAATAGCCAAAAATAACAGGGGGACAAATCCCCCAAAAACAGAGCCAAATTTTAAATATTGCGCTTTTAAACTTTAAAGTTGTTAGAATAAAAGGTCTTGTATTACAATGCATTTTCTGAAAGATACAAAGCCTGAAACTGAAATGATTGTCATTATTTAGTGACTTCACTCCTCACTGATTTGCCACAAGACTTCAGAAAACCACAAATTTTATGAGGAGCAGATAAAAAAATATGAGGCAATACTCTTGACATTCTGTTAAAATTTGGACAGTTGAGAACTATGTACACAAGACGGGTTCCTATGAGTTCAACAAAAATGCATTATGTCGAATGTGTTTTTGTCGACACGTAGAGCGAACAGGCAAAACAGCAAAGTGTCTGTTCAGCGAAATTTTTCCCTGGGAAGGAAGTCACTTGACTGCTTCATTGTTTTGCCGTGTTCTGAAGTGTAGTGTGGTCCCTTGTCCGTTATTGCTCCCAAGCGTGATTGTGCAACAGTAACTGACCTTAGGGTTAGGGTGCAGGTTAAGGTAAGTGCATATGTATGAAAGTGTTTACTGTTGTATATTTTATGTTAAATGCATGGTTGAGTTCTGTGTGTATGTGTTTTCAGTTGTTTACTTTTGTTGTGGTGGGGTAGAGTTAGGGTTAAGGTAAGTGTGTATGTGTTTGGAGCTGTTTATGTGAATGTGCGAGAGTTACTGACCTTAGGGTTAGGGTGCAGGTTATGGTAAGTGCATATGGTTTAAAATGTTTTTTTTTTCGTTAAATGTATGTTTGGGTTATGTGCATATGTGTATTTAGTTGTTTATTGGTTTTTGGGGGGTATAATTAGGATTGGGTATGTGTGTATGTGTTTGGAAGTGTGTAATGTGTTTTTTTTTTTTTTGCGGGGGTTGGAACAGCGATTTCTTTCCCTTGGAAAGAAATCGCTGTTCTTTGGATTCGATATTTTCAGCTTTCGCTGAAAATGTGTCGATGTAACATCGTTCGCTGTTTTAAGCTTTTGATGTTGCAATATAGACCAAACAAGACTGCTATGTCTCTGCCTTTCTCTCTCTCTCTGTCTCTCTGTCTCTCTCTCTCTCTCCCTCAAGCACACAGTCTCCTCTGCTTTCATACATGCATTCACTCACACAAGATTGCTCTCACTCTCTCTCCATCTCTCTCACACACACAGTCTCCTCTCATTTCATACACACATTCATTCACACAAGGCTGCTCTCTCTCTCTCTTGATCTCTCTCATACACAAACATTGCTCTCACTCTCTGTCGTGATCTTCCTCACACACAGTCTCCTCTGCTTTCAAACACATATTCATTCACACAAGACAGCTCTCTCTATCTCTCTCTCTGTCTCTGTCTCTCTCTTATACACAATCTCTTCTGCTTTCATATATTCATTCACTCACACAAGATCACTCTCATGCTCTCTCGATCTATCACACACAGTCTTCTCAGTTTTTACATGCATTCACTCCCACAGGAACACTCTCACTCTCTCTCGATTTCTCACACACAGTGTCCCCTGCTTTCATACATGCATTCACTCACACAAGATCTCTCTCGCTCTCTCTTGATCTCTCTCTCTCACACATACACACACACACACACACACACACACACACACACACAGTCTCCTCTGCTTTCATACACGCATTCACCCGCAAACGAAGAGAGAAACATAAACACACATACACATACATACAGACACACACACTTTTTTTCTATTTATTTTTTTACACTCGCTAAACAGTAAAAGCATTGCTTAGAGAGTATAAGGTAATGGCAGCCGTTCATTTTTTTTTTCAGTCTGAGCTCCATGGCAGCTTTGATAAGCTGCTGTGAAGTGGGCAGACTTGTTTTTCAGAGGGCATTACTTGTACATTAATACACTACGGGAGGACATTTGTTCCCCAATCAGGGTGCTGATGTACAGTTTGACCATTCTCTAACACAGCATAATGCAGAAGCAGCAGCAATAATCCCCTGTGTACTAATGATAAGATGATTTCTGACAACATGCATTGAATAATAACAATAAATCATTAGGGATATGTTTAGTTCTTGTCATAATTTCAGTCTGCAATGGTTGCTGATAAATTTTAGAGGTGTCCTTATTAGAAGCTCTTTAGTCAGGAAGGTTGTTTATTGAGATATTGAAATGTGGTTAGATGTGGAAGAAGGAAGACATGATTCCTGTGTTGGTGCTAACAATTTTAATAATAGTTTATTAAGATAACTAGCTGCATGTGCTGCCTGGAATCATGAACTTATCAACAAAAAAATGACAAGCTTTTTCCTGGACCTTTTGTAACTTAGGACTGTTGAAAGTTTGTCACGGTTAAGCCTAGGTAAATTGCTCACACTCCATAATTTGTAGATAGCACAGGATTCAAACGACCACTGGGACAGCTTGTGGTTTATCTAGATCATTATTTTCAGTAATAGCCTTCTGCCAGATCTCATCAGCAGAACTCAGACCTTTGAGGATGACTACAACAAAGAGCTGAGGGTCTGCATAACATGCCATTATGGGGTGCAGCCTGAGTAAGGTTCAGAGTCATTAAGAGAATAGGAAAAGAACTGTACCTGATCAAGTGAGGAAAATGTGCACCTCAGGAAGGTGGAGTGTGAAAAATAAAGGCTTTCTGCAAGCAGCCTGTCATCTTATTATAGCACTTCTACCTCATTCACTGCTCTTGTTATTACTCATGTAAAGCTGGAGGTAACCATCTTGAACTGTTGGAAATAAACTATGCTGCCAAGAAAGACATCTTGTAAATTTTGAAGTCTTGCAAGTACATGCCAAATTATCAAATATGTAAGGATCTTAGTTAATACATGGACTGAAAACCTAATGCAGCCAAAAAGAATGACTGATAATAACAATATGTAGTCAGCAGAACATGGTGCTTTTTATGTAAGAGCTTAGCAGAAGTGGAAGGGAAGACAAAAAAAAAAAAGAAAATTAGAGCAGATCAGATGAAAGTGGGTTAAGTAAAAATGAAGACAAAAATGCAAATCAGGCAAAAAGGCAAGCTCAGAAGATGGAAAACATAAAGAAGAAAAACAGATGAATGATGTGATAAAATAACGGTCTAGAAACTATTTGGGGAAGCTGCAAGCAAAAAGACAGGTTCAGAAGAACAGGAAAAAAAAAAACAAAATAAAAAAGACATGGGTAGTTAGATGAGATATCGATCTAGGAAATATTTGAATAAGCTGTTTAACAATGCACTTAAAAGTTTGACAGAAGAAAGGACAGGAAAAAAAAAAACATCTCCAGCTTTTAACTTATCCAAGTTGACATCTAGATGGGATATGGATTAATTTGCAATGTTGAGAAAGCACCAGGCAGTTAAAGGTAAAATGAATAAATATGCAATTATTGAGGTGCCAATAAAGGATAGATTGATAGTCAAGATTTATGAAAAAAATTAGAAAGCAAATGGCCTGATGTTAGTGAACTGCTTGAATAGATGTAGAAGGGAGCGATGTACTCTTTTTACAATTATTGACCGATACTAACCCTCCAATATGTAGAGTTATTGTCCCCTGTCTAGTCTCAGTGCTTGTCAAACTAAATTAAAATGTCAGCTAACAATTGTAGGATAAGCAGCTGCTGGTACTTAACCACAGGCTCTTTGTTCATTTTTTCACAAGCATAAGAATCGTCTGATGTCTGCCCATGCATTCTTGAGTTCTATTATTGTTTTAAATGTTATTACCTATTTTATGCAAATTTCTATCACTTTTTCTGTAAAACATGCATGCTTATATACATACATGATTGTATCCCCCATGATCACTGTCCTTGCATTTCATCTTTTTTTAAAGGAATAGTTCCAACTGGAATGTGAACTCTCTGAGGTATTTTACTGTTTCTCTTATATTTTCTGTTTAACCCCTTTCTTCAAGGCTGTGTATGTTTATCTCTAGTAGCTTTTGCCTATATGTTGAATATGTCTTTCTGTTCTCTATATTGCCTGCAATTTGCCTACATTTTAGTGAGAATGAGATCTCCAGAACTTTGCACAGTCCTTCTGATGAGCATTACAGATAGTCATTCATTCAGCCATTGTTTATCTTCTTCATCCTACTTAAGGTTATGAGGGAGCTACCACTTAGCCCAACATTCAGGTGGCACAAGGAAATATTAATCTTAGCTAGGATATTGGTATTCATGTGTACACAATGTACACACATACACAAGCACACTTTCACATATGCACGGAAACATACACACCAACAACTTTAAGTACTGCATGCATTTAAAATAGATGAATAATATTTAAATAATAGAATCTGTGTCATATATGGTGAAAAATGCCTTTTCAATACATAACAAACAAATTAATAGTGTCAAATAGATTGTCTTTCATCACTGACTGTAGAAAGCAGACTTAAAATAAAATACCACTTGATCTTTGATCACTAATATGTTTAAACAGACAAAACAGAGACAGTGAAATAAGGATATATTTATAAATCTCCACAACAGTGTCCATTGGATTATAAAGTCAGTGATGACATGGCTATCACATATGACCATTTAAGTATCAAGGTTACATGCTGCACAGAGATTTAATAGATATGTATTGGTGCTAATAAAATAAGAAACGCAAACTATCCACAGATAGCACATTGCTGTATTCTACTCATCACAAATTGTGGTGTTCAAACCCCGATATATAGTTCTCAAATATGGATTACATATAAACCTGCATCACATTTTGTTTATTTTCCTATCACATTTCTGGCAAAGCTCATGTTTGTTCTTGCAACTCATGATAAGTGATGTCATGAAAATGATTTCAAAGAGAAAACTACATCAACAAGAGCCCAAACGTTGTAACATTGTCTGTATTACCCTATAGCAACTCCCCGAAGGTATAATTCATTGAGAACAGTAATTATTGGGATTACAAAATATTGCAGAGTAAAACAAAAAATCAAGGTCAGCCTGAAAAGAGAATGATCAGTCCTCAAGTACCCTACCCAAAATTCAGGTCAATCATAAAACAAACAAGACCAAAGCTATAAAGCAGAGTGCAAGTTTCATCATTATAATAAACTACAAGGAGACGAAATTGCAGCAAATGTGGAATAAAACCCAAAATGGAGTACACGTACCAGAAGCTATGCAATTTTAGAAATTACTTCCTCTTTCAATCAGAAATTTTAAGCAATTCAGAATGCATAAATTAAGGATATATTAAGTATTTGTTTAAGGGTGTTCATTAGGAATGAACTGTTGCCATCCTGGGCTGTAAAAATACCCATATAAATGCACACATACAAGAACAAATGATACATCCACAGCTGAGGGCAGTACAGAGTCATTAAACTCCTGTCAGTTTGCATGGAAGTTCTGGAGAGGGTGATTGATAAATGGATATGGAGACTAGTAGAAAGTAAGATGGGAGATGAACAGTTTGAATACAGATAAGAATGCAGCACTACTGACCTGATTTTTGCAGTGAGACACATAGTTGAGAAGAAGCTAGAGATGAAGAAAGAGTCCAACTTGGCATTCCTAGACTTGGGACAAAGCATATGACAAGGTCCCAAGAAAGCTGACTTAGGCAGTACTGTGGTGGTTTGAATTGCCAGAAACATTGGTAGAATTATTGCCTCAGCAAAGGATAGGGGAATGCAATACAAAACTGGAGGCATGTGTGAAGGGTGGAAGAGTTGGTATAATGGTTTGGGTGTTTACCTCAGAGACACAAGGCATATAGTTTGATTCTCACCTTTAAGGAAAATTGGCTAATTTTAAAATGGCCTACAAGGGCAGTTAGCCTAGTACTTACTTATGAACCTATAAAAACTAAGTATAGATAAGAAGGTGGTAACGGCAGCAAATTGGGGAATTCAGAAGAAGCTGAGAACTGAGAAAGAAGGGAAGACAGTAGAACAGGTTAACAGCTTCAGATATCTGGGAGAGATGGCTGAGGAGAAAGGTATCCTGAATGAAGAGGACAAAGCTAGAATCAGAGGGGCTGCAGCAAACTGGCATAGAGTCTCATGTGTAGTGAATGACACAAGAATGCCAAAGAAGCTGAAAAGTAAGGTATACAAGACAGTGATATGACCAGTGCTACTGTATGGTACAGAAACCTAGGCAGTAAAGGCAGAGCAGTTGAGGAAGCTAGATGTCATGGAAATGAAGTGTTTGAGAAGGGTGACAGGATGCACAATGTGGAACAGACAAAGAAATGCGGACATAAGAGCAGAAACCAAGGCAGCTCCAATTGCAGAAAAGATCGAAAACAGATTACAGTGGTTCAGATATATGTTGCAGAAAAGCAGACGACAATCTGGTGATGAGGATTTGGCACAGCAGGAAGACGGTAAGAGGAAATGAGAATGTCCGGCAAAGAGGTGAATGGATTGTTTGAGAAGATCTGCAACAGTCCGGCTTGAGTGTCAAAGAAGGCAACAATGTGGCATTGAATTAAGAGAGATGGGGACAGTTATCACACCACCCCAACACCATGCAGAAAATGGGAAAAAGAGGGTTGGTGATGATGATATCATGAAAGAACATATATTTTTTCACGATCCTGATGAATATAGTTCTTCGTGTGTATGTCAGTGACCTTCACGCCTTCATCACTTTGTCATACTACTTGTTTACAATTATATTTGCCATGAGTACCACATACGTGTCCTTTCCGCTTTTGTTGCTGCTACTGCAACCCCTCTTTAGAGGTGGCTAAGCTTTGCTCTATCTCCAGGTTCATGCTATTAGAAAAACTATGGCATTCTTTTTACAGGCTGAACTTTCTTTTTATTACTTCTCATCTTTCATGTTTCCCATCATGCACAGTAGAAGAGTAGTTTGGGTAATGTGCTTGAAGATATCACTCCAAGCACAGGGTGCATAGCTTTAACACAATAACAGTTTTATGTAGGTAATATATGATAGTGTTTTTTTGTTTTGTAGCTTAGAAATACTAGCATTCATACAGTTTATGTCCTGCAGCATACCATTCTATATCTGCATCTTACTTGCCCTGAGTACAGGTAATTTGTGAATTCCATTGTATTTTTCCATCTGATTTCCCTTTTTCAATATATTAATCTTTTTTTTTTTTTCAAATTTACAAGGTTTGTTGCAGTTGTGCATTGCTGATAGCATTGCTATATACCATTTCCGTTGTTTCTGCCTTTTATTTTTTTTGTTTTCTCCATCTTCTTTCCAGTAGTTTTGTTAGTATTTTTAATTTGTTGAGACTGCTTAATAGTGATTGGGTGGCATATCTAGCAAGTAAGTTACTGTAAAAAATAACTAAAAAAGTGAGCGTTTACCACTGAATGACCAAGGAAGAATAAAAAATAAAAAAACTAGTAACCAGAAGCCACAACCAGGATTCTTTTATAAAATAAAATATATAATTAAGTGCTTTCATCCTTAACACAAATAGGACTTCATCACATGTATTTATGTATTTATTTATTTATTGTCATTTGCTAACCGGGTTGGTCCAGCTGAACCAAAGGCCTGTTTTCAGTGGAGACCCGAGGAGAAAATCTCCAGTTACAATTATAGTCATTCAAGACAAAAATTTACATCACAGATGGCATATACAAGAATATATACAAAAAAGTGAAGTTCACTAATCTAGCAGTTTTGTACAGGTTTCAGTGTATATCTATACAGTAAGAATATGTTAGTCAAGATGCAAAGAAGTATTTAGAAAAAAACAGGGTGTTAGTATGTAGTAGTATTGGCAATATGGAGAGGAGAGAGAAAATGAGGAAAGAGAAGGATATGAAAGAACTAGGTAGATTAAGGAGGACGGTAGATAGAATCAGGGGGGAACTTGTCAGGGACAGGACCAGGTGCTTTGTAGATAGCATTTAAGTTCAAGTTTGAACTGGGACTTATGAGGGATATTTCGTATATTATGTGGGAGGAAGTTCTAGGAGCGGGCTACTGAGTATTTGTATAGTGATTTCTCAGTATTTTTTGTAGGTTTGTAGAAGTCCAGAAGATGTTTGTCAGATGAATGAAGCTGACCTGAGGGTTATATAGTGCTACAATATTAGATATATAGGGGCAAGAACTGGGGCTATAAAGAATAGAGTGTGTTACATGCAGCTGAGGAAGGAGCAGTTGTTTGGGGAATTGAGGCCATTGCAAAGACTTTTGGGCAAGGCATTCAAGAGATTTATATGGGAGACTGGAGACAAACTTAGCTATTTTATTGTAGGTTTGTTCTAGTTTGCTGAGGAGAGATGACTGGAGGTTAGAACAGGGGCAGCATACAGAAAACAGGATAAGAGGAGAGGCATGGCTAGTAAGGGTTTGGAAGAGGCAGAAAGAAATTTACGGTTATGGTACAAGAGGCCAAGCTTTTGGTGGGTTTACTTTATGCAGTGATTGATATGTATATCAAATTTTAGTTCATCATGAATGGTGACACCAAGTAATGTAGTATGTGGTTCTGGTCTGATGATGGTATTGATAAGGGAGGTGATGGAGAAAGAGGATTTGTATTGTGCTAGTGTTTTAGGAAGAAAAAGTAGAAGTTTAGTTTTTTTAGGATTTAAGATTAGTTGATTATCAGACAGGTTTCAATGAAAGAGAAATTATTTTTGCTAAGAGAAAGGAGTTCAGGTATACTGTGGGCAGTGGTAATAAGGGTGGAATCATCAGCATATTGTAGGAGTGTTGAGAGGTTAGTAGGAAAGTGTAAGTTGTTAGTAAAGATACTGAACAAGAAGGGATCCAAAATAGAGCCTTGTGGAACACCGGTGTGGACAGGCAGAAATGGGGAGGTAACAGTTTGTCAGCGTATAGATTGTAGTCTATTGGATAAGTAACTAGAGAACCAGACTATAGAGGGGGTAGAGAGGTAAAGGTCAGAAAGTTTAGTTAACAGTTGTGAGACATATCAAAAGCCTTTGAGAGATCAAGGAATAGACAGGAAAGAAGTAGGCTGTTATCTTGGGTTTCTGCTACAGTTTGGGTGAATGAAAGTACAGCAGTAGATGTGCTGTGATGGGGTCTAAAGCCATGTTGGGTGAGAGTTAAGAGATTATTATTGTTAAGTAAAAACAAATTAGGACAACACAAAAGGCTCAGATGCAAAAAACTTTACTAGTGTACACCAGGAGGCAAAAAAACATACAATACAAGTATACAATTCGGTCTGGCATGATACAGGAAGTGTTCTACATTTTATAATCATACATTCAAGTTGTGCCCACCTTACTGACGTGGTCAGTCACAGGGCACCTACATCACTATAGTCTACAATATTCTATTCATAAGAAAAAGCTGATGTTATACTTTTTAAAAGTTTTCCCATGAGAATAATACAGCCTTGCAAAGCACCTGGTCAGTTATAATGTCTTTCTGTAAATGTTATTCTTTCAAGGTTTCAGTCCTGCTCGAATACAATAGTCAGTTCAGTCTCGTAATACACTTCTTTGTTCTTCTCGCAACATTACTTCTAGCAGCTGTGCTTTATCTCTGATAACATTCGCAAGGCCAACCATCTCAGAGGAAGGAAGAAAGATTTTCAATGCTCTATACATTCATTTTCCTGACCCAGCAGATAATCATTAGTGAAAAACATAAGCTTGCTGAGCTGGCTACTGCCAGGGTCAGAGTTCAAACACACTGCAGCTCCAAAGCTTCAAGCAATTACATGTAAGATCATTCTTACTGCCATATTGTAAAATAGAATAAAATACATTACTTACTATTTGCTTTTAACCTAGCACTTTATATATGTTCAAATACATATTTTTCTAACATTTTCCTCCCTTTTAATAATTTTTATTCTATTCAGAAACATAAACAATATCATATCGTTCCCTAGCCTTCTCCTTTTAGGACTTGTATCTAGGCAAGTCATTTGTTTTATATTTCGGAAAGAATTTCATTTGGAACCAACAGATCCAATTCAATGTCTTGGTACAAAGTTTCAGTTACAGATATATCAACAAATTCTCTGACTAATCTTTTCATACAAGGAATCCCACAACAGACACATGCTCCTAATAAGAGCAGAACAACACAAATAGCAATCAGAATATTCATTAGGATTGAACCCCACCCACCAAATAGGTTCTGGAAAAAGTTCATCAGTGGGTTTGGGCCTGGTTCAGTCATGGCCGATACCTGCTGTATTACCTCTAGGTGGTCATTTATCTCATGTCGATTGTCTGGTATAAATGCACAACATTCTTCTTTGATAAGCGCGCATGTACCACCTCTTGCCGCTAGGGTGAAGTCAAGACCCATTCGATTTTGTAGCACAACAGTTCTCATCGCATTCAGTTCATCAGTTACAAGTTCAAGAGCGGAAAAAGTTGCATTACTCATTACTTCGAGAAGCTTTGACAATTTTCTCAGCTCCCAGATTGATTTGACTGCTCCGTAGGCTGGGAATATTCCAGCCCAGGATATAACACTGTCACTCAAGTCCATATGAGTCAATTTTTCTTTGTCTTTCACGGATGGATGATCCTTCCAACCAGCTTCGATTTTACCCACTGGATTTGCAGGTTTCTCGACTGAATTCCCAGTTTTTCGAGCTACATCTCTTATGTTTCGTATCTTACGTAGAAGTAATTCTGCAGTATGCCTTATAGCTGGAACCAGATAACTCAAAAAATAACTGCCGGACCAGTTCTCAGGTAGCCATTTGTATGCTTTTTTCCCACAAACAAAATAACAGTTTTCTACTTTAGTACTGATGCGGGTTAACTCTGAATGAAACATTTTCTTGTCTATAACAGACAATTGTTTATGCAATTCAGGATTTTTCTGCACATCCTTTATGGTCATTTTCATTAAGCTCAAATATGAATCATAATTTGTGCTACAACTAGTACTTTTATCTTTAGCCTTAATATAGCATTTATAAGATACAGTTATGTTACAGTTACTCCAACCAACTTGGAGTGTATCATTTTTATAGAAACAAACAATTCCTCTCTGTGTAATAGGCAAATACAATGCAATCTTGTCCTGTGATCTCACAGAACCTGTATCAAAAAGTAAGTTCTCCCAAGTCCCATTTATCCCCAGAGGGACAGCGGACATTAACAGTCCTCCATATGCTGTTGGTATAGCGGTACAAACCCAGCAATTTGAAACGTTCATAGTCTCTACATATACACGCTTCATAGCTAGGTATGTGTTAAAGTTTGGATGCCAGTCTATAGAAAGTTCATCACGTTTCTCCACTTTCATTTGTACGGTTATATGCAGGAAAAAAACATAACAAAAGGAAAGTCACCACAATCATAGTCAATAGATGTATAGTTAGCAAGATGGTTAAACAATATCTTCGGGGTTGGTTTGTATTTTTACTCATTTTGCTCTTGGCCATTCTGCCTTTGTTGTGTATCAGTCACAAAATGTTTATCAAGCTGAAAATTCTTTACCGGTTTACGGTGCGTCAGGTGGACCCAGGACGACCTCTCAGCAACTTTAACTGCAGTAGGCATCGCCAACAGTACCTGGTATGGACCTTCCCACTTCGGACTCGTCCAGTTTTTCTTCTTTATGACCTTCAGCCAAACCCAGGACCCAGGGGTCAGCACCACTTCTAATGGTCTGGTCTGTTCCTTATCTGAAAAAGAGTTCAACTGCAAAACAGTTTTATGTGTTAACAATTTCCTCATATAATTAGCTAATGAGCTGTCAGCTTCTAGCTCTGCAGGCATGAGAGCTTTCCACTGTGGCACATAATATGCCCTTCCAAATATCACTTCAAAGGGGGTCAAACCCTTTACATTTGGAACTGTTCTCATGCTCAGCAGTGCCAAAGGCAAACAGCAAATCCAATTCTTCTGAGTTTCATTCATTAATTTCCTCAACTTGCTCTTTAAAATTCCATTGTACCTTTCCACCAGTCCTGCAGACTGTGGGTGGTAAGCACAATGATTCTTCAAGGAGATCCCAAAGAATCTCCCAAGTTGCTGAATTGTCTGATTTACGAAGTGTGTCCCATTGTCACTATAGATTCTTTCCTGTATGCCAAATCTAGGAATTATTTCTTTTATTAGGGCTTTTGCCACTGTTGCTGCATCCGGATTTTTAGTAGGAAAAGCTTCTACCCATTTGGAAAACATGTCTATAATTACTAAACAGTATTTTTTCCCTTCACATTTGCTCAGTTCTATGAAATCCATACAGATAGTATGGAACAGATATGGTGGTATAGGAAAACTCCCTTGCTTGGGTTTGAATGCTCCTTGTGCATGATGTTTGTTACAGATATGACATGCTGCATAAAATTTTTGTGTAAAGTTCGTGAATCCATATGTTTGGAATATTCAATTTACTAACTGTACCATCCCCCCTGTTGAGACATGGCTCTGCCCATGGCTCAACAAAGCTGCATATCTAAATAAATTAGACGGCAATATTGGCTTTTTCTCCTTGGAGATGTACAGTCCATTTTCGAGGATTGCACCTCGTCTCTCCCATTTCTGTTTTTCAGCTTTTGTAGTCAATGTCTGCATTGTTTTTAACATTTCTAAATCTAAAATCTCAGAGGGTTGTAATTCCTCATTCAAAAGTAAAGTTTCTGAGTCTGAAGCTGCTTGCTTTGCAGCTGCATCAGCTCGTGCATTACCTTTTGAAATCAAATCCTGTTGTTTTGTATGAGCTACACATTTACAAATAGCTACTTTGGTAGGTAACTGAATAGAATCTAATAAGTTCAAAATAAGTTGCGCATGATTAATTGGTTTGCCAGTAGATGTTATCATTCCCCTATTTTTCCATTGTTGCGCAAAAACATGCACTGTAGAGAAAGCATACTGACTGTCAGTATATATGTTCACACATTTGTCTTTCGCTAGAGTGCAAGCCCGTGTCAAGGCTATCAATTCTGCTGCTTGAGCAGACAGGTTATGCTGTAACGGTTGGGCTTCTAAAATCTCTGTATCTGTGACTACTGCATACCCCACTAGATTCTGCCCCATAGGACACTTTCTGCATGAACCGTCCACATAAAATGTCACCTCGGCATCATCCAATGGCATATCAGTGAGATCTTGTCTGGGCAAGGTTATTTGCTCAATTTCCTGCAGGCAACTGTGTGGTGTGCCATCCACATGAGTCGGAAGTAACGTTGATGGATTTAATGTTGTACAACGTTCAATTACCATATGAGGTTGGCTCAGCAGTACGGTCATACATGAAAGATGTCTAGCAGGAGATAGATATGCTATTTTTTCTTGCAGTAAAATTATCGCAACTGCATGAGGCACTCTCAATGTGAGAGGGTGGAATAATACCACAGAGGCCGAAGCCTGTACTGCCATTGCAGCTGCGACTACTGCTTGCACACAGTGAGGCAATGATCGCGCCACTGGGTCTAACTGTGAGGAATAGTAAGCTATGGGGCATTGTTTACTCCCATGCTGTTGCATCAGAACTGACGTCATGTATCCCTGTTTACAATCTACGGTTTGAAAAAATCTTTTGTGGTAATTTGGAAGTCCTAAAACGAATGATGAAGCTATCAATTGTTTTAGTCTGCAGAAAGCCGTTTCTGCTTCAGGTGTCCATTGTAATACATCTTGTGCTGCCATTGGTGTTTTATATATTAAAATCAGCCAATGGAGCAGATTCTAAAGTATAGTTCGATATCCAACTTCGACAAAAATTAGTCGTTCCCAAGAAGGACATCATTTCCTTCTTGGTTGTTGGTTTAGGTGCCTGTAAAATCACTGTTTTTCTATCTTCGTCTAGTACTCTACCTTCTTTGGATATCACATATCCTAGGTATCTGACCTGTTTTCTCCAAAGTTGTAACTTACTTTTGTTTACTTTGTGTCCTTGTGCTGCTAAAAATTTCAATAATGCTATTGTATCTTCCCTGCATTGCTGTTGGGTGGGGGCTGCTAGCAAGATGTCATCTACATAAGGTAGAATCTGACTACCCCCTGGTGGAGTAAATCCTGCCAGGTTGCTAGCCATTTCTTGTGCAAGTATCGTTGGACTTTCACAATATCCCTGTGGTAGCCGAGTATAGGTATATCTTTTACCCTGGAATGTAAATGCAAACCAATACTGGCTATCAGGATGTATAGGTATTGAAAAGAAAGCATTGCTTATATCTACCACAGTAAAATATTTTTGTTGTGGCTTTAAATCGTTCAACAAGGTGTGTGGGTCTGGCACCGTAGGTGCTCTGGGTATTATCGCATTGTTTACGGCTTGTAAATCCTGTACCATCCGCCATTCCCAGTTTGCTTTTTTAACAGGAAATAGAGGGGTGTTACATGGTGAATCTAGAGGTTCTACCAGTACTCCTTCCTTGAGTAATGCTGCTATTATAGACTTGATTCCCTGCTCTCATCCTTCCTCAAGGGGTATTGTCTTTTTTGTGGTCTAAATGCCGATTTAGGTGTAATGGTTACTGGTCCTGCTGTTCGGATAAGTCCTACATCTGATTTACCTGTTGACCAAAGAATGTTTGGTATATCGCACAAGGCTTTTTCTTCTTCTTCTAATAAGAATGCTAATCAGCTGTCTTCACTAGGTTGTAAGTGTACAGCTGGACGTGTCTGTGTTAGCCAATTCAATTTCTGTTTTTGTACTCCCTGTTCTGATAATTCTGAATCAGTTTGTTTTTCCCATTTTGTTACTTTTTCTCCTAAATCTGCCCATCTCACATCCTTGCTTTTTGTCAAGCTGACATGTGGCAGTCTATTGGATTTGTACAGTTTCATGAATTCCTGAGGTAGTGAACAGCTTACTACACTGTTTCCCTCAGTATCCCAATATAAGGTTCGTAAAACTAATCTGTTAGCAGGATTTTTGAACAATTCTTGCTCATATTCCTTATTAGGTCCTGGCATGCTACAGTAGTATAGAGTACAATGTAACAAATGCTGTTGGTCGGTGTCAAGGGAGGGGACCTTACTGATGGCTACATTCATCAGTTCCTCGGTTACTGCCCCTGGACCAGTCATAACTAGATCCTGGCTGTACCAGTAAAAAGTTTCACCCTCCGATCTCACCACAAAAGTATCCATTTGTCTTTGTGCTTCCATACCCTGCATAGTAGGAACTACTGCTATGCCAAATATCTGCATAAGGTCTCTTCCCAGTAAGTTTACTGGACATTTCGCAGAAACTACAATTTTACTTTTCTGAGTCATACCTGAAACTGGGTCAGTTATTGCTATATCATGGGAGAGTGGCTCCCTATATAGCTGTCCATTTGCTGCTTTCACTAATATATAGTCAGGTGATTCAGAATGCTCTGGTAACTTTGAAGTGTGTATCAAAGTTCGAGACGCTCCTGAGTCACACAAGAATTTCACTTCCCTTCTTTCCACCAGAAGTGTAACTTCCAGTTTTGTGTCTGCTAAATAGAGCTCCAAGCTCAATAATGCTAAGTCTAAAACTTCACTTTCTTCATCCTCTACACCTGCTTTCACTTCCTCTGGTCCTTTTACTACATTTACATTTGTCCTTTGTTTGTTAACCTTTCCTGATGATTTTTGATTGTCATCGCTATCATATAGTCAGTCCTCATCACCTTTGTCTTTATCTTCTGTAGTCACCTTTTTATTTAGCCTGCAATCCCTTGCTAAATGTCCTTTTTTACCGCACTTAAAGCACTCACCTTTCTTTTTTCTCTCTTCAAAATCCTCTGACCTTTTGTCAGTTTGCTTATTACCCTGAGTATTTTTCTTACCCTTTTTTTACCTCCCTGCACAACGAAGACTTTTGCTCCGTTTTCCGCTGTGAAGACCTGTGTCTTCTTTTTCTTTTTACTATTAAAATGCCTTTCAGCATTGTCTAGCATACTCAAGTAAGGCTTGTAGCCTACTTGTTCGATGATCTATCATATGCTTCGTAATGAAGCTACTAATAGGTGCAATGCAACCTTTCAAAAATGCATTTTTCAGTTGTTGTTCATATGAGCTATCATTCGTCTGACTTTCAGGAATAGCCATACCACTATGGTTATTGAAACATTCCAATAATCTACTATAGTACCCATCTACAGTTTCATTATCTTGTTGTATGCATTGATTAATGCAAGTCCAATCTGCTCTAGGTTTCCATTTCTCAGAAATTCGGTCTGTTAGACCTTTCACTCTGGTGTCTAATTCTGCATCACTATGTAGGAGTGGTTTAAGTTGTGCGTCACGAGAGTTCCAGGTGCCACAAATCATGTGCCAGTCTGGACCCAAAATCTGTCTAACTACCCTTTCTACTTCTTCCCCATTCAAATGGTAACTTAATCTCATACCATGTAAATCTTGTAAAAACTTTGTGTAATTAATTTTTGGATGAGGGATTCCCTCCGTAGCTTTCCGGATATCTTCCGGTGTCCATGGTCTATACACTAGGAGAGTTGGGTCCTGCCCTTCCTGAGGGTTTAGTACCTCGATTAGTGGACAGATTTCTTCACTCTCTACTAGTGAGTATCTCCCTATTTGATATAAATCTGTGTCCCTAAGTGTTTTACGTGTCCGGGACCTAGTTTCAATAGGTTCTCTAACAAACGTTTTTAATGTTCCTGCAACTTCAGGATAACATGGAGGTGGACTAGCCTGTCCTCCTGCTTCATATCCTAAAAAAGGTATTGGAGGGGGCGGAGGGGGAGGGGCCATCGCTATTACTGTATTATTACCCTCTTTGTCTAAAAATAATGCTTTCGCATTTTTAAGTTTTTGTTCCCTTCGGTTCACTTCCTCAATCCACCTGTGTGCCTGAGGAATGCCTAATTGTCGTTGTTTCGTTGCCTGACCTTCTGCGTCAGATTTAAGTTGTTTTAAAAGTTTAACTAACGAAATTCTATTTAATTTACCATCAAATTCGTATTTGTTAACCCATTTTGTATAATACCTTACATTATCTGCTCATTGTAATTGCATATATTTTGCGTCATCAGTTAGGGGCGGATCTCACGATTTTTTAGTGTACTGATTTCCCATGTCAAAAGAAAAATGTTACATAACCCTTTTTTGTTTTACCACGTGGTATCTTTGTTCCTTACACAGTTTATCTAGAATAACTGCCTACCTTATTCTGTTTCCCTGATCTATGACATGTCCCTGATCTGTACAACAAATCTATGACAATAACATTTACTGTAACCTAGTCCCTGATCTAAAACAGAAAAAAGGCAAAAAATCTTCCTACCTGAGCCTCTTGGGTCCACCAGTTCGGGACCGCTCTTCGGCCACAGATCAGAAAAGTGGCCAGCCTCTCAAGACGACAATTCAGTCGGAGGTCTTTATGCTTCAAGAAGAACCGTTTCGGTAGCTTCTCCTGCACAGTATTCGACCACCGGTACACTTCTGATCTGTAGCTGTCGAGGGCTTCCGGTCAAAGAATGGACCAAACTGTTAAGTAAAAACAAATTAGGACAACACAAAAGGCTCAGATGCAAAAAACTTTACTAGTGTACACCAGGAGGCAAAAAACCATACAATACAAGTATACAATTCGGTCTGGCATGATACAGGAAGTGTTCTACATTTTATAATCATACATTCAAGTTGTGCCCACCTTACTGACGTGGTCAGTCACAGGGCACCTACATCACTATAGTCTACAATATTCTATTCATAAGAAAAAGCTGATGTTATACTTTTTAAAAGTTTTCCCATGAGAATAATACAGCCTTGCAAAGCACCTGGTCAGTTATAATGTCTTTCTGTAAATGTTATTCTTTCAAGGTTTCAGTCCTGCTCAAATACAACAGTCAGTTCAGTCTCGTAATACACTTCTTTGTTCTTCTCGCAACATTACTTCTAGCAGCTGTGCTTTATCTCTGATAACATTCGCAAGGCCAACCATCTCAGAGGAAGGAAGAAAGATTTTCAATGCTCTATACATTCATTTTCCTGACCCAGCAGATAATCATTAGTGAAAAACATAAGCTTGCTGAGCTGGCTACTGCCAGGGTCAGAGTTCAAACACACTGCAGCTCCAAAGCTTCAAGCAATTACATGGTAAGATCATTCTTACTGCCATATTGTAAAATAGAATAAAATGCATTACTTACTATTTGCTTTTAACCTAGCACTTTATATATGTTCAAATACATATTTTTCTAACAATTATCAAGCAAGTGTTTAAGTAATTGAGAATGAATACATTTTTTTCTAGTATTTTGGAAAGTGGGGATAGTATAGAATCCTGGTTGTGGCTTCTGGTTACTTGTTTTTTGTTTTTTCTTACTGTAAAAAAAACTTATGTTTAAGTATTTCCTTGGTGTGAAGTTAGGGATGTAAAAATTCATAATGTTGAACAGTAATAATTATTAAAAATAACTATTAAAAATAAATAGATTAAGCAAGTATTTCTTTAATAGAAAAATGATATAGACCTTATGTGGTAAAGTGTGACTTGTACAATATTATTTAAACTTGCAAATGACATTTGTTACCCTGTGCCTTGATTGTTGAATGTGAGAGCATTGATTTTAAATACAAAGCATTGAATTTCCTTTATAATCTTTAATTGTCCTCTAAGGTTTGTGTATAAACCGTATGCTCAGTCAGTTTAACTTTTTAATTGCCTTGTGTTTCTGAAAGCACACAACTGAAGAAATAAGAAGAAAATGTGTGCATTAAAAAGACCTTGGGATCAAACACTGTGATATTTATTTTGTACCTAAAAATGTTTTTTCCTTAATAAGATTTTGATTGCATTTTAAATTACATTAAATTAAATATACAATTTAATATATATTTAAATAAGAGAAAAAGTATATACAAAAGCAACAACAAAAAAGAAAACTATGTACAATGTCCATAACAAATTCTTAGATGAAATACAATTCTAATACTTTTCTAATAGATTTCTGAATTTTTCCCATTTTTTTTCATATGTGACATTAATAGTGCTTCAATAAGTTTGTAATTCCTTGTTACATACATTTATTGCTAGACTAGTAAGTTCCTCAAAAGAGAGGTATTTTTTTTCCAATTCAAGGTAATGACCTTTCTAGCAATGGCTAAGATAGACCATAATAGAGGCACTTGCATTTTTGATATTACTTCTGGAATTTGAACATTAAAAAGAATTAATGAATTTGTTATATGACATTTTTTTTACCGTAAAGCCTTGATAAAATTATTAAATTATTGCCAAAAAAGGAGTAGCTTTCTGACATTTTAGAAACGTGTTCTCAATCTGCTTCTGAATTAGTATTGCATCTCCAGCAGTTTAAAGTTTTTTTTCTATAAAATGTTGCTATTTTAGATGGTGTTACAAAACTTCTATTTTGAAACTTCCAAGTTAAGATTTTCCAATACAAAGAAAAAGCAAATTTACTTACTGATCTCAAATATTTTTTTTCTTCTAAAAATGATTCCTTGTTTATTTTAGTAGAATAATTCCAATGGGACACATCAAAATCTGTAATCTCAGATCTCAAAATTTTACATATCATTGCTAAATATGACTTATTCTTATATTTAATAATGTTACTCTGAAAGGAAAAATTCTAATATTTTAGGATGGCCCCAGTGTTCCTGCCTAGAATTATTTGTAGTATATTTATGTATTCCCTAAACATCTGTATGTCTAACCAATTTTTATTTATATTATATCTGGCTAAGAGTAGCTCTGCAGAACAAATGTTATTCTCATCTAAAACGTGATACCAACATTTTAAATGATTACTCTCAAGACTTCTATATTTTATATATAGTAAACAGCCAGTTGAAAAAGCCACAGGAAAATCGGGATTAATAATTGTTTAGCTAAATAATTACTTTCAATTATCATTTTAGAGTTATGCAAACTATGCTTAATTCCAGAAGTGTAATTAACAGTAGCGCTATTATTCAAGCAATAATCTCTTAATCCACAATATGCTTTACTTGTATTTGATGATGAATTATATTTTGTTCCAGTTACCATATTTGAAGATAACATTAATTCATGTAGATATTTCCAATTTAAATTATAAGCAGTATTTATCCAGTGGGCTACAATGTTAAATAAAGCTGATTTGATGTAAAGTTCAATACTAGGGAAGCTTTACCATTTTCTCCCCAACCTTTGGTATGCCATCCATATGAAACTTGTGTTTTTTATGATACCAGAAACATTTTAATAATATAGTGTTTAACCTTTTGATAATCTATTTAGATGTAACAGTAGTAATGATTGGGAAGCATATATCTTTGGTAGTAATATTATTTTTATCAGTATGAGCATATTCCATTGAGAAAAAATATATTCCAATTATCTGTTAACTTTAAAATGCTATTATATGGATTTTATAGTTTTATGTACTAGTAGCTTTCCAATTTTTTATATATATATATATATATATATATATATATATATATATATATATATATATATTCCTATGTATTTAAGTGGTTTGATTTCCCATTTAAAGTCTTTATATTTTTAAGTTAAGACTTATTATGTTTAAATTTTAAACGAGAAATTTTCTAAAAACAGTTTATTGAATTAATGATAGTCTCTAATGAAGCTTCAATATCACTAGAAGTTAATAAAATAATGTCCACAAACAACTGAATTTTAGAAATATATTTTTCATTGACTGAGTAGCCTTTATTTTATTATTTCTAATGAATGTGACAAAAGGCTCTATAGATAAAGCAAGTAACAATGGGGATAGTGGACATCCTTGGTTTGTTTCCCTTAATATTCTGAATGAATTACAAGGGAAAGAGCCAATTTTAAGAAAGGAAAATGTATTATATAACTTCACTATTACTTTTATAAAATTTGGGGGAAATTAAAAATATGTAACACTTTTTGTAAGTAAATCCAATTAATTGAATCAAATGCCTTATCAACATCTAGTGATAATATTGATAATTCATTTTTTTTGTTATTAGCAAGGTCAATTAAAGATAAAAGTCTAATATTATTGCCATGCAAAATTCTCCCCAAAATAAAACTCATTTGATTGTCAATAATCAGCTTAGGTATATCATTTAGTCTTTTAGATAAAATAGCCATACATTTCTTGTAGTCTACATTAAGTAGTGAGATAGCATGATACAATATGCATAACTTTGGATCCTTACCTTGTTTCAAAGCTGGAGTAATCAATGAGTATTTCCATGACGGTGGCATATTTGAAGTATTTCTAACTTCATCTAATACACTTACTAGTACTTTTAATACATTATCAGGAAATAATTTATAGAATTCAGGTAGTAAGCCATACATGCCTTCTGCCTGGTTATTTTTTAAACTTTTTATTTGGCCCTTTAATGCTTTGATTGTCATGTGCTTATTCAACATGTCATTCAGTTCTTTTGTTACTTTATGTTTTATGTTTTCATTTAGGAAATTAGTGCTATCATTATTGACTGATATTACATTTTTAATATTTAATCCTTCATTATGTTTTCTAAATGCATCCAAAATGTTTTTCAAATTAGATACCTTTTTACATTTATTTACTTAAACAATAATTTCTTTAATATGACTTATATTATTTAATGCTTTTCATGTAATTGCAATTCTATGTAATTTTTTGGGATTTGCTGTGTACGTTTGTAGTTTTATTTTCTCTTGGTTTATTGCAACTTTATGATTTAGTATTTCCAAATAATTTTGATTCAAAGTTTTTAACTCTGTAGTCTTATGTCTGTCATAAATTTTAAGATTTGATTTTAAATTATCAATTTATCCTTGAAGAGTGATTAATTCATTGCCCTGCTTTTTCAATCTCCTAAAGTACCAGGTTTTTATTCTGCCATATGTGTATGCTTTTAATATGTCCCATAGGATAATATTAGAAACGTCACTTGTATCATTAATATCCATAAAAAATCTGTAATTCACTTAAGAACCAGTCATTAAAACCTTTAATTTTAACTATATATGCCAGAATTCATTGCCAGTATATTAACTCATTTGGTTTTTAATTAATTTAAAAAACAATGATGTCATGGTCAGAAAAAGAACAAAATGTTATAAATACTTTATTAACTTTTGAATATAGTCTACTAGATGTAAATACTCTGTCAATATTCATGTGGGTGCCAAACCTTGTAATTTTATTAATTCACTTCTATTAGTTAGTGAATACCTCTAAGATCCTTCATATTAATAAAATGATTGAGTTGTTTGCCTGAAGCAGTTAGTTCGTCTTTTTTTATCTTTAGTAGTGTCTTTATCAGAAAGTAAACCAAAAAATGGCAGAGGACTGTTAAAAATCTCCCAAGTGATTTATTGTTAGTTCTTTCGTTCATCACAATAAACTTCCTCAGCCAACAAATACCCAAGATTCCATACCATATATAAGACAATCAATTAAGTCATTAAGAAATCAATTAATTAAAAGGCTTTTTTAACCCAAATTTCAACCTGTAAAAATACATTTATACAGTATGATGATAAAAATATATAAAGATACAAATCATGGTATATATATATATATATATATATATATATATATGTGTGTGTGTGTAAAAAGGCAAATTATGGAACTAGCTTTGTCTTACTTCTTAAAAAACTAGGACAATACACTAAAAGGCCAAAGTACTCAACTTTTTATGCTAAAGAATGACTAACCAACTTATAGCACCAAAATGAGGCTTGACAGGGTAAGGTTAAATCTGTTTACCTATCTAATGATTTCAGCTTAATAATGCCCTTAATAGAACAGCATTCATTAAGTCCGGGTGGAACATAGGCATTGTTTTTTTTATTTGCCATGTTAATTTACATTCCTCTAATCATAGTTCCTAAGGACCTCCCCTGATGTTCCTACTTATTTGATCTATGTCTGTAAACTGAAACTTATGTGTATGATTTTCTACTATATGTTTTGCCATTGCAGTAGTGCTAGATTTTTTTGCTTATATGGTATTGATGTTCATAAATCCTTTGTTTGAGCACCTGCTCAGTTTTACCTATATAGAAACCTTGGCACTGCTGGCATAAAGCATGATAGACCATGCTGGTTGTTTCACAATTAATTCTCCCTTTCTTAGGATATGTCTTATTATGTATACTAAAACAATTCCCTACTTTTATATGCTGACACTGTTGACATCTACCACATTTTTTCATACCCCAGTTCATTTTTGGTGTTTGATTATTAACTTCCAGCAGACTTTTAAGATTAGGGCCTCTTCGATATATAATATGTGGTCTTTCTCCCAAATTTTTGTACACATTACTATCTTCAGTTATGAGTGCCCAATTTTTAACTATGATATTTTTAATATCACCTGCATCCATAGAAAAAGTGGTGAGAAAACTTAATTTAGGGTCATAATTCATAACTAAATTGTTTGAAGGGCTATCTTGTATAACTGAGTCATGTTCAGTCTCCATGTAGCCCTTCCAAAGAATAGGTTTAAAATGGCCATTACTCCTTTTCCTACTAACTTCACTGAATAGTTGTTCAAATAATTGTGTAGGATACCCTCTTTTTATAAACATATTTTTTTTAGGTTTTCACATTCCAGATGGAAATCCATATTGGATGAAACCAATCTGGCAGCTTTATCCAGTTGCCCTTTTATTACCACTCTCTTTTGATGGTATGGGTGACTGCTACTAAAATGTAAGAAGACATTGGAATAAGTGAGCTTCCTATAAATTGTGGTCCTAAACCTCTTATTAATTCTGTCTTTAGACAGCTGTACATCGAGGAAGTTAATAGATTCTGTCTCAAACTCCAAGGTGAACTGTAGGAAATTCGTTAACTCTGTAATGGTGTTTAGAAAAATGTCCACTGTATCAGATGTCCCTTTCCATATAAAAAACATATCATCTTGATAACAGGTGCATCAAATGGCATTGTCTTTGAAGGTGGTAGTGTGAAATAGAAGCTCTCTTTCCCAGTATGGCATAACACAATTTGCAAAGCTTCCCCCACAAGGTGAACCCATGGCTACACCCATTTTTTTGTAGAAAAAATTGATTGTTAAATAGCATATAATTGTTGGATAATACCAACTCAAGGAGGGTTTCAATTAAATCTATTTCCCTATTATCAGTTCCTTTTAGTACTAGAAATTCACGCACCCATTCTAAACCTAAATCCTGGGGTAAGACAGTATATAGCTCTTTTATGTCTACTGTCAACAAGTTATAATCTTCATTAAATTCCACTTGGATTATGTTTGCTAAAAAAACTCCAGGAATTGTGACAAATGTGGGGCTCACTGTTAATTAAAGGTTTCAATTTACTATCCACAAGCTTAGCAGAGACATATGTGATGGATTTTCATCCATCAACTACTGGCCAAAAGGGTAGATTACTAAGATCCTTATGTATCTTGGGAGACCCAAAAATAACAGGTGTCACTGGTGCTGGAATAATTAAATAGTGATATGCATCTATGTTAACACTATTTCCAAAGAACAAATTGTTCAAAATTTCTTTCACCTTTTTACATGCACTGTTTACCTCATTTAAGCTTACTCTAACATAGTTGTCACTTTCCAAAATGGAAGACATTCTTTCTACATATTCTCCCTCATCCATAAACACCAGCCCACTCCCCCTTATAGGGCTTCATAACCCTCACATGATGTATTTTCAGCAGATTCAAAAACTCTTTTTCATCCTTAGACATGTTTCTATTACAATGTCTATGCTGAGTTTTGTTAAGGGCAGCCCTAATATCCATTTCACATATCTTTTTGAACATAGCTAGTGTCATGTGTATTGGGAGGTTAAAGACACTAGAAATTCTCAAATCATTCTGAATATAGGAATTATTTCCCAGCAACACAGACAGGTTTAATTTGTGAATAAACAGTTTCAAGTCTATGAGTGTTTTAGCAATGTTAGCTCTTATGTCCAGTACAAAAGACAGTCCTTTTGAAAGGATGTCAACCACTTCACTAGAAACATTAGTGGATGAAAAGTTGTAAATTTTAAAATCACCTTTGGAGTTAGCAAGTATCTCTGGTTTCTTTACAAATGTGGTAATTACCTCCTCCGGCGATTCTGCTTCCTCCGTTGTTGTCCCAAGTTCTTCCCATTGCGTGGTTGGTAATGTTGTTTGTTCTTGCACCCCCTGAAAATCCTGGTGGTTGGAAACCTCAGAATCTAGTGTCTGGAACATGGTGGCCATTTTCTCGCTGTTGATTTACTCTGATGCGTTCACTGCACCTAGAAGGGAACATTTGTGTTGCATGCTCCTCTTCGCCCAAAAAAGGATTATTCCAAACTGTCATCTGGTGGGGGCATTGTTAATTAGTGACTACCAGGGCAACAGAAATATTATTGCTATTCTTATTCTGTTGAGTCTGGTGGAGCCAGATAAGCGGTTCCAATATCATAATTGTTTTTGTCCTTTTTGATTTTCTTCTTTTTAATCTCTACTGCCCTGGTGATCACATTATCAATGCTTGAAAAGATTCGGGCATAATCATATTTATAACTTTGAAAATCAACGTCAGTCATGATGTTTTGTTCTAAAACTTCCAATTCCAGTTTTAAGTCCTCGATTTGTAGACTATACTATTTGATTAATGCTTCGAGGAATTCAAAACCTTGCCTCTCAAACAGGCAGATTAATTCATGATGGAAGTTAGAACTGTTCATTAGTCCATTTGGGTAATTCTTTGGTCAAAAAGACCTCACTACTTCCTGCTAAACTTCCCAACACTTACCTCACACAGTTACTGCCACTGGTAGTAATGCGAGAACGCAGCATTTTGGTCATGATATTTAACATGGCCAGCCATGTTAATTGAATCAGCCATTCCTGGGAAAAACTCATGTCTAATTAGCATTAGCCATGACTCCAGAATGCCTAATTAGCATATAGCAAGGTTGTGGAAATGACCCACTACAATCATGCGACTTACCATGTAGAATCAATGCAGTAGACAGGTATCTGAATTAGATCTGCTACTGGTTGGCTGCCCATGCTGGGCCTTACTGCTGCCAGAAGCTCTTTCTTAATCCTGGCCAATATACAAAGTATGTAATTTCTCAATAATACAACTATGATACCATAATACAAATGACATGTCATCAAGTTACATTGTCACAGACTGATTTCAAAGTATTTATTTAACAGAAATAAATGCTTGATCTAAAGTTTGGAGATTATAGGTTTTAGTCTATATCTCATTTTAATAATGTTAATTTCATATTAATAAATAATTATTTTTATCCAAGAAAAAAATCCCTAGAGCTGAGAAAACCACACTAATGAATAAACACATTAAAAATGAAACAAAAACAAAACACATACAAGACACTGGGAAATTATCAGTAAATGAGTTTATTATGTCAGTAAAATATAACAGCTATTGTAAATAGCAGAGATCATTATTAATTCACTGTCAGTTATTCTTCTGATCCCTTGTCTGTACTTTTTTATTTTATTAATGGTGGTTTTATCTAAAAATTCAAAAAAAGATGACAACAGCATTTTTTGGTTTCCAGTAATAATTTTCCTTGCAGCTAAAATATGAAGGGCTGGATTCAGAAAATTTTGCCACATTGGGGTACGCAAATTTGCATGATGATCAGTTATGTGCAGGGTGTGTACATTTCAGACAAACAAGCTGTCCAACATAGCAAGGCCAAGCAGCATGGCCAGGCATTGTATATGTTAATGGATGATAATGATGTTATAATGAGTAACATTATTATAATGAGCTTCTTCATGTATGCTAATAAGGCTAAACAAGATGACTGAACTATTCAGAAATGTATCAATAGTGCACAATAGAGATGCATATACTGTATAACTGAACGCTTATGTTCAGAATGAGGGAAAACCCAAGTCATGTTCAGAGTTGCCTTACTCTTGCCGTACCCCACTCAGTATATCCTTCCGAATCATTTAAAGTTATTGTCCAACTTAAGTGATGTTATGGCGAACAACTGCAAAAGTACTTAAATGCAAGCATATTTGTCAGATGCAGTTATGGTAGATTTAGAATATGTTGCTCTATTAGTGAATAGCACTCGCTTTACCTTTGCATCTGGCTATGAGCAATGCTTATGCTATTAATGGCTCATCTCACTTTTCCTGAATCACACAATTAGCATGATGATCACATCTGCTAACTATCATGCTCAGGTTTAGAAATTGCTGTGTTTACACATGGGTCCCTGCTGGCAACACTGTGCGTGCACAGTCCAGGCCATGCCTTCACACAGGACTCTGAAATTCCTCATTTAACAATTTTTACACTTGCTGTAATGGCTGATTTCTTGGCAAAATACACAGGGATAGAGGACTGCTATATTTCCAAGCTTAAAGTGCCAGTGAGAACCAAAATATGTACTACCAATATTATCCTAGTCCACCATGTGTCATGCAAATGAGGTGCAAGTCGATGCTCATGTAGTGCATAAGACATGATCTGGGCACAATTTTTCTGCAATTTTTTACTGAGATTTCTCAAGGTGAGAAATCTTGGCTGAAAAAGTAGAAAGTAGTGCTCCTTTCAGAGCACAGGGATGGTATGATGAGGAGTCAAAGTATTTCTTGACCTCCTTCATTAGGATCACTGCTAGAGGCTTCTGCAGAAAGGTCGTAAGGGTAATCAATATAAGACTGAAGCCTGAAATAGTTTAGCTCAGTTTGACATCTATTCCACTGGCATTTCATACATGAGGGAACAGTGTCACCATTATTGTAACGTAAGGAGCCAGAATCTTCACCTGCAACACTGACAGGAGGATGAAATTACACAGCAGTCACCATCTCTGTAATGTTAGTACAACTTGTTTATCTACACATATAACTTGCATAACACATATAACACACATAGCATGCAACAAATTGAAGTGAATATGCAACTGCACAGAGGAAGACGGTAGCCATACCCACTCAACATCTTAGAGCAAGAAATCTGGACAAATCCATAAAAAATAGGGGGGGGACAAAGGCCTTAAAATAGGGACAATTTTCAAATATTGCTTTTACAAACTTAGAAAGTTGATAGAATGAAAGATTTTGGATTTAGCATAAATTTTCTGATGGGTATGAAGTCTGAAACTCAAATGTATTTTATTATTTTGTGAATTCAGTCCTCGGTAATTAACTAGCGATTTGATTTTATGAGAAACAGACAAAAAATATAAGGCAAAAATCTGAACATTATGCAAAAATCTGGAAAGTTGAGAGCTATGACTATAGGACCTTAGATATAACTTCCTTCACTGTGTCTTGCTTTTAATATTAACAGTATTAGGGAGGGATTTATTCCAAAAATGTAAACCTTTCATACATAGCTGCCAGGTCTGTGATAAGTGCCTTAGCTGAAAGGTATGACTGTTTAATATTATTAGTGTATTGGTACATATGTTGACACATGGGTTAAAATGTTAAGGCTGTGCTTCCACATTGAGAGGAAGCACATGGGTTCAAGTCCTGCTCCCATCAAACGTTCAGTACCCCACCACCAGGTTGTGTTACAATAAAAAAAAATCAGTTTATTTTTCTGTGTCTTATTATAATAACTACATCATTAGATAAGGAAAATGTGCATGATCCACATTTTGGGATGGGTGGACATCTTATATATTATATGGTTACATTTGCCTCATACATCATTTCTGCATCTCAGACAAGAGACTCCTGTTGGTTTCTTGAAGTAGTGGAATATGTTATTCATCCATCTGTCAGAATGCAGGTGATGATGGCTGGTGGTTCAGGCCCCACTCTCAGCTGCTAACAGTCCTGTTAAATTGGAAAGTGTTTTGATCCTTCAATTATGTTAGGCTTAAATGTAGTGCAATCAGAATATACATCAGATTTAATTTTTCATTGTATTTGTACTTCTCTATACCCCACCCTTTTTGTTGCTGTTCCTTTTATTACATACATTTATTTTCTTTTATTTTGTTTCCCTTCATTTATGTTACCATTAAATATAGCAGCATCATGACCTGTACCCATCTGTCAAGCAAGGCACACACAGGTATCAACAGCAGAAGTATCACCCCAACCACCTCTAGAAGCATCCAAAACATTGGGGTTTCAACCTGATACTGTCACCTCCACAACTCCTGCCCTGCCTGTACCACTTACTTTAAGCAGTCCTGTATTTAACACTGTTTCTGGCACAGCTGTACTCATCAGTAGCAGTGCCAGTGGAGGAGATTACGGACAGGAAGTTGGAGTCTCAAAATCAGTCAATCAGTCAATTACTCATTGAGAGGCAACCCTGTCCAGCATTGTCTCCAACATTTCAGATAGGACCCAGTGGTGACAGTACCCTGGGTGGTTAGTAATTTACTACTAGGTCTCAGCTGTTAGAGAATGCAGCTGTGAAACCCCATTGTATCAGCAAGCTGGTGTCCCCTTTCCTTCCCTTATGTGCCCATGCTCACCCCTATTTGGCTATTCAGTACTCCCATCACTATCGGCTTCCCTTTGTTTGTCTGATATTTCCTTTAGCCACTATGCCCCCCCCCCCTCACTCATTGTGTTACCACACACCCTGTCAGCTGTGTCTGTGTCCCCCTACCAATTATCCTAATCTTACATTCTTCTTATATCCCTTACTTTCTTTTTGAATTTTCCTTTAATTTATGCATGGAAAATGGGTGTCTATCCCCCCAAAAAATAAACTACGTTCCCATACCTCTCAACCTCTTAGAGCAAGTAATCTGGATAAATCCATAAATAAAGTGGGACAAAGGCCCGAAAATAATTTTTAAATATAGCTCTTACAAACTTAGAAAGTTAATAGATTAACAGGTTTTGATTTAGCATGAATATTCTGAAGGATATGAAGTCTGAAACTCAAATATCCGTCATTATTTTCTAACTTCAATCTTTAATGATTTACCACTAATTTGCTAGAAAAACCACAATTTTATGAAAAACAGACCAAAATTATGAGGCCAAAATCTGGACATTCTCCAAACATCTGTACAGTTGAGAGGTATGCCTTCCCCATCTTCATTCTGCTTATTTCTTACTTACCTTTTATTCTACCCTCTGCTTGCTTTGTTTTTTTTATCTCTTTCCTACACTCCCATTTCCATCCTTTAACCTGGTCAAAAAATAAATAAATCTCATATATGGCCATATACAGCTTCCAAATCACTTATCTTTTGGGATCATATCATTTGTTACAGATCAAAAAAAGCACTGTTGATGCCAATGTATGACTTTCAAAGACTGACACTACTCATTGTATAGCTATGATTAAGTACAACCACTATCATCTACTATGTATATTGACCATAACTGGCTTTGGGCATGCAAATTAACTGTGTATCATTCCAAGGCAATGCACCCATACAACTTAGTGTAAAACTAATGCCTTTAGTTTCATTGCTTCTGTAGCCAAGTCTGTAAATGTAGTTCTCCAAATAGTGTAAGTGTATTCAAGTAGAATTGACTTCTTTGGGTCTCAAGGATTCTCCCTTGAAATGAAGTGGACCAGATGCCAGATAGAAGGATTTCCTGATTATGGTGGAAAAATGCTAATCAATTGATAGAGAGAGATAGTTGTCCACATATATAACTGGGTGTCCTATGACCATGTCTATCTAAAGAAGAGTGTCATTTGCAATGTATGATGTAGGACCAACTTTTTCTTGCATTTTTGTACATTGGGTATGCACATATTCCATCCATTGTCAGAGCAGCTTTGTCTTAATGGATGTGCAGATACTATCCAGCTGACCTTTATCAGTAAACTTGGTCAGACACACTTCAGAGATAGGCTTGGCTGTTTGCAAAATAAATTCTAGCTTACATATGGAACAGCACTTTTCTCTGTTGTACCCCACTAGTGGCAATTTTATATTTGGGTAGGGCATCAATTTCCAGATCAACATACAAAACAGGGGTTTATATTAACTTTATCTCAGTTTTCAGTAATAACAGTATGGAGGAAGATTGTTAGAATCTTTGGCCAGGTCAAGGAAAACAAAGTGCAATGAGTGGTCACTATCCATACCATCTGTGACCACTTCAAAGAAGCTTATTAGGTTTAGGTACAGGACCTGTTTTTCCCATATCAAACCAATTAGAGTGTAGATTAGTTAAGTTGCGTGTGTCCAAAGAAATGAGTCCTAATATGATATGCACTACGACTTTGCAAGTAAGACTGATGAGGGTGATGGATGTGTATTCACCTGTCTCCATAGAGGATATGTATTTGTGTAAGGAAGACACAGTAGCTGTTTTTCATTTCTCAGGTGAAAAAACCTATGTGAGGGCAGAAACTGTGCAGTTAATGTAGGGGCTTTGCTAGTACAGCATGTTATTCTGCCTGCTCACATGGATGTCTTACTTTTGGCCTTTGACAGGGATTCGAGGACTTGGTCCCAAGTAACTTCAGATGAAATTAAATTTTCAGGTATAGGGTGGGCAACATTATAGGAAGGTGAGACAAAGTTTGCATTAAATTTGCAGCTAATATATTCACTATATCTCTGGTATTACAATGTGTGGTGTTATTATGGATAAGCTCTGTGCATTTTTGTACATTATCTCTTAATTTTCTGACATAAATGAAGAAAGATTCCTGGAGTATATGTAGTGACCTTAAGCTTGTACTCCATCTTGCATTGCTGGCATGTTTCAGTGCAGTTGTGAGGAAGGTGGATATGGATTTCTTAGAGCATTTTGTATTTTCAGTTTACTGGAGTATATGTAGTGACCTTAAGCTTGTACTCCATCTTGCATTGCTGGCATGTTTCAGTGCAGTCGAGGAAGGTGGATATGGATTTCTTAGAGCATTTTGTATTTTCAGTTTCCTTGAGTATATGTAGTGACCTTAAGCTTGTACTCCATCTTGCATTGCTGGCATGTTTCAGCGCAGTCGAGGAAGGTGGATATGGATTTCTTAGAGCATTTTGTGTTTTCATTATTTTGCTATGCAGCTTAGAAAAATTGAAGTTGTACCAGATTTTGTCATTATATTTGGTGTGGACAATTACTGTCATTTCTATGTATCTCTATGCAGTTGTTTAGGTGCCAGCAAAATCAGAGGTGACTGCTGCAGTCATCTCAGGTGGGTCCATTTACAAGGGCTTGTTGGGAATTTTACCCAGGTCAAGCTGAAACACTTTTGCCCTGGATAAGTCCATAAAAATGTTTTCATTAGTGGGGGGGGGAGGCAACACTAGGCCTAACAGAGCAGATAACTGATTTTTGGTTAGATTTAACCAGGGATGAGGAGGTGTACATTAGGTAGAGAAAGGAACTATGCTGGTAAGGACTAGATGAAGGACATTATAACAGTGCATTCATATTAATAAAGTCTGACAAAAATTTAGTATTTCTGTTTTTAGATGTGAAGATATGCCAGCCAGTGCTTAGGTAATTGAAGTCTCCTAACAAGGAGGTGTTAGGTTTGATATTGAACTCCGCAATGGTATTAATGTGATCTCCCTAATCTTCAGAAGACATTGATAAGGATCTGAAACTGGCAATTAAGTAATATCTGAATTTGTTAAGGGCAATCTGGATGTGTAGAAGATTCCTATTAGGACTGCAGGCCATCTGATGTGTGGTTATGATGTTGTTGAATAATGTGTATACTCCGCTGCAGTTATCCAAGGCCTGAAGGCATGATAGGTGCTAAACCCTGTTATAGAGAAAGTGCCGTCTATGAACGGAAATTGTGTCACAGTAAGTTCATGAATATAAATGCATTTGAGTTGCAAGAAAGTGAAGTTATGGTTTATTTCTTTCTAAAATAAACAAACAAACAAACAAAACAAACAAAAAAAAGACTTACCCCTACAGCAAGCTCAATTTATTATAAGAATGTTAAGTGCTTTAATACCAAAATATTCCAGGACTTCATCAAAACCTACTTACTTTGGGTTGATTATGGCATAACTTGGACAGTTAGAGATGCCAAATGCATACATTTTCAGCTTCAATTTTTTAATTGAGAGGGTATAACAGGCATAGAATAGCATGTTGTATGTTGTTTTTTTTTCTTGTTTCATAATCATTATGTGTGCTGTTGCTAGTGTGGTACAGTAAGAAAGACATAGCAGAAAGTTATTTACATGCCTAGCTCTTACTGAGGGGACATTTTTAAGTTTGGAAAAAGTAAAAACTTCACACATTGCAGTAGTCAAATAATGAGGTAAATTTCTTTCAGATGCTAAGTCTAAAATAGTCAATGGTCATTTCAAATTGTAAATAAAAAGAGATGAATAATCCTTTCATAGACACTGGAAAAGTATTTATTTAGTATAGGTGATACACAAATAAACTAGTCAAACAATTACATACACCGGATTAGTCCTATGTAGACCCATATCGTAAAATATGCTCCGAGCATCTTAAAATCCCTAAAAGGTGATGAAAATCATCTAGCTGTCAGAGCTGAAAATTATTCTTCACCTGGGTGGAAGGTCCCTGGATACTACATAATGTAGTTTAATTAAACTGGAGATTGTTAAAGGCTATGTGGTTTTAATCAGACAGAAATATTCCATCACAAATTATAACGTATCTATGAAGGGGTGAGATGTGGGTAAATTGCAACAATTCAACCAGATCAATGAAATAACCAGATGCTAGAATACATGTAAATAAGACTACAAGAAATGGAAAGTAACAGTGATGCAATTTTTCCTGCACAGCAATACAGCAGACAAACTGCACTGAGTATATTTTGTACTATAAAGCATGAAAATGATTGAACGTCCCATTGTATTAACCACCACAACCAGTATTTCAAAGTTTTCCCCTCAACCTTCATTTTTCATACGTTGCATTGCGTTCAAGGAACTAAAAGAAAGAAAAAAAGAGATTAGTAAACATATTTGTTAACACAAAGTCGTATTTAACAGTAAAAGAAGAGTCTGCATAGAAGAACAAAAGAATGATCTAAATCTTGCACCCTTGTTTACTGGTGCCTGTAAAATGTCACCTTTACAGGTAAGCAACAAATAAATGAGGTAAACAAAAAACTGTTATGAAAAAGGTAACATACACACAAATGTTACATGTACACCACAACATATACACAAAAATAGCTAGCTAGATAGATATATCAATCTATCTATATATGTATGTATCCATCTATCTATATTGATAGATATTTTTACATCACACTTTTCTTTCAACTATTTAGGCAACCTGTTTTCATTTTGTCTTCTGTTTCCACTTATGTGCTTAATCTGACAATTATGTAATACTACTACTTTACAATAATAAGATTCTATTGCATTGCCTAAGAGTTGTCATAGAGTAGTCAGTCTGAGGCATGAAGGACAGAGAACCTGTCCATTGCTTTTCTACTCTCACAAAGCTGTTACTGCATAAATGTATTTATACATTTGCTTACTTGCTTAAGTATTGTTTGCCCTTTCTAGCTTTCTGTATGCCTGCCTGTCTGTTTCTATCCTTTTCTTTTTTTGTTTTGCTTTATTTTTGTTCAGGACTTGCAATAAATTTCTTCAAAGTAGCACTTTATTGATTCATAGACTGATTATAAACAAAGCTACAGCTGCTGATAGCATCAATTATATGTTTTGCAAACTTTATAAATGAAGTCTGGCAACAAACCAAGTTTTCCCTGGACTTCTTCATGAGAGAGCAGATTGACATTAGTGGATGTTAAGTGGGGTTTGGGGTTTGGGAAGAGAAAGGTTTAAGTGGAGGCAGGGAGGATTTGGAGGAAATGAGGTAAGGGTAGGAAGGGGCTTAAGGGGTTTAGACAAGTGAAGCTTGGTAAGCAATCACATTTTGGCATGAACTTGCTACAGTGCAGGTTTTTGTCCTGTATCCACCTGGTGCTGCACCATGTGGGTGTACCCTGGGTTCCCAGTAAACATGTCCCCAAATTCCTGCAACACTGCTCAGATTTCTCGAACCTGGGTAGGAGATAGCTTCTGGGACATCACTACCCCTTCCAGTGAGGTGTCAGCCTGAGCCTCACTGAGGAGATCAATCCACAGATCTCCCTTGGACTCCTCCTGCGATCCACTACAAATGCTGAGCAGAAGGGCCTCGCTATCATGGTAAGGTTTCATCATGTTAACATGGTACAATTTGTGCCCCTGCCATCAGCCTAGTAGTTCCACCATGTAGCTGACATCACATACTTTTTTTACCACCTTGTAGGGTCCCTCCCAAGCTGCTTGCAGCATGTTGTGTCTGAAAGGAATGAGAATCATTACCTGCTGCCCCACAGCATACTCTCAGCTTAAGCATTTCCTGTCATACCACACCTTTTTTCTGTTGTTGAGCTTCTGCCAGGTTCTCCTGGGCCTTGTCCTGAGGTTTAGGATGTAAGCCACAACAGACTCCTTGTGAGACCCGCACTCACCTTCCCACTCATCTCAAATTAAATCTAGAGGTCCACTCACCCTATGCCCATACAGCAACTCAAAGGGTGAAAAACCTATGGATTCCTGGGGAACCTCTCTGTAAGCAAACAACAGATGGGGCAAATATTTGTCCCACTCCCTCTTACACTGATCTGCAAATGCCCATAGCATGGACTTGATTGTAGAGTTTAACCTCTCAACAAGACCATTGGTCTGGGGATGGTAGGGGTGGTCTTCATGTGCTTCATCCCACAGGACATCCACAGACAAGCCAGCAGGTCTGGCATGAAATTGGCACCTCGGTCAGTCAGTATTTCTTTTGGGAAACCTACCCTGCTGAAAATCTCTAACAAAGCATTTGCCACCTTCTCTGCCTCAAAGGAGGACAAAGCCACTTCCTCAGGGTATTGTGTAGCAAATCCACTACCACTAGGATATACTTTTTCCCTGTGGAACTTGGGGTACTCAGAGGACCCACAATATCCATAGCTACCCTCTGAAATAGCTTTTCAATCACAGGCAAAGGCATCAAAAGAGCTCTCACCTTGTCACCTGCCTTGCCTACCTTTTGGCACTGCTCACAGATCCTGCAGTACCCTGTTACATCTCTGGAAATTTCAGTCCAATAGAAGTAATGCCTCTTTGTAGGTTTTATGCCCATATGACCTGCAAAGGAAATATCATGGGCTATGGCTAGAAGCGCCAGATGGTAGGCTCTAGGCACTACCAACTGCTGTACTCTCTCACCTTCTAGCCCTCCCTCAGGGGTCCACTCTCTGTATGGTAACCCTTTGTTCCAGTATACAGATTCCTCTTTCCTTGAGAATCAGGTGCCTCCCTAGCTACCCGCCTTAGGCCTTGCAATGTAGGGTCTGAGAGCTGAGCCTATCTCAACTCTCTCCTTGTAACCCTTGCCAGCAACCCTTCCACATGGAGTCTGGCATCATCTGACAGTGGTGCCTCACTGTCAGCCTGGGTACTACTATTCACCTCTACCTTTGCAGTCACTCTGTCCAAGGGATCATCAGTACCCACAAGCAGCTCTGGCTCACCTTCAGTCTCACTGCTACAGAGTAGCTCCCTCCCTGTAGTAACCATCTCAGCAGTCCTGGCTGCAAGAATGCAGTCTGTCTGGGTCTCCTCCAGGCTACCAGACCCACATGCTTGTCTCCTAGCCTCACTGTGTGGAACTGCATAAGCACATGGTACTGCCTCATCCAAATTCTTCCCTATTAGGACAACTGCAGGATGGTAGTTCGGTACCCCTGTTCTCTCAAGACAACCTACTATTGGCATTTTGTCTTTCCCACTTATTGGCTTCCTCACCATACCTCTGTGTTAACCTGTATGCCACATGGCCCCATTGGTTGCATTCAAAACATTTAACCCTAGCTTCTGGATGTGTACCTGGATGGGTGGCTTCTCCTGCTACTTACAGATTCTGTTGTGGCAGTCTGTGCTGCCCACCATCGGTTCCTTTAGACTCATGAGCAATACTGGGGGTCCCCTTCCTGTGCAGGGCTGCCCTGCTTGCCAGGTATAGATCTCCCTTCTTCCCCAACTCATCTGAAGTAGCACATTGTCTATCAGCTAACCAGATCCTCATGTCCTCAGGCAAAGTGCTTAGGGCTTGTTCCCTCACCAGAAGGTCTGACAGCCCTTCAAAGGTGGCAACCTAACATCCACTCACCCACCTAAGGAAATAAGTGGTCAATTCAGCAACATATTCACACACACTTTCACCTGCCTTGCATCTATGCTCACAAAACTTTTTCCTATAAATTTCAGGTGTTAGCTTAAACAGTTCTAAAAGGCATTCTTTTACAGCAGTATAATCAAAACATGCAATGAAAGACATTTTAGCTAATGCAGTTGCAGCTTTACCATGAAGTAAGGGGGTCAGGAACCATACTCAGAGCCCTTTGTCAACTTCATACTGTTTACATACCCTCTTAAACATATGAATGAAACTATCAAGATTATCCCCCTTTTTAAACTGCAGAAGTAGTTTACTGATCTTTTTTGCTTCTCGGGTCCATTTACTCCCTTCCCAAATTACCTCTATGACTCTGGCAAAGAGTCAGCATCTCCTTCTCATGCTGCCTCTGTCTTTCCTTTTCCTCACCTTCCAGACATAACAGTTTCTCATTCTCTTCAGACTGTAGACACCTCAGTCTCTCAGCTGCTTCTACTTACAAACGCCTGGCCTCCAACTCAAGTCTCTTTAGGTCTAGCTGGATTTTTAAGTCCACTGCAGAATGGTTGAGCTGTCCATTCTCAGAGGGAATTATATTTCCACTGCCAGTCTGATTGTTCTCCTGGTTGCTGTTTTCTGATGCAGCTGTAACCAAGGCTGCAATCAGGTCTGCCTTGGTCAGGTTTCCATACACCAGTACCCTAGCCTGGCACATCTCCGGGAGCTGGCTCCTTGACAGCTTTCCATACTCCTCTGCTGACATGCTGCCTGCTCACCCTGACTAACTAAGCTAACAAAAGAAATAAAACAGTTGTGATCTGAACTCTTGAGTATTCAATGCGTGGCTGATTTAGAGAACAAACCACCTTCAAAGCTCACTGTACACAAGCTACAGGATTCACTCTACCCACATAACTACAAGCCAATTAGTATTTGCCAACTAATTAATATGTGATGTGGATATCCCACCACTGCCAAACAATTAATATGTGAGGATATCCTAACCACTGCCACCAATAAATATGTGATGCCAGTGCCCTGGCCCAGCAATCAAGGAGCCTCAGTCCTCACCACTAACACCAGAGAGGGCATCTCATATGAGAGGAAAGGCTAACAAATACACACAGTAAAGTGCAATTTCCCTTAAGAGCACACAGAGATCACAGTCAGTCCAGGACTGGTCGCTCCCTTGCTCCCCAGGTCCCCAATAAGACTCCCCACTGGCACAGCTACAGGGTCCAAATCTCAGCCTAGGTAGGCAAACTAAAATCTTCAGCAGCCTCTCTGTCCAACTAGTGCTTCATGTCCCTGCCCAAGTAGCTGATACACACACACACTTTGAGATAAGCATTTATACAACCACCCAGATACTTCTGGGGAATGCTGGCACAGGCTCTCCAGCTGTGCCCGTTTTACTCAGACTATACAGTAGTAATCCCTTGCCACCACCCAGCTAATATTATCAGCTACCCAAAGGCCCTTACAAGGGTGTCCAATTATTACTGTGCAGTATTATTATCCAACTGGTAAGTGTGACTAATCAATCAAGGCTTATTAGTGTGGCCTTGTACAATAAACTCTATAAATGTGCAATGTACTCTATAGCTTAACTTATGTCTACACAAACCAGCCACAGTTAAAAGGTTTTAAAATATATAATAATAAAAAATTAAAACCACAAATCAACACTTTCTACTACACAGTGCTACTCAAAAGAGTTCAGAGATTACATAGAAATACTTAAAACAAAACAGCAGTAGATTTCTGACACCACATAAAAACACTTAGTCTAATTTTATAGTCCTAGCAATTTCTACAAGAAAACACACTTCTAAGATAACTTACTTAAATGAGCATAAGGCAATGCTGAGTTGGATATCAAGACAAAAATACTTCATAATCTCTGGTTCTCACTGTTTAAATTGAAAGTACAGTTCTGATACAACATTACATCATCTCTTATACTTTTCTGGTTTTCCCAGGCTGACAGAAACTGCATTTACATTATTTTACAATTAGAGCAATAAAGGACATGCCAGATGTAAATTCTGGTCATGAATCTTAGCCTTAAAACAATAGGAAGGATGCTTACTCCAGACTCATCAACTCCAAATTCTAACTTCAAAGGAACAGGCAAAGTAATTTTAATTTCAAAAGACCAACAAGAAGTACTTGACTTAGCTTTCTTTACAGCAGAGGGAAATGTTGCCACATTGTTTTAAGTTCAACATTTTACAGTATTTACAAATGATAGAATTATGTACCAAATCTATTTGACTAGGCTGGCAGCCTTCATCCATCTCTACCAGTCTTCACAAGTGGGTATAAGGTGGAGCTTTCTCCTTACATCTGAGAGGATTTGCTGTTGTCCTTTTCTTTGCAGATGGTAGTGTGATGAGTACCAGTTGTGGCGCTATACAGTGAGTTCACAGATGATGGAAGTAGTGACAAGCAAGGAGGTTACACATGGAGAGCACAAGTGGGCAACAGTCACTGACTGAAGTAAGTGGATTACAAAGCTGTTGAGTTCTGGTAGAGGATTTTCACTGCTAGCCAGAGAAGGACAGGCATTTGAGTTTGCGATCTATGGGTTAATTGGTTGTACAATCTGTTCTATTAACCATTTCAGTATGTTAGATCAGTGTTTGAAAGTTGTCCCTGCTTTTGGGTGTTTGCATGTAAATAATCCGTCTCTTGTGAGTCAGGCAGAAATTTTTTCCCCACCCTCTCACCTGGTTACTGTAGTGTTCTTAAACACCACTGTCTTTCTAACTGCCTTCCCCTTATGTTAATTTGACCATATATCTCATTTCCTCTCTGTTTTTACTGGCTTGTGTGAGTAAGCACAACATTATCATTTTGTGAAATCACACCCTTCAACTATTTAAATGTATTGGCCATCCTACTGTATTCCATAGTACCAGAATACAAAAGTGACCACCCCTTTCAATCTATCTTGCTGTTTTGAAAATAGTGACTCTCCACTAAAACTTTAGACAGGTAAAACTTTAGTTACCTACTTTCACATCTAACTCCTCTAGTGCACACTGCAGTGTTTATGATAAACCCTTTTTTTCATCTTACCTTTAAGCATCCAAGTGACTAGCACTTGCTTTAAAACCTGATACAAGCACTCAAATCTCCTTGTTAATAAGGATAAATTAATCATAGGCACTAAACAGCCTATAATTGCAAAGTACCTTGCTATGGTAAGGGAAAACAGTTCTTATACTTTACAAAAAAAATAAAAAAGCACCAAACCAGGCATGTCCACTGGTCAGCTTCCGGTGATTTCTCCTGTCCACCTGGTGAATCTGGGCATTCTAGGACAATGCAGCAATTGCCTCATGTACACAGACAGCTCTCTCATCCTATCACCCAACACTACAACCTGTGAGAGATGCACTTACATAGCCAAACTGGAAGCAAAGCTCTCTCCACCCAAGATAGTGCTAGACAGTCAAGAGGAGAAGGTTAACACCTGCACTACACCTCAAGCAACACATAGCCCTCCTAAACCCACACCACCAACACCCACACACAGCAACACTAAACCCACATATGTGGTAGCCCTTAACATTAACCTTCCCAAGCAACAAGGACCTCCAAAGCTGAAATGCAAACAAACACCAATCACAACCAAAGCGTCACATAGCTCACAACACCAGTGTGCCACCCAACAACAGCCCCTAAGGCAAGACAACATACCCAACATTTTAGTCATAGGTGACTCTATAGTCAGGCACACTGCTGTCCCACTCACCAGGCTGAACAAGGAGAAAATTACAGTCAGCTGCCTGTCAGGTGCCAGAATCCACCACATAATGCATGAACTCAAGTCACTACACAACAAGTACAAATATGACTCTGTCATTGTCCATGTTGGAGAGAATGACATGAGATGCGCCTGCCTGGACTACATGATAAGAGACATAGAAGAGCTCTTGGATCATGTGACTCAGGTAGGTAAGACCCTAGCCCTGAGTAGCTTTCTGCCTTTGCCCAGAATGATACCACAGTATCAGGAAAAAATGATTGACTTCAACAATTGGCTAAGCTTCTGGTGTCATTCAAAGGGGATCAAGTATCTGTCTGCCTGGGACGACATTATTGACAAACCATGATGCTTTGCCAAAGATGGCTTGCACCCATCGGCCCTGGGATTCAGGTTACTCGCTAAGGCTCTTGCCACCTCTATAGTGCCTTTTTTAGGCAAAGTTCAGAGGACAAAACCACCACCATAACAGGTACAAGCATGCAAAATCTGAAGGTAATGCTACTCAATGCTAGAAATCTAAACCTCAAAATGCACTCTCTCGAGGCACTCCTAAAAATGGAGAACATTGATATCTGTGCAGTAACTGAGACCTATTTCAAGGCTCCAGAGAGCACCATTGCAATACCAGGCTACAACTCTTACCACAATTTTCGGCCACCAAACCAGGACCGAAACACTAAAGGTGGAGGAGTGTCCATATTCACCAAGGATATTCACAACACCAGGCTAGTTGCCCAATACAATGCGTCTGAAATTCTCCAGGTGCAACTAACACTAGGCAAGACTGGAATCCAAATTGTAGCTTGCTACAGATCCCCCACCATGCCCCAAGATTCTCACTACACCTTTCTAAACATACTGGAAAATATTAAGATACAACCAAGCACCCTAATACTGGGTGATTTCAACTACACTGCCATTAACTGGGAAAAATACTTGTGTACCAACACCTTTGCACAATGGTTCTTGGAATTCATGAATTCCAATGCCCTGGATCAATTAATCCTTAGTCCCACCAGGGGCTCCAGTATGCTAGACCTGGTCATTACCAACATGGGAAATCGATGCTCCACACCTATGGTCACCCCCTCTTTGGTCAGGTCCGACCATAAGCTAATCAACCTTGACATCCTCATCCCAACCCCACCCCCCAGTAAGGAAGCCTCCGTAAAAAACTTCTCCAAAGCCAACTTCATGCTATTCAAGTCACAAGTGACAAACTTCATCACATCCATGCAGATGGGAACTGAAAGTTCGGCTGCTGAATCCTACACTAAGGCACTGTAAGAGCACATCCACTCATGCATGAATCATGCCATCCCCAATAAAACCAAGATCCTCTCCTCCAAAAAAAAGATGCCAATCTGGTGGTCCCTTGCCATAAACAAACTTTACAACAAAATGAAGAAACTGTTGCAGAAAAGAGGAAAATCCCAGGATGTAAAAAACTCCCTTACCAGCCTCAGTAAGAAGCTGAGATCCCTCATAAAATCCTCCAAAGCTAGTTACGAAAATAAAACTGCCAAAGATTCCAAAGATAACCACAAGGCATTCTATAGCTATGTCAAGAATCTAAACGGCAATGCTCTGATCTGAGCTACAACAGAATGGCATTAAATATACTGATCCCAAGGATATTGCCAATATCCTGGCAGATCGATTCAGTGCAAAACTTCACTCCCCCTAAAGGGCATATCTTAATACCAAAAGACTGCCAAATTCCAGTAATAATGGCCAAACATGTAAAAAAATGCACTCTCCAAAGCTAAAAATATAGCATCCATGGGACCAGACAACATCCCAGGCTGTGTACTACATGAACTACAAAATGAACTGGCACCTCAGTTAAGTGTCATGTTTAATCATAGCCTCACTTCAGGCTTCGTGACCACTGAGTGGTGCACAGCTACAGTTATCCCACTCCACAAGGGGGATCCACCTTGGATACTGGGAACTACCACCCCATCAGTCTGATGAGCCTGATCTGCAAGGCCAAGGAACGTATTACCATGGAACTTATAAACAAAGACATTGGCAACCTTCAAACACTGGACCCCATGCAGTTTGGGTTCGTGAAGGGCCAATCTTGTCTCCTGAACCTGATTGACGTCTTCAAATCAGTCTCCAGAGCCTTGGACAAGTGTAAGGTGGTCCACACAGCCTATTGGGGCCTCGCAAAGGCCTTCAACACCATCCCCCACTCTGGAATCATAGATAAACTTATTAAGCTGGGCATTAATCCCTACATCACTCAATGGGTTGCCACCTGGCTTACTGACAGAACCCACACAGTAAAAGTAGCCAACTCCAAATCCAGCTCCAGGCAAGTGACAAGTGGAGTACCGCAGGGTTCAGTCCTGGGACAGCTCTTGTTTAGCATCTACTTCTCTGAAGTACAGGCTGACACTAAGGGGCTCTGGCTGGCAAAGTTCACAGATTATTGCAAACTGGGTGCCATTACTGAATCCCCAAATGATGTGGATATTCTACAAAAGGGCTTTAGAGAAACAGATGTTTGGTGTCAGAGCCAAGGGCTCAAGCTTAATGCCAAGAAATGTTTAGTTATCTCCTTTGGGAAAAAAACATGTAACCGTGAATTAACACATAAGTGGCAGTATGGTAAACACTGAAAGTGTGATAAGAGACTTAGGGACACAGGTGGACAGTGGTCTCACTTTCGATAACCACATCGCCACAACAAGTCAGGAAATCCTTCTATGTGGCACACCTCATCACTAAGAGCTTTTCATCCAGAAAAAAGGAGTTAATTGTCCTACTGTACTTATCCCTCATTAGACCCATTATAGAATACAACTCCCCGTTTGGTATGTACCTCTCTAGACATCTGCAACAACTGGAAAGACTGCAGAAATACCTCACTAAAAGAATCACAGGCCTAAAGCAGATGCCCTATGCTGATCATCTAAAAAAACTCCACCTATACTCTGTTGCATATTGTCTACTCAGAGGCGACCTCTGCTTAACATACAAGGCCATGTCAAACCCAGAGCTGTTGGACATGCTACACTTAAAGAAATCCCAATCCCTCAGAGACACACACTCCAGGGATCTAAACCTTATCATTACAATGAACAAAACATGCTGGAGGGATAGGTTCTTGACCCAGAGACTCCTCAGACTCTGGAATAGACTACCCATACATGTCAAGCAGACCGCCTCTTTGGCCTTCTTCAAAAGGAACTTTGATGATTGGATGGGAGATGGGAAATTCACCCCGGGGATTATGTCAGCCACCCTGCTAGACAGGGGTCCAGGGAAGTAAATACTGTGGGAAGAAATAGCCAGTGAATTATTATGGTTAGGCTTGTATAGGCCCTAGGGACAATAACCTAGTACCAATCTAGGAACCTATGATCCTATTCAATAGTAAAAGGGAGCAACTGCCATTGACTGTAGTTAAAAGTTTGGGTTCCTGCAGTGGGCATGATGAGGTTACAGGCAATGCATGTTATTTAGTGCTCATTAAGGCACTTCACTGTGATGGGGTTCAGGTAGGTGGAGTGGAGTCACAGCACTCTTAGTATTATAGGAAGTTATTAGGTTACTGGCTGTGGGGTGATTACAAGCTAGACAAGTTCGGCTCTCATTTCTGCGGGTAGCACTTATCACTCTTGTCCAAAGGGTTATGAGTCATAATATTAAAAAAAAAAAAAAAAAAAAAAAAAAAGAGGGGACTGGTCCCATACTTCGGTACAAATTTGGCAAACACTTGATGGGGGTGGCAAGGGTCCTTGTCAGTGCCTCCATGTTAAGTAATTATTGGTATGTGTGCACATAGACTCTAATTTCTTTCTTTTCTTTACAGATGGCTGAAGTGCAGAAGGCATCATGCGGGGGCTTGAAAAGGGATCTGAAAGGTGATGCCTTTTGATAAGGTGGATGTTCTTGCCACTGGAATGGGGCACAATGAGGGTCTGAGTAATCACCTTATTAAGGCATGCTAGAGCTCTGTGTTCAAGTAGTGGGAGCTGATTATTGCATCGGTAAAAGGAGCAAGTAAGGAAGAGGTAGGAAGGGGGGCTAGGGGAAACTGTTTGGGACAGTTTAAGGGGAGTGTGGGGATCCCATGGGATGAATACAGTTACGACATTCATAGAAGCACAGGACCTTATTAAGCTACAGCCCTATGGCTCTTGTAATCTAGTGAAGTTTAAACCTTGCTTTTAGGAGCTTAAAACCTTGGGGTTGTTATATTTACTCATCCAGTTGTTTGAACTATATTTGGGGGAAGGGCCAATGAAGTGTTTGCCAGGATGCTGGAGTTTGTTCCTAATGGGCGGTATTTTTGGGGTGAAAAATGTGTGCCTTGAGTAGGTAGTGTTAATGTTACATAACAGGTTAAGGTTTTGCAGAGTAGCACAAGGATCATTTCATTTGTGGTTTGGGTGAGTTTTGTAGGTAGGGCTTTAGGAAGCATGGTAGGTAGGTGGCTGTGTTGGGGTAATTTTAGAAACTGGGTGCATTGCTTACACGGGAGCTAGAAGGTTTAAGAGAAGCTTGGTTGCAGGATATGGCAGCTGTAGGTCAGGTTTTAATTCCTTACTACAGGTAGAGTTAACATAAGGGAAGAGAACCTTTGAGGGGAAAGGCCAGGGATAAGCAGTGGTTAAGGATGGTTAGTAGTCTGAGTGCTCTAGTGAGGATGGTTGCTAGGAGGTACTGAGTGGGGTGGCCTAGGTTCTAGTCCAGATTGTCATTTGGTAATGAGTGAATTAGGAGTGTTTATGGCTGGGTATGTAGAGTACTTCATTGCTGAGCATAGCCGAGTTTTCAGGAACTAGGTCAACGGGTGCTGGTTTCTGCCATTTAGGGTTAGGGCGTTAAGGTTTTGGAGTTAGACTATTCCCTACAGTAACTGGGTTACTGCACATCCAGAACTGGGTAGTTTGGTGGGCTAAGGCGATATGCTACAGTTGACAGGATTGTGGCTATAGGTTGTCATTCTGTTTAGGTTGAGCCATGATTAGTGGCTGGAAGGAAGCAGGCAACAAATGAATGCATTCTCTTGGAATGGATGTTCTGGTGGTACAATGGAGTGATGGGTAAACCTACTTTAAATAGTTTCATTAGGGCATGTTTCAGGGTTTTTTTGCAGGATTCTAAGGGCATTATTGATGATGGGTACACCAAATGATGTTTGGCTTAACCGTTCCCATTATGGGAGGTAGTTGGTTGAACAATTTTGGGTAGAAGGGAGGAGGCACAGCCTGGTCAGTCTGGTTGGTGGAGAAGAGGGACAAGTTTGCCCTCTTCTGTTCCTCCTCTTGTGTATGGATGTTAATTTCAAGGAGCTAGGGATAGGAAAAAGAGTAGCTGGAGGAAGCTTGCTGAATAGATAAGTAAGCTGAGGTAAGGATGCTGCTTATTTGGTGGAAGGTAATTCAATGGGTGGTGTATGACATGAGATGGGACGCTACTTCATAAGTAAAGTAAATGAGCAGAGGTATAGATGCTGCTTGCTGAGCAGGGTGAGTAGGTACGCTACCCTGATTAATATTACAAGGATGTTTATGCTATGTTTAGAATCAACTATATTATGGTCAGTTGTAACTAATAAAGTTGGTGAACAAGGCTATGTTATGGAAGTTTTAATAATGGCCGTCAAATGTCATTTGGTGTGATGTGTTTATTGAAGGGGACCGGGACAAATGAAGTTTGGCAACAAACCAAGTTGTCCCGGGACATCTTCATGAGGGGTTAGATTGACATTAGTCGGTGTTAAGTGGGGTTTAGGAGGGGAAAGGGTTAAGTGGAAGCAGGGAGGACTGGGAGGAAATGAGGTGAGGGTAGGGAGGGGCTTAAGGGGTTTAGACAAGTGTAGCTGGGTAAGCAATCACATTTTAGAGTGAACTTGCTACCCTCCCTCCCCTTGTTTGTTGGGGGGATGAGGGGACTGGGGTTTGTCAGTGGGGCTAGATGGAGAAGAGGGACAGGCTTGCCCTCTTCTGTTCCCCCTCTGGTGTCTGGATGTTCATTTCAAGGATTTGGGGAAAGAAAAATGAGCAGTTGGAGGAAGCTTGTTGAATAGATAAATAAGCTGAGGTAAGGATGCTGCTTATTTGGTGGAAGGTAATTCAATGGATGGTGTATGAAGTGAGATGGGATGCTGCTTCATAAGTAAAATAAGTGAGCAGAGGTTTGGACCCTGTTTACTGGGCAGGGTGAGTAGGTATGCTGCCCTGATTAGCATTACAAGGATGGCACTGCATAAGTAAAGTAAGCGAGCAGAGGTATGGATGCTGCTTACTGAGCAGGGTGAGTAGGAACGCTACCCTGATTAACATTACATGGATGTTTATGCTATGTTTAGAATCAACTATATTATGGTCAGTTGTAACTAATAAAGTTGGTAAACAGAACTATGTTATGAAAGTTTTAATAAAGGTCGTAAAATGTCATTTGGATTGATGTGTCCGAGACAACTTCAAGTTCCACTGTTCAGAGGATCTCTAAAGACTACTGCATGTATTAAGAAAACAAATCACTACTAAAATGAGTTTCAGTCTAGCTTGGGATCTCAAAATACGTCTACGTATTAATTCTCTCTTACCTAAACTATTGTAAAGTCTCTTACTACAGCAGCCCAATGCTATTATATTTCTAGCAATTCCAAAATATGGCTGAAACATCAATGAGTGATTAATTAGATCAATAAATAATTAAATCCATCAATAATCATAATCATAAATCAATAATTAAATCATAATATATATATATATATATATATATATAAATATAAATATATATATATATATATATATATATATATATATGCACATATATATATGCACATATATATGTATAATATATATATATTATAATATAATAATCATAATAATCATAAATCAATAATTAAATCAATCAATGATCAATGAGTGATTAAAAAAGGGGGGTGGCAATTAATGGCAGCAGCTGCTTCAGATATCATCAGGAAAATGCTTCTTTTGTCTTCTTTTTTACTAGAAACTTCAAGAAAACTTCAAGAAAAGCAGTTTGAGGAAAGAAACATGGTTAGATTAAGTTACAGTGCTTAGAATCGGTTAAAAATTGTATCTGCATTCTTGTTATGCAGTGGGTTTGATCAGCTTCTTACAGTGAGGCCTGTAAGCTCAAACATACTATAAGAACTACTACAGCTAAGGATTTTGCTGGAACCTGGAGATGAATGCAAACTTCGAGCAGATCACATGTTCATGGCAACTGAGAGTCACAAAAAAAGAAAAAGATGTACCAGATTGAGGAAAAGAGGCACCAGAGCAGGAATTTCAGTCAGATTGAAGGTAAACCCTCACAGGCCTGCACTGCCCTCTATACTACTAGCCAATGTACACTCACTTGAAAATAAGATGGATCACTTAAGAATGGAACTCTCATCACAAAACAAGGTGAGAAACATCAATTTATGTGTGTTTACTGAAATGTGGTTTAAACAAAATATCAATGATAGCACAATAAATGTAGAGGGCATGACTTTATTCAGAGCAGACAGAATTCAGTCACTATGTGGCAAGTCCAGAGGAGGGGGAGTATGTATATATGTTAACAACTGGTGCAGCAACTGTGTAGTGACCACCACCTTCTGCTCAGAAAACATTGAAATTCTGTCATTAAAATGCAGGCCCTTCTACCTGCTGAAAGAGTTCAATGGAATATGCATCACAGCAGTCTACATCCCACCTGATGCAAATATCAGTGATGCACTGTTCACCTTATATCAGTCTATAAGTGACCTGCAAGACAGAAATCCAGCGAGTGCAGTAGTAATTGCAGGAGACTTCAATCAGGCTAAGGTAAAGACTGTATTACCCCACTACCACCAGCATGTAAACTTTGCCACAAGGGGGGTAAATGTAATAGATAAGGTCTACACTAACATCAAAGGTGCATATAAAGCAAAACTTTATCCACATCTAGGGAGATCTGGCCACCTAGCCATCATGCTGGTTCCAGCTTATAAATCTATACTGAAAACTATATAGAAAACAAATAAGGATCTGGCCTGAGGGAGCAATCTCAGCTCTACAAAACTGCTTCAACTGTACAGACTGGTCAGTGTTTAGAGATGCTGCTGTGACAAACAACCATTTTGACTTGGACATATACACTGAGTCAGTCACAGCTTACATTTCTAAGTGTGTGGAGGATGTAACAAACACCAAACTCATCACCATATGGGCAATCAAAAACCTTGGCTAACTAGTGAGATGTATGAGCTCTTGAAAGTTAGAAATGCAGCTCTCAAATCCCAAGATATGGAAGCTTTAAGTGTGCCCAGAGCCAAACATATCAAAGGTATCATAGAGACAAAAAGATCCTATGGCAGAAAAATCCAAAGTCACTTCAGGGACTAGAAGGATACCAGGCAACTATGGAAAGGAATTCAAACCATCACCAACTACAAGCCTACATCAGCATCATGAGATGATTGCATCAAGTTTCTGAACCAAATGAACAAATTCTTCAGTAGGTTTGATACTGACAGCGACAAGGATGCAGCGGCGCAGAGCTTCAGTGCAATCGATGTCACCAGAACCCTAAAACGTGTCAACCTGAGGAAAGCAGCTGGCCCTGACAACATCATAGGCAGGGTACTAAGGGAATGTGTGACAAAACTAGTTCCAGTACTCACTGACATCTTCAACACTTCACTCCATCTAGCCAGCATTTCAAAATGCTTCAAGGAGATGTCTATCATTCCTCTACCAAAGAAACCACAGCCAACAACTCTGAATGACTACCGACCAGTTGCTTTAACCTCGATGGTAAATGAAGTGCCTGGAGAGGCTGATCAAAGATCATACAGCCTCAATCTTACCTGTGTCACTGGATGCACTGCAATTTGCATAAAGGACAAGCCATAGTACAGGGAATGGCATCTCACTGCTCTTCATGAAATACTGACCCACTTAGAAGGCATAAACTGCTATACAATACTGCTATTCATCGATTTCAGTTTTGCCTTCAACACTGTCATACCTCAGAATCTGATATCAAAGCTACTTCATCTGGGCATATACTCTCATTTATGCAACTGGATTCTGAGCTTCCATACTGAAAGGCCTCAAAAGGTTCATGTGGGAGACAACAGCTCCAGAAGTATCATCCTGAACACAAGAGTACCACAGGGGTGTTTCTTAAGCCTTCTCCTTTTTACTCTGCTGACACATGACTGCATGGCCACAATGAGATGAATAGGATCATCAAATTCAAGGATGATACCACTGTTATAGGCCTGGTCAAAGACGGAGAGGAGGATGCTTACAGGAACAAAATCGATCAACTATTGGTCTGGTGTGACAGCAACAATCTAGCACTGAATGTCAGCAAGACAAAGGAGTTGATTGCTGATTTCAGAAGATCTGAATTACCACACAAACCTCTAGTGATGAAAGGGATGACAGTGGAAAGGGTCAAGAGTACAAAGTTCTTGAGTCTTCATCTCACGACGAACTTGTCATGGTCAGTCCATGTATCCAGCACAGTCAAAAAAGCTCAGCAATGCTTGCACTTTCTAAGGAAACTTAGGAAGACAAAATTACCAAGCTCTATACTTCAAACCTTTTATAGGGACTCCATTGAAAGTGTTCTGACCAACAGCATTGCAGTCTGGTATGGGAGCTGTAATAATGAGAATCAGAAGGCTCTCAATGGAGTTGTAAGGTCAGCAGAAAGAATCATTGGCACCTCCCTTACTCCTCTGGAAGATCTACAGAAATGCTGGGGCATAGATAGGGCCAAAAATATTTCCAGCTATACAACACATCCTGCAAATGGTCTGTACATTTGCCTGCCCTCTGGTAGGAGATACAGAAGCCTGCATTGTAAGACCACCAAAATAAAAACAGTTTCTTTCCGCTCTGCGTTAGACTGTTGAACTCTTTGGAAAAATTAACCATGGCATCTGTTACATAACTAGCCTATCGCTGGGCTTATTTTATGGATGTGCAATAACTAAGTGCAATACTAAGGTGGCTCACCTACACACTGAAGGACTGTAACGTGCAATATACAAGCTGTGCAATAATTCAGTCTAAAAATACATATGCTGCTATTGTTTCAAATTTTCTTTGACAATATTACCTTCATATTGTTCCTGGTCTTCCTTGTCTCCTGTTCTAGGATGGGTGTGGATCACTGCTGTCCTACTTTACTTACAAATTGCTACTTATTAAAATTCTACTGTGATATTTTATTAATTTTTCTCTGCCTATATGTGCAACTGTTTCCTGCATTGAGAATGAAGCATTGTAATTTCATTCAGCTACACTACTGTGTAGTTGTGAATGACAATAAAGTTTTCTTTGACTTTGACTAATTTAATGACAGAAAATTTAAAAATAATTTACAATTACTCCAGTATATTTTAATATATAGAATCATTACCAAATTAAATAATATGAAACATAAACTCGTTAAAAAGAATTAGCTGACCACAGAGGCAGTGTTAAGTTCTATTATTAACAATAGAATGATGTTTTAAGCATCTATCTATAGATATAATTATTGACTAAGCAATTAGCCATTTTCCTACAAAGGTTTTCCCAGCTGTCCTCAAATGGAAATGAAACAAGTTAATGAAAACTAACTCCATTCATTTTCACTAAATGCATCCGCCAGCAGTCTAATGGTTAGAATACAATAAGTTAGAAAAAATAGCTTCCCACATCAAGTTTTAAATGATACCTTTTACTTGTAGTTTGTCAGTTACTGTTCTAAATTTGTTTAAGATAAATACATACAAACTTCTTTTGCTTGCTTGACTAATGACTGTATAAACCATTGAGAATATAGCCAAATAAATTGTGTCTCATAACCCATCTCCATAATCTTGATAGGAGCTGCAATAAAATTAATAGAACGGTGCTGAATTGCCACACTAAATCCATACTGCATCTATGTAATGTATAAGTTAAGAGCATAGGCATTGCAATATCTATCAAATAAAATAATAATGTAATGTATTCTGCATGTTCCTCCTTTTCATGTTTCCTTATAGTATATTTCAGAAATAGTTTGCCTTTTGGAGAGCGTTCTTAATTAGATAAAGAGAAAAGTCCTTTGTAGTTGTATTCTGGTAAAGTATACAACAATCTGACACCTAGTATTTTGAACCTAGGAAAGGTCCCAACCTGAGAATTATCACTTTTAGCTGAAGCTTCCTGAATTAACTTATTAACTTTAATAGATCAGTCCTGAGGCAGACGAGGCAAGGGAAGGCAAGAATACTATCTAGAGATGGTTTAGTTAGGTTTGGATCCCATGCCGCTCCTAACACACATATATATACATATATATATATATATATATATATATATATATAGATATATATAGGTTTACTATCATATGTCTGAAACAACATCTGTTGACTAATCAAAATATCAACCTGAAATGGTGAATATGGAACATCACTAGAGCAGCCAAATCATAACTGAATACATAGACACCTTTAGTTCGATGTATTCGACATAACAGAAGGTAATATTAGTCACCCATGCAAAGCACCCTAGCATATCATTACACTCTACTGTGAATGGTACATGTACTTAACTATTTTGCAGGGGTGCAAGTCCCCCTGCACACCCAGACTCCCTGCAAATTATATATACCAACTCCAAGACCATACTACAGTGAGGAAATGGGTTAGTTCCCTGTTCCTCACTGTACCGCTCAGTGTGCCAAATGCCGAATTCAGATAATCAAAGTTCACTACCCATTTGCTGTAGTGTATTTAATGTTACCTGGTTCAGCATCCTAGAAAATGTTATTTCAACTACCCCGGGCTTGATCGCCTTCCATTTGGACATCCAATAGTAAAGCGCTCTCTCTCTCTCTATATATATATATATTTATATATATATATATATATATATATATATATATATATATTTTTTTTTTTCAGGTCAACCCTGCTGCCTCAGAAACTCTCCATCCCCAAAATACATTTAGAATGCTTTGTCTGTTGACAAGCTAGACCCAGGTCATTTGTTCTCCTTCATCCAGATATTTATCCAACTTTGTTTACTCATTTACCATCAGAAAGGAATCTGCAGATCTACAGGTTTTGTAACCCACACAATGATTTCCCATAAAACTGTGTATCTGACTGGGGCCTCTTCAAACTGTTCATATAATGCATCCTTTTCCACAGACAACATTGTTAATTCAACAATCTAATAAATCAGACAGCTTCACTATTAACAGAGCAAAGCTGCATCTGTATCAGGAAAAACCCTGGGAACACATCTGTATATCTCTGCAGAATGAATAGTTTGAAGACTGTTTCAACCCTCTTTGTGTATACACATTTTGAAAGTGTTGTACTTTAGATTCACCAGCCTTGCTGTCTAAGATTTACTCCAGCTGTCCCACAAGTCTACCAACAGCAACTATAACTTCTACTAAAAAATTCCAAACAATCAGCATTAGTAGTACTCAGACTTTTGAAAGTGGTTTGAAGGATATTTAGCTAAATCATGAAACACTGCAGTGTGTCACTGTAAAACAAATGTATTACATTTATGGCACAATACTAAAATACTTCAGTTCAGTGCAAGTGACTTATTGTAGTATAATCCTGCTTTATACTCGTATGCCTTATGCTGGAATAAGTCACTTTCAATTAGAGCAAGTCTTTTGGAATCTGTCTTTGTAGTTACTTCTGGTAAAGTCCTTAAAGCCTGAACTCCTATTTTTTTTTCTGGTAAAAACAAATTAATCTTCTCAAGACACTAAGCAGAACTACCAGTAATTAGCAAATATTGAGCATTTGTAGGTACCTGCCAGTCATTGGTACCATATTTATTTATTTATTTCCAGTTTGATTATCGGGGAAGTCCACTGGGCCCAGATAGCCCATTTTCAGTGGAGGCCTAGGAAGAAAAGCTCCATGAAACAGATTACAGTAAAGATAACAGTCCAATAAAAATAAAGGTATGAGCACAAATCCTTATCAAATAATATAAAGTGTGGGCAATGTTGCCCATAGTGGAAAAATATTGTGCAGATACATTTTAACACATTTACACAGTTAAAGTCAAAAGCTATTTACAATATTTACAGTGTGAGAGAGATTGTACGGGAATTAGCTATAGAAGGTTATAGCTAGCTATAAGGTGCTTAGGAACTGAGGAGTATACCCTCCCAGGGGCTTTTGTTACAGAGTTCTAGGTAGGGAGAATGCAGTTACATTTCCATTTGGAGGAAAGGTAGGTGTAAAGCTGAGTTTTGAAGTTGTTTGTGTTTGACATTTTCCGTAGTGTGGAAGGGAGAGAGTTCCATTTCTTACCTAAAGAGAAGGAGAGAAGTTGTCCAGCAGGACATTTAGGTTTATGGACAGTAATTAAGTTTTGTTCAGATCTGAGAGTACTATTTAGGGTCTATGGGGGAAGGATATTAGAGTGGGGCATTTGGTTGGATTAAATATTAGTCTATGTGCTGTAGTGAGCTGGAGGAAGTCCAGGTAATTTGTGAATTCTAACCAGTTGAGGGATTGGAGGGTAACACAGTGACGAGTGGAATCTTTGGCTTTGGTGGCAAATTTAGAAATTTTGTTATAACAGCTTTCAAGTCTGGAAGTGATGGAAGAGGACAGGTTAGGATGAAGGAGGATGGAAGATCCTCAGTGTACAGTTCTCCTTCAAAAACTGTATGTACAGCAGTGTTAGTACATTAAGACACTCATACATTTAGTGCAATACTTAAAGCATTTATGCACAAAATAAATATAGACTGTTTTTGTATTGGCTGTTTTTGGAGGGCAGGAAAGCTTCTGTATGAATTTGTATTTCTTTGCTATGTGAGTGGATAACTCCCTTGCTAAAGTTGTGATTAATTGAACTGCACCGCTATAAATGATATTTCTTGAGAATCATTAACTAAACAGTGCAACAGTGACCAACTTTTTAAAGTGTTCTAATTTGGAAAAGGAGATATATCAGTTTTCCTAGCCAACTATATGTTTGCCTGTCTGCCTACCTACTCCATCTATATGACCATGTATATTTAATTCTGTCTGTGACTGCGTATGTGTGGTGAGTGAATATCAGAAACACAAAAGATTCCACTATGGATGGTCCCACTGGTATTAATGAAAGACAATAAATGATCCTTTGCTCTCAAATTTTCATGAACAGTTAAAAAGTCGCAAAACATTGCATGAAAAACTTAAAAACAAAAATGTTTGGATTTATAATATTCATATATACCTTAGGGATTCCAAATAAGATGGGAATAATAGGGGAAGCATTACATAAAAAGTCAAACTGGAAGGCCAAACTGAGCAAAATTCCCCTATTTTTGGGGACATGGGTGGGATTCTTTTTATGAGAAAGATTATAAGATTTTTATTTACGTCATTTGGTCATTACTGAGGAACATTTCTCTTTATTTGAGAAATGTTTCATAGTTATTCCTACCAAAAATTTTGATTTGGTAGATGCATTACTTGAGTTCAAGTTGTTTGTCTGAAAATTAAATTTGGCCTTTCAATTTGATTCTAAGGACAAATGGTTATAAAAGAAAGTTTGTTTAAAAAAGAGAGCATTTTTATTTCCCCTTTTGACCATCTGTTACACACTTTTGCAGCGGTATGTGAGAATGAGTAATACAGTTTAGCTCACACTAAAGAGGCTCATTACAGTTATTAATTTAATTAAGAATGAATGTGATGGTCTTAACAATATAAAAAAATGATAGGACATTGATGGTCATAAAACCAGACAAGGGTGGTGGAGTTGTATTGTACAATTAATTGAATTATATTAGTGATATGGTCTCCTCATTATACAATACTGATGTCAATATTACTGTATCCAAAAATGAAGTCAATATAGCCTATCACAGAATAGACCTCTTTTTGAAAGGTGGTTTATCCCAGGGTCTTTTTATATCATCTTTATTTGACTTTTTATGTAACTCTTCTCCTATTATTTCAACTCTATTTGTGATTCCTATGGTACATAAGAATTATGAATCCAAACTTTTGTTTTTGTTTTTAACTTTTTCATGTACTGTTTCCTGAAATTTTAGCTGTGCATTAAATTTTGGGAGCAAAGGATTGTTTTTGTCTGTCATTAATACCAATGGGACCATCTGCAGTAGAATCTTTTGTTTCTGGTGACACTGTGGAGCTATTTTGTGGTTCTTGGTATATGAATTTATATCTATCTATATTTATCTTATATATATATATATATATATATATATATATATATATATATATAATGGCCCCCCT
>NC_056730.1:233614892-233769892 GCF_019279795.1 Protopterus annectens | reverse complement strand
AATTAATGCTATTGTGAATTTTTCCCTTTACCTATTTGCTGTAAGCATACTTTTTAAGCAGAATTTTATAAATTCTCAGTTTGGTTCAAAATAAAACTATAGATGCCTCTTGACAGCATCTACGCTACTTTTTTAAAGTTGCTTCTTGAGAAGATAATTGCTGCAGTATCTATCATATCTATTGCTAAGTATACCTCATACTGTCATAACATCTGCTTATTAGAAAAATAATGTGCTTACATCAAGTTTTCCAATATGGCAATTTCCGCTATGAATAAATTAGTATAATTCTTCCCTGGTCATCATGGCACCATTATAATGGATTTCTGTCCTACACAAATCTTCTTGAAGCCTCAGGTATGACTAGCCCATTGTTTTCAGGATTCTAGCAGTTCAAGAAATGGTAATCTCAGCAGAGAAAGTAGCTAGTAATGTATTGATTTCCACATGGTCTAAAGGGAAAAATATCTGTCATTTAATCGAATGGCATTTTGCATTTAGAATCAGTTCACACATCCAATACAGTTATGTAAACATGTTAAAATTCATTGAAACATGATTTAATTGAGTGTACAGAATAAATTAAATATGAACATTGCACGGGGTCAAATGGTGTTTTAAGCATCTGAATTTAATGTTTGAATACAGATTAAACAATTTGCAACATAGTTTCCATGTAAAGCTTTTGATTCAGGTTTCAACTCAATTTATGCCAGGGTAATGAAAAATGGCCCTACCATTTTTCACTAAATATTTTAGCCAGCAATGTGTTTGTAGGGGCATGGTGTGTCAGATATTCAGCAGCTTCTTATATCACCATTTACCTTGTACCGTTCATTGTTCCTGGCCTTGTTTCTAACTAATGTAAATATATAACAATTTAATAATATGCTTTCATATTCTGCTTATCTGACCCATCTTCTGTATAAACCAGTATGAAAATATTAAGACAAAATGGGACTTATGTGCTGCTCAGAGGAGTGTCATTACAGCACTGAATACATCCATGTTAAACACCTGTACTACATCTGTAACACGTATGAGTACTATGTGTAACATGCATGATCATAATGAAAAGGAAATATGGTATGTGTAAAACAGCACACAATGGCCCATGCCTGTACCTGCTTCTGTAGACTTCATTGCAGGTTTTTGAATTAAATAAGATTGTTTTTCTAATTCTTTGGTATCATATGAGGAGAAAGCTAAAGTTAGATTAATCTTAAGTGAAGACCAGTCATATTTTTGATAAACTACCGGAATTAACATTAGCTGCACATAACAATCTTAAAAAGGTAAAGTTAGCATTTCTAGCAGCTGATTTAATGGATTTACATTTTATAACGAATGGTTGTCTCCTTACATGAAAATTTATTTTAAATTCCACTCTGCTACAGTGGGAAGCTTCAGTACTCAATATTCATATTTAATATACATACACGGTGTTGTGTCAGTTAACAGGACAGATTAACCTTATTTATTTGTTGTTTCTATAGTTATCTATCTAAATCTGTTTGCTCACCTCCTACAGAAAGGAATATCAATATACACTCTCTCACACACACACACACACACACACACACACACACACACACACACACACACACACACACACACACACACACACACACGCATAGATGTAGCTATATATAATCAGAGACCCCACAAACCATATATGCAACCTGCGTAATATATTACAGCCTGCTAGACTTCCCTGAGATTATTCACAATAAATGTAAACTTTGGAACACTTTATAGCACACTTGCTGTTACCCTTAATAGTAACAATACTATTCTCTCATTCATTATTATATGATATATTATACTGATAAAAAGATAGCCAGAAGTACCCAGTATACAACAAGTCATCCTTACCATCTTACGTAACCACTGTATTACCATTAAGTTATGCCAGCTAACAGAATAAAAGAAGCCTACATAACTCAGCCTTATGGTCCACTACAGTAGAGCTTCATTGCTTGTCCAGCAGTGAGCACAGAGGGTAAAGGCTATGCTCTACTCTTTAGCTTCAGCTGAGGTTGAGGTCTTCAGAGAGCACTACTACTGTTGATTTGGCTTGTAATCAGGCCACAAACTATTCCAACCAGACCGATACTGTTGTCACTGATCTTTTTACTATACCAGACCCGAGTTTTCACAGATTCTGTGTTTTGGTTTTGGTGATTAAACAGACCACTTTTTCCTTTTCTTTTGTCCTTTGCTGTTCACGACATTAGTGAATATGTACATCCTTCAGCTGAGGTTGAGGTCTTCAGAGAGCACTACTACTGTTGATTTGGCTTGTAATCAGGCCACAAACTATTCCAACCAGAACGATACTGTTGTCACTGATCTTTTTACTATACCAGACCCGAGTTTTCACAGATTCTGTGTTTTGGTTTTGTTGATTAAACAGACCACTTTTTCCTTTTCTTTTGTCCTTTGCTGTTCACGACATTAGTGAATATGTACATGCAAGAAATCAGAGAGGTGCACATCAACAATCTTTAGGTCAGTATGTCATCCATGCAGACCTAACATACTGTGCCTTCCATGGCAGAGAATTAGTGGACCATTACCATGTTGATAGTGTATCACATAGGAACTTGTCAAGATGTGTCACCCTCATGTGCAGAATTGTGGGAAACATGGAGTCACCATCACCAGAGAGTTTGTGTGGTTTTCAAAATTCAGATAGAAGAACCCTACAGTGACCAACACGGGACATAATGGGGGTATCTGCAGCAAAGATACTCAACCAGTTCCTTTTTGCCTTACTACAATATGTAGTATAGGAAATGTGTTTCTCACACACTACAGAGGACAGAGGCAATATTATATGACATTTTATCACATAGTTTTATTACCTGAGATACCTTGAGCCTTTGAGGTTGCACCACACTGCAATACAGGCTTCACCTGGGAAGCATGGACAATCATTAGGGGCTCCACTTTATCAATTTCCAGGTGGCCTTCAATGCACAGGATATAATATATAATGTGTCAGCAGGTCACTCAGGTACTGCCCATGACTCCTGCATCTGACACACTTGTTACTTATGCCAGCAGTTTGAGTGCAATGATGTTTTACAGAAGTATTTTACTGGTGATGCCACATATGACCTGAAGTCATGGCACAAGACTCCAATTATAAACCTACAGATCATGGTAGGGAATGCATACAATACTGTCTTATCATAGATTCAAATTATTGTTGAGAATGTGTTTGGACTCACATCCACTGTCTAGAGATTCCTAGTGGTGCACTGCAATATAACCCTGAAACGTACAGTAAAAATGTTTGTAGTGTGTGCAGTATTACACAATATAGTGCTATACCAACAATGACAACAGTTCATTGATATTTGGAAGGAGGAAGTCCTGACTTAGCAGTAGTGGAGGTGACTAATGAGAAGCCAGCTGCAATGGGTAACTATCTGTGATGGAGGTTGGTCCACTGTGCCATGGCACTGGCTAAGAGACAAGGTTTGTTTCATAACTATGCACCAGAGGAAGCCTAACAGAACAGCAAAAATGATCCATGCACTATTGCAGCCAGACTGTGCTGTGCCATGCACACACTGGCCATATTGTGCATCATAGGTTCATAGGTTCATACTAGGCTATCTGCCCTAGGGCATTTATAAGCCTAGCCAGAGTGTGTTTGGCTTTCGCCACCCATTTTAAATTAATTTTGCTATGCCCTTTTTCGTGGTTAGTATACTGTGCCTCTGTCTAACAGTGACACAGAAGTGATACCCAGGGTAAACCTATGATCTCCCATCCACTCATCAAGATTCCTCTTGAAGAGAGTCATTGAGGGACTCTGCCTAACCTGGACTGGGATTTTATTCCAGAGTGAAGGGAGCCTCTGGGTTATGAATCTGTCCCTCCAGCATGTCCTATTTATTTCAGTGCTGAGGTTCAAGTCTCTCTAGCACGTAGCCCGATGGGATTTGGATTTTCTGAGGTGCAGCATGTCCATTAATTCTGGGTTGGACATGGCTTTATACATCAGGCACAGATTGCCTCTGAGCAGGTGGTATGCCACTGAGTAGAGCAGGAGTTTCTTTAACCAGGCAGCATATGGCATCTGTTTGAGCCCTTTGATCCTCTTGGTGAGGTACTTTTGGGGTCCTTCCAGTTGCTGCAGGTGTCTGGTAAGGTACATCCCAAAAGGGGCATTGTATGGGCCTGATGAGGGATGAGTAAAGAGGCACAATGACCTCCCCTGATCTAGATGTGAATCCCTTCATGATTAGGTGGGCTATATAAAATGTTTTTCTAACCACTTTGGCCACGTGGTTGTCAAATGAGAGATTGCTATCAACTTGGGTCCCCAGGTCCCTAATTACTTCTTCTGTACTTAATGGATTACCACCTATGTGGTAATTTGTGGGCACTTTGTTTTTGCCAAAGGGGATGACTATACACTTTTTCACGTTTAGCTCGAGGCCATGGCTCTGGCACCAGTTGTCTGTTTTTATGAGGGCCTTTTGGAGGATGCTTGTGTCAGCTGGAGAGTCGATCATGGCGCCCAGTTTGCAGTCATCTGCGAACTTGGTCAGCCACAGTCCTTTCCGTGTTGGCCTGTACCTCCGAGAAATTTATACCGAACAAGAGAGGTCCCAGGACTGAGCCTTGTGGGACGCCACTTGAAACTGGTTTGGAGTCTGACATGGCTCCAGCAATTCTAACCATGTGGGTTCTGTCCTTGAGACAGTTTGCAACCCATCTAATGACAAAGGGGTTTATATTTAAGCTGGTGAGCTTATCTATAATGCTTGAGTGGGGTATTGTATCGAAGGCTTTTGCGAGGTCCAGGTAGGCTGTGTGGACCACCTTCCCCTCATCAATGGCCTTGGTGACCGTTTCAAAGAAATTGACCAGGTTTAAGAGGCAGGATCTGCCCTTAACAAAGCTGAACTGGGTAGGATCCAGTGTCTGTAGGTCCCCAATATCTTTATTTATGAGGTCCATGATGATCCATTCCATAGCTTTGCAGACCAAGCTAGTCAGGCTTAAGGGCCGATAGTTTCCAGGATCCATTGAGGCACCACCTTTGTGGAGAGGGACCACTGTTGCGGTACGCCACTCTTTGGGTACATATCTTGTAGTAAGGCTGAGATTGAACAGTAGTTTTATGTTTGGGTTAAGCTCTTCTTGGAGTTCATGAAGGACGCAGCCCGGGACACCGTCTGGTCCCATTGATGCTGTGTTTTTTGCTTTGCAGAGGGCGGCTCTTACCTGAGCATCTGAGATGTCATGGGGGCAGCACTCTGCTGGGATAGATATTTGCCCTTTTGGTGGGGGGGTGAGAAGTTTGCGCTGGACCTGTCAGCTAGGATGTTGGCAATGTCTGTGGGTTCTGTGTATTTTTTGTCATTTTGGACTAATTCTGAGCATATCTGGGAATTCCCACCCAGGTTCCTAACATAACTAAAGAAAGCCTTGTGATTATCCTTAGTGTCCTGTGCAATTTTTCTCTCGAAGCTGGCCTTAGACGATTTTATGAGTGCCCATAGTTTTTTGCTAATACTGATCAGAGATGCCTTCCCTTTTTGGGATTTTGCTCTATCATGTAGTAGCTTCCTCCTTCTATTGTATAGTTTGTTTATGGCTGGGGTCCACCAGACAGCATGTCTGCCTTTGGAGGATTGGGTCTTGGTTTTATTTGGGATTGCATGATCCATGCATTCCTGAAGGTGTTCATAGAATGCATTTATAAAGGATTCTGTGGTCTGGGCTGTATTTTTCACAGGCCCAGGGGCTTTGAAGGATTCCACCTCGGATTTGAGGAGTGTGAAATTTGCTTTAGAGAAGTTTTTCACTGTGGTTTTCTGGGCAGGGGGTGGGGTCGGGATGTGAATATCCAGTGAGATTAGTTTATGGTCTGATCTTACCAGTGAGGGATACACTTCTGGTCTGGAGCATAGAGTCCCTGTGTTGGTGATTATCAGGTCCAGTATGTTTTCCCCTCCTGTGGGAGTGGTAACAAGTTGTTCCATAGCATTTGAGTTTATAAATTCTAGGAACCTTTGGGCTAGAGTGTTGGAGCTAGAGTAATGCTCCCAGTCTATGTTTGGGTAGTTGAAGTCACCCAATATAATGGTGTTTGGAGAAACCTTCATATTTTCCAGTGTTCTCAGGAAGGCCGAGTGGGGTTCCTGGGTTTGGGAGGGTGGTCTGTAGCAGGCTATAAACTGGAAGGCAGTTTTTCCCACTGTTAGTTGCACATGGATAGTCTTTGATGCTTCGTGCTGTGCCACCAACCTGGAAGTGTGGGTATCTTTGATGAATATTGATACTCCCCCTCCTTTTGTGGTTCGGTCCAAGTTTTGGGGCCGAAAAGCATGGTATGAGGTATAACCTGGTAGTGCTGGGGTGCTCTCGGGAGCCTTGAACCAGGTTTCTGTTACTGCACAGATATCGATGTTCTCCTTGCTAAGAAGAGTTTCGAGTGCATGCATCTTGAGGTTTAGACTTCTGGCATTGAGTAGCATTACTCTTAGTTTCTTATCCCTTGTGATACCTATGGAGGTGGGTTTGTCTTTTGAGCCTTGCCTAAAAAAGGCACTATGGGGGTAACAAGAGCCTTTGCCAATATCCGAAAGCCCAGGGGTGACAGGTGCAAGCCATCCCTAGTGAAGCATCGTAGCTTGTCGAGCATGTCATCCCAGGCTGACAGGTATTGGATCCCCTTTGAATGACACCAATACTTAAGCCAATTGTTGAAATTGATCATCTTGTCTTCATATTGTGGCATCATTCTTGGTGAGGGTAAGATGCTATTCAAGGTCAGGGTCATACCAGCCTGGGCTACATGCTCAGAGAACTCCTCTATGTCTCTTTTCATGTAGTCCAGGGAGGTATGTCTCAGGTCATTCACATCAGCATGGACAATGACTGAGTCATATTTGTACTTGCCTTGGAGTGACCTGAGTGCTTGTGTTATGTGGTGGATCCTAGCGCCCGACAAGCAGCTCACCGTGACCTTCTCCTTGTTCAGTCTGGTGAGCGGGACATCAGTGTGCCTGACAATAGAGTCACCTATTACAAGTGTATCAGGTGTGTTGTTTAGCCTTAAGGGCTGTGACTGTTCAGCACACTGGCTTTGTGAGCTATATGTTGCACGTCTTTTGTTTTGGGGTAGCGGTTGCTTGGGTGTCTGCTTTGGAGGTCTCTGCTGCTTAGGCAGATTTTTATTTAGAGCCTCCGAGTATGTTTTTGTGTGTTTATGTGTTTGGTTTCCTGTCATGGTAGGTCTATGTGAGACTGGAATAGTAGTGAGTGTGGTTTCCTTCTCCTCCTGACTGGTTACTTCAGTACTGAGTTGAGACAGCTTAGCCTCCAGTTTGGCTATATGGTTGCATCTCTCACATGTGTTGGAATTTGTTGGGAGGAGGAGAGGGTTGTCTGTGTACATGAGGCAGTTGTAACATTGCCTCAGGATTCCCAGATTCACCAGCTGGACCTGAGAGGAGATTGACAACTGACCTTTGGACATGCTAGAATAGTATTGGGAATTCCTTTATAATTGAAAAAAAGGGCCAATGGGGAACGAGGTACTCAAGGGGAGTTTGTGAGGGTGTAGTGCTTTTAATTTTTTAGTGCTGACACAAGTTACTCTGGTAACAAGCACTGACAGTAGGACACCTTAGTCATCATATGCACAGGTGGGAAGGGTCACAATGACAAGTGTTTGGGGATGAGTGGGAGAGAACATGAATGGTGTTTTTTTTTGTGTGTGTGTGTGTGTGTGTGTGTGTGTGTGTGTGTGTGTGTGTGTGTGTGTGTGTGTGTGACATGGGTGTGTGATTTTTGGGGACCTAGGGAAAGTGGCCAGTGAGGAGATGATGCATTCATTGTCTTTTGAGTGGGTGATGGTGGCCAGCACATATGTGTTTGTTTGAGAGTGACTGTGCATTAACACAATACCAGCAGATGATGCAGCATATTGTTGGGGTATAGTCGACAAGTCTAGGATACCCAGAGGAGATCCGTATGCTGATGGTGCATGTCCCTGTCCATAGGAGTGTCATTTCCTGGGTTGACTGTCTCTGGTACAATCTGCAGCTTGGAATAGAGTGCTCCAAGTGGTCTTTGCATGAACAGCACATACAGTTGTAAGTCCATGATGCCCCACAGTGCTCTCAGCAATGGATAGTGTTGTGTCTATAGCGGGGATGTATAATGGGTCTCGGTACATGCCTTCGTCCTCCCATAGCAAATTTCCCCACTGGAGGCATGGGCAGTTTAGCATTGGGAGGACTGGTGTCCATAATGGGCAGCCACACAGCAACACCCACAGGTAAACCATGTCCTTACACCACCTCTTCATAGTGGTACACATTTGACACAGGCATTGCTGCAGGTCAGCTGTGGCTGTATTAGTCTCAGCCTGACCATGTATTACGGCCATGCACAAACACTGAGAAGAGGCCATAGAGACACAAAACTGAGACATGAATGAAGTCAGGAGTAATGACATGTTATGCCACCAGCACACTAATCGTTGAGTTCATTGTCTCAGTCAACAGAGCTGGAAGCATCCAAGGTTAACTATAGTGCTGGAGATGATGCCAAGTCCTGGACTGATGTATCAGCTTTTTTCTGTCTCTGTGTGGAATATTGGGTCTATGGAGTGGGCTGCACAGGCACAGAAGCTGTGTTTGTGGAAGAGGTTGGGGATGTGACCATCACATTGCTCATGTTTACCATTAACACCATGACCCTTAACTGGACTAGGATTTGGTTACCAACATCATTAGGGCCAGACTGTTCCCTAACATTAGGCATTCTATATACTTGACTGAGGAACCAGATAATACAGCACCCATGAAACACCAAAACCTTACCTAATCTAAGGATGAACATTTAGCTAATAAAGCACACCCTGGTCAGACCATTCCTATAAAACAGAGTATTATGGAACATTTCTTTTTAACATACTTTGGGAAGATGTCTTTGTGTCTGTACTCCCAATGTTCCAGTAAAAACAAAGATGCTATGATTATAAATTCTGTGACTCAAACAGGATAAGTACTGTGGAGAGTATCCACCTGTGGATATTTGTGGTGCCATGTGCAACCCAAACAAGGATGTCCTGCATTCCACCATGGATTTCTGGACTGTCTGGACTGTTTGGATCCACAGACAGAGATGCCAGGAACTCATCTATGTCATCCATTGGTGAGTCTCCATAGACTTTCATTTGTGTCCTTCCACTCCTGTGTGGGCAGGCAACCTTACTGTGTGTCACTGTGATCATATTGGTGATTGCATCTGCTTATAGAACTGTTGTTGGACTCTGACAGCAATAATGTCCTTTGTAAGGTCCCACCAGATATGCACATGAAAGGCACAGTTAAATCTATCATGTTGAGGCATCAAACAACAATGATAATTGATGGACTGCAGTAAGAAATTATTCTATGCCCGAGAGAATTTATTTTTATGGTCCTGATAATCTGCAGGCATGACAACCTGAACGTGCAAAGAAATATACATGCAAGTGTTGTAAGGTCATATAACACCATCCTCCACACACAGCAACACCTGAAACTACCCTTTGTTGGCTAGATCCTGTTCTGTTGCAACAATGATAGGGAAGTCCCCATGTTTATGGCTAGTACCTCATGCAGGTTTTATGTATGGTGCTATACTTGGAGCTGTATTGACACAGAGTAGGGGTGCCACATTACCCTGAACAGGAAACCATGTACATATATGACTAGATGCAAGGCATTTTATGTAATCTGTAAATACAGATTTAGAAGGGGGATTACCAAAAGTACTACAACTTCCAAAGACTTAATCTCCCCTTCTACAGTGAGCCATCCTTACCCTCACACCAAAAGAAATAACACAGGTTAGATACAAAATGCCCGTATGCAGATTTAAAAAGGGGATGACCCAAAGTGCTACAGATTCCATGGACTAAACCTATCCTAGAGTGATCCTTGATACAGGCAAAACTGTTATGTCAGCTGCATAACTCAGTGGATGCACTGCTTACAAGTAAAATGATTCAGTGTTATTGTATGGTCCCCACCCACACCTCTGACCTATCTATTATTACTGCAAACATTCCCCTCATAGTAGGGAGTGATTGTTAAGTGGCATATGGACACACCCCTGAAACAGTAATATAATGGGATATTGAAAACATGGTCACTCCATGCTTGCCTCTGAGATATGTTGGGTGACCTCCCTTGACAAACTCACCTTTCAGTACCACAATCATATCTACAGCATCACTACTGTGATGAGCCTGTTCTGGATGAATGTTCATGAATTGCACATTTCTATCATTGCACAATTCACCTGTGCTGCACTAAGAGTCATCTTTATGCATTATGTAAGCATGTGTGGGTAGGTCAATGACCATGGCCAGGGCATGTGAAAAACTATTGTAGTATTATGCCTTGTCAAGGTGTTGAAGAGGAAATCTAGTAACAAATGTAGGCATTACAATGCTTGGGCACTTTCTTTATATAATTGTTCACACCCTAACACCATCATGCTACACCATTTTTCTGCACTATGCAATTCTAGCACAGTGACTAGCCATGTTAACTATCTGTGTGAAGTTGCACATCATGTGATTACAGCAGTAACGTGCATGACCATGAAAGGGTTGGACTGTGACCTAGTGAATAGCCATGGTTTCCAGTAGCACCAAAGGTGTTGAGGCTTCCAGGTGATGCATTAAAGAGATCAAGATCATTTTAAACTTGATTCACAGGAACCAACAGAGTACATGATTGGAGGGTTTTATGAGGGTCCCCAGTATAAAGTTGATGCCTGTTACAATCATACCAAGGGATGAGTGAGTCATACTTCTCAACTGTCCAGATCTTTGCAGAATGCTCAGATTTTGAACTCTTATTTTTGGTTTGTTCCTCATAAATCGTGTGGTTTTCTGTCAAATCATAGGGGATTGATGTCACTAAATACTACTAAATAATGGCAGTCATTTGAGTTTCACAAAGTATATAATAATGGAAAATCTGCTGTCATTCTACCAACTTTCTAAGTTTATAGGGCAATATTTTAAACCTGTCCCTATTTTTGGGCCTTTGCCCCTGATTATTTCTGGCTTTTTCCAGATTTATTGCACTAAGAGGTTGAGAGGTATGGTGATGGTCTCCAGTATAAAGTGGATGACTATTACAATCTTGCCAATGCAGGAGTGTTGTTTCTTGCATATGCTGCTCTGATGAGAAGTGCCATCATTACTTAGTTATGAGAAGAGGTGCCATCTATCCTTCTGAGCCACTGGAATAAAATCAGAGAAAATGCTTCTGAGATGTCAGACAGCATGACCTTGAGTTGTATTAAAATTATGTAGGGCTGATAACTACTCTGTTATTTCCCTTGCAGTTAAGTGGGTCCTTGCAGGATATTTCATTGATAAGTGGAATATTTGTTGTTCTTACTTTTTAGCTCAGATGGATATCTTGGTGAATGTGCTCCTAACAGAGACAGGGATGAGTAGGAATATACTGACAAAAATGGGAGAGCACTGCACAATGGAGTGAAATCCTCTCTGCTAAAGTTGGGCCATACAGCTTTTGTATTTGAAATAAAAATAAACATTGTGGTCCCAGCTTACCCAGTAGCTTTAAGGTATATTCTAAGGAAAACTACCTATTATTGAGTTAGAACCTGACAAAAGTTCAAGCCCCCCCATACCCTGAAAATGCATATGCCAGGTTGAATTGTTCACCAATAACCTGTATAATCATGTTAATAGATGCATAGAGACCACTGTGCCTAAGAGGAGCAAGTACAGAACAAACTCAAACAACAAGTCACCTGGTGGAAACCAGGTGACTAATACATTATACAACAAAAGGAAGAAAATCTCAAATTAATCTAAATAAAAAGCTCAGAAGGCAAATCAAGTCCACCAAAGCAAAGTCTGAGTTAACAATAGCCTCCCAGACAAAGGCCAACCATAAGTTTTTCTTTAGCTATTTTTTTATTTATTTATTTATTTTACATTTGTTGACCGGGCTAGTCTAACTGGATATATTTCCATTTTCAGTAGAGGCCCGGGGAGAAAAGCTCCAACATAGTACAAACAGTATTATGCAATTGTATAACAAAAACAAGTACAAAAAAAAATAAGAGGTATATACAATCAAAAGAAGGCATACTCAAAGTAAAAATACAAGTAGGTCAATAATATAACAGTTGTGAGATTGTTTGATAAGCGAGATACACTATAGTTCATTGCTGGTTAACATAAACACTTGTGGTTATAAGTTTTCGGAGACCAGATATTAGCATACAGAGGGGTATATAGAGTAAGATGTAGAACCATAGGCAGTAAAAAGAAAAAAAGGAAAGGTGGTTAATTAATCAGGGTTAGCGCAGGGACATAACCAGTGTGATTTTAGGTGAATTTTGAGTTTTTGCTTAAAGAGTGACAGTGATGGAAGTAGAGTTAGATTAGTAGGTAGAAGGTTCCAGTGTTTCCCAACAGTATTGGAGAAAATGCTGTCGCCTGACAAGTTATTGGACTTACTTATACTAGCAAGTAATTTACCTGAAGAGCGTAGAGAAATCAGATTGTTATAAGGGGTAATGAGGTTAGCGAGAATTGGAGAATTATTAGGTTGGTAAAAGATTTTGTGAGCAAGGGTGAGTTGGGAAAAAGTTAGGCATGTTAGGGAGTTCAAGCGAATCAAGCCGCTTAAGATTCAGACAGTGGTGTGTTTGAAATGCATTGCCAGTGGCAAACCTGGCAATATTGTTATAGGAGTTTGATAGTTTGAGAAGATTATTTTTTTTTAGATTAGTATAAATAGGAGAAGCATAGAGAAGAGTTGAGATTAAGTGAGAGTGGGCAATGGTGGTTCTAGCTAGAGGAGTTAGGAAGGGTTTGATTCTGTATAAGGAGCCAATTTTTCTGTTCACTGCTTGAATGGTGTTATTTATATGCATATCAAAGTTAAGGTTGTTATCAAGTGACTCCTAATAGTTTGGTAGTGTGTTCGGGAGAGATAAGGGTACCGTTGTTAGATATAATAGAGAAATCAATAGGAGAGGACCTACTGGTGGGTGCAAAGAGTAGTAGCTTGGTTTTTTTGGCGTTCAAAAGAAGGCAGCATTTTAGGAACCAGTCTTCTACTAAGTTAAATACTTTTTGAGTTAGATAGAGTAGTTCAGATGTGGAGTTAGCAGAACATATAAGTGTGGAATCATCGGCATATTGAATGCAGGTAGCTTCAGGGACTGCTATGTTAAGGATGTTGATGAATAAAGAAAAGAGAAGAGGTCCTAAAATGGGGCCCTGGGGGACTCCAAGGGTGACTGGTAAGAGGGATGATAGCTTATTTTCCCAGAGAACTGCCCGTTGCCTATTGTTAAGGTAAGACTTGAACCGTTGTATAACTGGGGGATCTAGAGCAAGAAGTTCAAGAGTATTTATAAGTAGGGGATGATTAACCATATCAAAAGCCTTTGAAAGGTCGATGAAGAGAGCAGAAGAGAGGATGTTGTTATTACGGTTCTTATTAATGGTGTCAGTGAAAGATAGTAGAGCAGTGGTAGTGCTATGAAATGGCCTAAAGCCCTGCTGGCATGTAGCCAGAATATTGTGTTTAGTTAGGTGGTTGAGTAACTGATGGTGAATGCATTTTTCCATGACTTTAGCTAAGGGTGATAGGAGAGCTATTGGTCTGTAATTAGAGTAGTTGTTGGATTTACCACCTTTATGTAGGGGGATGATGTGGGAGATTTTCCAGATGTCTGGAATGATGCCTTCATTAATGGTTCTATTGAGTAGGATGGATATGGGAAAGGCAATAACTTTCACTGCTATTTGCAAATACTCAGAAGGTAACTGGTTAGCTGAAGGAGTACAAGGCTTAAGCTTTAGCAGGATTTTGTAGATGAAAGTTGTTGAAATAGGATGAAATCTAAAAGTTGGTAGAGATTCAGCTGTAGAAGAAGGGAGCCTCATGTTATCAGTGGAAATCTGACTAGCTAGGGACTGTATGGTCTCTGTGAAATAGGTGTTGAAGTTGTTGGCTATTTGAAGTGGAGTGTTATGATCAGCATCATGAGGGGATGGTGTGCTAGACTGACCAGGTTTGAGGAGTCTATTGATGTTAGTCCAAAATTTCTGAGGCTTCTGGTGGTGTGTTTGTTGTAGCTTACTATAGTAGTTCTTTTTGTCAGAGAGTATAGCCTTTTTAGTTATGTTTCTCAGCTGTCTAAAGGTTTGTCTTTCAGGGGAGGTTCTGTTAGTTCTCCAATTGTCCCAAGCTTTATTTCTAAGTAGTATTTTTGTCTAGTCTCTTTTGTTAGCCAGGGGGCTGGTTTGGATTTTATTCTAATAGATCGTTTGGGTGCATGCTCATCTAGGATTGTAAGAAATTTAGAGCTAAAATATTTGACAGCTTCATCTAGTGGGAGTATTTTTACAGGTTTCCAGTCACAAGCTTTGAGTTCATTTTGGAAGAGTGCAGGGTTAAAGTGTTTCTTTGTTCGTGTTATCCTATAGGCTGGAGTGATAGAGATATCATTCTTTTGTCTTATTATATATATATATATATATATATATATATATATATGTGTGTGTGTGTGTGTGTATATATATATATATATATATATATATATATATATATATATATATATGAAAACTTAGATCATCTGGTAAGGTACCTACATTATAACTATGCGGGTCTTTATTTATAAGTATCCAGTCTAAAGTGCTCTCTTTTTTGGTTGGTTTGTTGATTCTGGTCATTAAGTTGATAGTTTGAATAAAACCATGGAGATTAATATGTGTGGAAGGGTTAGTGGTATTAATGGTTTTCCAGTCAGTGTTAAAGTCACCTAGTACTATTGTTTCTTGAGGGTAAGTTGAGGACACCCAGCTAAGAGTATCTTCTATTATAGTGTTGTTATTACCAGGGGGTAGGTAGATACAGATCACATAGAGGTATTTGTTTGGGTTGATTTGCAGTTTGGAGATTAGGACTTCAGCCTTATTGTGCAAGGGTGGGTTTTCAGTTATAGAGGAGATCTGTAGTCCATTTTTGTAGAGGAGTGCGACTCCCCCGCCCTTTTAAGCGGTCTTGTCTCAATATGTTATAGCCAGGAGGGATAATTTCGTTATCCTTAGTTCCTGGTTTTAACCATGTTTCTGTAAGGCAGAAAATGTCAAAGGAGTGAGTATCAAGGAGAGCATGAATGTGGGCAATTTTGTTATTGATACTGCTGGTATTGAGATGTGCTATAAGTAGAGAGTTGGAGAGTTTGCTTAAGGTAGGCAGGTTTAGGTAAGATGTGCAGTGGATATTTATTGTAGATGCTATGGTAGGGCCTGGATTAGGGTGTATGTCACCATCCCTTAAGATACGGCTTAGTGGTTTAGATATGGGGTTGTGTGAATAGTTAATTAGGAGTTTCCATTTCTTTGTAATCAGGTTGTTATGCTTTATATGTGTGCATCGATGGTATTGAGGTGACATATAACAGGGCGTGGAAATTATGTTAATGTGTTTATGGGAGTGGAAGATATCAACAGTGTTTCTTTGTCTTGGAGGGAGGTTGTAGAGGAACAGACTGGATTTTTCAAAATGGGTTAGGGGATAGGCTGAGGTCAGGACAGGTAATAATATAGTTAGGAGTGTTAAGTTGGTTATGAAGACTTTTATTGTAGTTTGCATGTTGTTAAACTGCAACTATACAAAAACTAAGGAGGTTTGGTGGGATAAAGTAATGAAGGAGAGGTAGGAGCGGGAGAGACTTATGTAGAGAAAGGAGTGATGCTATTTGGGAAAATAGCTCTAGAAGTAGACAGTACTAGTGAAAGAATTAGAGAAGGAGGGTGTGGCTAGGTGGAGTAAATTGATTGGTTGGATAATAGGCAGGATAATACTATAACAAAACAAAGGACTCACCACGAAGATGGAAGACTGACAAACCAGATATATCAAAAAACAGTTTTATTAGTAAGCGCTTTCGTGTATATAAAATACGCTTCTTCAGACTATATCACACAATGAAACTACTCAAGATTATATAGTCAATTCAAACAACTAATCACCTAATTATTCAATTAAAAACAATCAAGGCAGTCATTGTAAAAGCATTACTTAAAGTAACAATGAGTTCACAAAACCTAATACCAAACTTATTATACAATCAAAACAAAACAGAAATGAACAAAAAATCTGATACATAATATATAAAAATCAGAATATCATATAGATCCCTTTCTATGGTATAAGCTCAACATACATATATAAAACTATACATGAATGTGAACATCATAAAAAACATAAAACATAAAAACGGAACATAATTCATGTAAATTTAATTTGATATATATATATATATATATATATATATATATATATATATATATATATATATATATATATATATATATATATATATATATATATATATATATATATAAATACAATTACAAATCTATGATTAAATAAAACATTCAAACAACCTATTAATTAGATGTTGAATAATAAATATTTTAAACCATTAAATATCACTAAATATAGCTAAATATAAGGACATCAGCTTATTAGGATTCATCCAATGGGTTTAGTAACCATCTGGATAAACTAAATTTCATCTACGGGAGCTAAGGTATGATCTAAGAGAAATATAAATATTCAACCCGGGTGGATAATGAGCCTTTAATTTAAAAATCCATTGTAGCTCCTGTAGTTCTAGCTGATTCATATAATCACCACCTCTTGGATTATGGTGAACAATCTGTAAAACCCTGAAGACAAAAGAATGGTTATGATTCAGGGCAACATGTTTCGCCAATGCGTTCAACTCATTTTGACATTTAATGTCATAAATATGATTGTATATTCTATTTTTCAGTTTCCTCTTGGTCAAACCTACATAAAAAACAGAACACATTTGACATGTAGCCAGATAAATCAAACATGAAGTCTCACAAGAGGCATAAAACCTAGGGTCAAAACAATAATCCAACACCGGGTGTACAAAAACTTTTTCTCTAGAAATATACCTGCAATAATTACAATGGTTGCATGGAAAGGTGCCCAACTTATTAATAGTAGAAATAGTAAGAACATGATCAATTGATGGATTTGTACACAATATCTTTTTCAAAGTTTTATTATTTCTATAAGTAAATAAAGGGGTAGGACCCACCAACTTTGCTGTCTGTTCATCAATTGTTAACACTCCCAGTTATTGCTAATAATACTCCTAATTTTAGTGCTGTCATTCGTATATGTAGTAATAAACCGGAGATATTCAGATGTTCCTTCCAAACGCTCAAATTTTGGTCTGTAAAAATGTCGCTTATGAACACTAGACAAATGTGGGGTCTGCTCCGCCCCTAGAACCTGGGCTCTAATACCTTTTACTAAATTAATATCATAGCCTCTATCCACAAATATCCTTTCCATTTTATCAGCTTCTAACAACAGATCTGGACCACTTTTACATAACTTAGATAACCTACAAAACTGGCTCTTCACAATGCCACTAAAAACATGTTGAGGATGCATGCTGTCAAAACGCAAAATTGCGTTTTTCCAGCAGGCCTTCCTATATAAGGTAGACATCAGTTTGCCATCTTTTATAAACAAACTGACATCAAGGAAGGTCACCATTTCATAAGATGTCTCAATGGTGAATCTAAGAAAACTCGTGGTTGTTTCTAAATAAACCATAAATGATCTAAACTCATCAGCAGTACCATTCCATACAACAAGGACATCATCTACGAACCGCTTATATAGCACAACCTTGTTAAACCACTCATGAGTAAAAAGAAACTCCCTCTCCCATTGGTAGACCACTAGATTGGCATAAGTGTTAGCACAGGGGGTGCCCATAGCCACCCCTGATTTTTGTAGATACAGGCACCCCCCCGAAAGAAAACACATTGTTAGATAGGACCATATCCAGAAGCTGGCAAATAAGTATTTCCTTATTACGGTCAATGGAAGGAAATATCTGGATCAGTTCCCTAACTGCTTGAATGCCCTTGTCATTTGGAATAGAGGTAAACAAGCTCTGGACATCCATGGTTATCAGTAGGTGTTCCCCTTGATATAAAACGGTTTCCAAAGTATCCAGGAAATCCAATAACTGGTATGTATCTCTTAAGATACTAGGTATCTCATTAATCAATGGTTTCAGTAAACTTTCTAGATAGACCGAGACATGCTCAGTTAACCATTTCTCCCCAGAAACTATAGGTCGCAATGGAGGGGGGTTGATACCTTTGTGCATCTTTGGTAGACCTTTAATAATAGGAACCTGTGGATGTGCATTGCAAAAATAATCATAAAGCTCTTTAGAAATTTGACGACACATTAATAGATCATAAAAAGAATCATTTAAATTGCTTATGATTTTTGTAAGCATCACATCATCTATTATAGTATAGGTAGAGGAGTCACTAAGCATGTCATTCATAAGATTTAAATAACAATCAGTATCCAACAATACCATGCCTTCACCTTTATCTGCTGGTCTAATAGTAAGAGACAAGTTACCAGAAAGATTATCAAGGGAAAGTTTCTCTGCTCTAGTTAAATTGAAATACAAACATTTCCTTTTACCATTCAAAAAGTAGTCATAAATGTCACGTTCACACATTTTAACAAAACACTCAACATGACCTGGTAGTGGTGGTGAAAAAGTACTTTTACGTTTGTAGCATGAAGAGGCTGACAACTCATTATGCATAGAATCAGGCACTGTAACATTAAAAAGCAATTTCAGAGCTACCACTCTTCCAAAAACACGCAAATCCAATAATAAATCGTGTAATACACTTCCCTGAGATGGAATAAAGGAAAGACCTTTATCCAAAACTTTCTCATCCGAAGGTGTAAGCACAAACCTCGATAAGTTAAAGAAGAGGTGCTTCATTGTCTCTGCTTCCTCCTCTGGTATGATGGATTTCCTTCTGAATGTTTGCGCTTTCTTCTGTCCCAACTCTCCGAATGATCTCGTTGAAAAATGATTTTCTTTATCGGTAACGGTAAAAAATGCATGATGTCAGGAACACCATGCTTGCGTATCGCTCCCAAGTCTTTATGCAGACCCATGTTCTGATTGGCTTCTTGATTCGGAAGAGGAGTAGAAGCCAGAGCTGTTGTCTCTGTAGATGGTAATATCTCTGGTGGTGTAGTAAACGCAGTATCAGAGCCCCCATCCAAACCAATAACTGCCGCGTCTGAAGGTATGGAAACAGCAGATGTAGATGCAACCATGGTAGTATCCGTCGGCGCCTAGTTACGAACTGTAGTGTCAGCCAATGAGCTGCGATCCATTCTTCTTGGCCAAACGAAGACCTCCCCAGAGGAGAAGTCCCGATAATCACGTTGCAACTTTTTATGCTTTGTCTGCTGTAATCTAGTTGCATATAAACCTACTTGCATATAGATATTGTCCAACCTGCTTAAACAAATGTCATTATGGAAGCTATCTTTTATCTCTTTATTCAGTCTATTAACTTCAGTAAGCAGCTGATTTTTGATGGGTGTAAAATAATCTATGATAAGCTGCACATACTTAAAGCTGGCTTCCAAGTTTATTTCTTGCCATTTCTTAAGGAGGGCAGGATGATTCTCACTGTAAGTAGGCATGCACAGCAGCCGCATGCCTCTGGGAATCAGTTTGAAGTGTAGACATGCTTCCATATGTTTGCGCTGCCATGTTAGACACTATAACTTATACAGATCGTTCTCAAGCTGCCTAGTCATAGAATTGAACAGTTCAATGTTATCAACAGCAGTAACATTCGGTATAGAAGTAGGAACTCTAAAGTCCAGAGCCAATAAAGGATTATTAGTATAACCGGTGATGGTAGTCCAGTGGTTATCATTCAAAACAACCCTCGGTTCCGGATTATAGTCAAGTTCCACATTTAAATTCGCCATCTCGTGTGGTAGAGCAGTTAAAAAACAGCCAAAACGAAGCAAAGATAAACTGCTCAAACCAAGGAGTCCTTATGTTACAGAAACGTAGATAATACTATAACAAAACAAAGGACTCACCACGAAGATGGAAGACTGACAAACCAGATATATCAAAAAACAGTTTTATTAGTAAGCGCTTTCGTGTATATAAAATACGCTTCTTCAGACTATATCACACAATGAAACTACTCAAGATTATATAGTCAATTCAAGTAACTAATCACCTAATTATTCAATTAAAAACAACCAAGGCAGTCATTGTAAAAGCATTACTTAAAGTAACAATGAGTTCACATAACCTAATACCAAACTTATTATATAATCAAAACAATACAGAAATGAACAAAAAATCTGATACATAATATATAAAAATCAGAAAATCATATAGATCCCTTTTCCATGGTATAAGCTCAACATACATATATAAAACTATACATGAATGTGAACATCATAAAAAACATAAAACATAAAAACGGAACATAATTCATGTAAATTTAATAGGCAGGATGAGTGAGGGGTGTGGTTTAGGAAGTATAAGATTAGGACTACTGGGGGGTGGGTGGAATTTGGGGATAGGGTAGGGGAGCAGAGTGAGCCCGTAGGGCGAATGGAGCGGGCAGACACAATCGAAGGAGAAGCTGGAGAGGAGACTATCAGAATGTAGGAAACTATGGGTAAGTGAGGTAGTGCCTGAGTAGGGAAGGTTTAGAATGCCACAGTATTCTAATCGAATAAGAAATGGGAGAGGGTAAAATACTGTTAAGCAGTAGGTGAATGAGAGGAGAAGCAGAATCAAGAACTAAGAAGGTATAGTACAGTTGCAGGGGTAAAATCGGGAGAGAGGCAGTGAGTGCTGGATGGGATGAGAATGAAGGAAGGTAAGAGATATACTGAAATTGCAGAGGTTAGACAGAGAGAGAGAGTAAGAAGCAGTGAATAAGGGAGTAGGATAAGGGTGCCACCAAGTGGACAAAACTAGTACTGAGGAAGGTGTTTGGGAGAGCTAGCTAGTCATGAGCTATGGAAGATCTAATGCTAAGAGAGTAGGTTATTGTAAGTGAGGAGGTGGATTGTCTGTTGGGTAGCTGGAAGGGGGGGGTAAGGCTGCTGGTTACAAAAACCCAAGCGAACATTAGAGCTCTGGTAAAAATAGATATTAGAGGCCTACTGAACAATTAGGTACAAGTCCATAACCTACTTTCTTCCTTCCTTGCTAGAAGGTACAAGGAAAAACAGTCAAACAGATTCAGCCAATGGAGTTTGGTCGGGTTCTTAAGTCACCAGATAGGTTGAGGCTAGGGCAGGTTCAGAACAGTATAGAGCTAGGTACTTTGTGGAGGAAGGGAGACAAATGAAGAGATAGAACAGAGGTTAGCACAGGTAGCAGGGCTGTTAAGCTAGTAATATTGAGATAAAACTTTTACAATCAGTCACAAATGCAAATAAATATATATTCAATTCTTGTAGGCATTATAGACAGTATTAAAATAATGAATATAAATGCAATTAATGTAGGCAATTAAGGCATGATTTCAACAAATCAACAGAGATAACATGCAAGCTAGGAACAAAATATTAAAATAGAGTAAGTGATGTCTTCATTAAAAACAGCACATAAATTGAGTAAAATTTAATGCAGCAACCAAAAGTGCAGGTGCAATAATAGGTCTTAACATTTATAATTGAGAGTTAGCTTGCTAGGGACTAAATAAAAATTCCCAGAAATAGGTAGGGCGAGAGTTGGAGGGACCCTGATTATCACCTTAATGAGAAGGCACGCAGGGATTTGCTATCGTTTAAAGAACAATTCATCGGGTCTACGGGTAAAGGAGAGGTATGGGCATTATACACAATCAAGCTAGACTACAATGGTGGTACAATGCTAGCAGTGGTTCAAGCTGTTGTCAGGTAATTAACAACAAAATAATTTAATAAAATGTCCTCAGTATACTCAGGCTAGCAGCACATATAAAGCACGTTATCATCTGGCCATGCAAGGCTGTGTGCAGGTAGTAGGGGTTTCCTTATGCAGTTAGGATATCTATACGAGGGTGGCGGAGTGTGGAAAAGCCGATTCGGCTGAATTAGCTCTGAAATGCTTACATTAGACAATGTAGTAGGAGTTAGTTAAGCATTTCTGTAGTGGAGGTTTACAAAGCAGTCGGGAAGTTCCACAAGAGTGGCGTAGTTAGAAATAGCCGATTCGGCTAATATAGCGCTAAAGCGCTCAATTTGGTCACTGTGATGGGGGTTTCTTAAGCACTAAGGTTGGCTCTACAAGCGTGGTGTATTCATAAAATATTAGGTTCGGCTAAAATAGCACTAAACCAGAATGTGGACAATGCTCCAACAAACAAGTAGTGGAATTGCAGGAGCGTGGTCCGTATTCAATGGACTAGGTAGTACAGAGAATAATTCAGATTACATAGACGAGCTCCATGTGGGTGGTGCAGTATTAAATTGGCGTGAAGACTAGGAACCTACTACAGACATGAAGTAGGATAGGCGATCATCATATATCTTGGACACTATCAGAAAAACATTTCCTTGCTCTTAACAGAAAGAGACACAGTCAATTATCACTAGGCATTCTGATTGTCGCCTCCTCGGTTAAACTGCCCAAACAAGCACACTAGGTGAACAGATAATATGGTACTATCCTGCTTAAGACTGAGGCAAGTAGTCTCAGGTAATACAATCAGGTAAGAGGATACGGGGCCAGCAGATAACTTATACTATAGACATAACAGGGTTAGAACATGATCAGCAAACTGCAGCTGAAATAGCGGTAATGTAAGATAAAGTAACTGTGTCAGTAGCTGAGCATGTAGAAGGCAAGTTGGCCACAATGTAATATATTCACGTTCTCAGATATTAAAACAGCAACAGCAAGGCAGATTATTAAATAACATTTGCAGAGCGAGAGAGCAATCTATCTAGTAACAAACAAAAACGCTATATAATAGTGTACATTTCACTAACACATTCCAACCACACTAAATGCTGCCACAGTTAAGTAAGCATGTAGTTTCTCAAAAAGAACATCCAAAGTAATCCAGATAGAGAAACCCCTGACTCTACTTACCAGAGGAAAAGATGCTGGGCAAGAGCAGACAGCAGCCAGGGACTTACAAACGTGAAAGGAATAAAAGAATGGCGTGTTCAGGACAGGGGGTATTAGTAACTTCCCAGAGGGCTAGAGGCAGCACGGGAAGGAGAGGGTGTGCAACAGAAGAAGGTGGGTGGAGCTAGAGTTAGGCTAGAAATTGGCAACACCTAAAGTGGGATGACTATCACAAAACCGGAGTTAGGGATGGGAAGGAAGTCAGGGAAGAATAGGATAAAACAGGGAATACAGAGTCGTAAAGGGGCAGTGTAAGGATGACAGGTTAAATATAAGACACAATCGAAGGAGAAGCTGTAGAGGAGACTATCAGAATGCAGGAAACTATGGGTAAGTGAGGTAGTGCCTGAGTAGGGAAGGTTTAGAATGCCACAGGATTCTAATCGAATAAGAAATGGGGGAGGGTAAAATACTGGTAAGCAGTAGGTGAATGAGAGGAGAAGCAGAATCAAGAACTAAGAAGGTATAGTACAGTTGCAGGGGTAAAATCGGGAGAGAGGCAGTGAGTGCAGGATAGGATGAGAATGAAGGAAGATAAGAGATATACTGAAATTGCAGAGGTTAGACAGAGAGAGAGAGAGATAGAGTAAGAAGCAGTGAATAAGGGAGTAGGACAAAACTTGTATTGAGGAAGGTGTTTGGGAGAGCTAGCTAGTCATGAGCTATGGAAGATCTAATGCTAAGCGAGTATGTTATTGTAAGTGAGGAGGTGGATTGTCTGCAACCTCAACGACAATACACAACAAAATATATAGCAAATCTATTGTCTAATAAATTCAGCTCCAGTTTTATCAATTTCTTCCCCCTGACTGCCTCTCAGGAACTATCACTATGGTACAGGCCCTAAATGCCCTGTCTAAGCCCGAGAACACTGCTTCGATGGTCCCTGATAATATCCCAAGATGCCTCCTAAATAGCACTAAACATGGCCTATCAGGACCACTGGTGTCACAATTTCAACACAGCCTGCAGCCAGGCTTCATGTCATACTCATGGATAACTGCTACAGTCATCTCACTGCATCAGTGCAGGCCTTCTACAGACCCAATAAAGTACAGATTTATATGTCTGACTAGTCTCATTTGCAAAGCTATGTAAAGAATTACCATGGAACTTATTAACAATGACATAGGAAACTTTCAGATACTGGATCAAATGCAGTTTGCTTTCATCAGGGGCAGATCATGCCTACTAAACCTGGTGGACTTCATCAAGAAGTTCATCAGGCAAAAGAGTAGATACTGCATACCTTGAACTGACAAAACATGTTATACAATACTCCACTCATACATTTAAACAAACTCATGGAACTAGGTAAAGCCCCCTGTGTTATATGCTGGGTAGCCAGCTGGCTTTCAAGTAGGGCCCAGAAAGTTAGGACAGGGGTGTCCACTTATACAAAGAGGCTAGTCTTTAGCCGAGTCCCTCAGGATCTGTGCTGAGTTTGTTCCTTTTTGACATCTACCTCTCAGACGTCAAAGCCAGTGTAAAGGGCCTCTGGCTGATCAAGTTTGCAGATGACTGCAAACTGGGAGCAGACATAGAATTCCCACAAGACACTAATATCCTCCAATAAGGTTTAACACAGAAAAATAACTGGTGCCAGAGCTACGGTTTAAAACCCAATACCAAGAAATGCATATTAGAACCTTTTGGGAAGTCAAGGAACTACCTTATTGATAACATACCATTATGAGCAGAGGTACAACTGCACTTTGTAGAACCTGCAGCCGATCTCCTTAATGGCAACCCACCTCTCCAGCTCTTCATTAGAAGAGGGGAAAAAAAGTTCCACTCTCTTGTACTGTCAAGTCCCTGCCCCAACTATTTATTATTAGACACTCCCCCTTCTCGCTCCAGCTCCTTTTTGGAAGAGCAAAAAAAAAAAAAAAAAAAAAAAACATGATCTGCTCTCTTACTCTGGCTTTTCTACTCAGATGCAAAACCTCTACTGTGTCCCAACTCTCCATCAGAAGAGAAAAGTAAAACAAAACAAAACAATAACTTTAGTTTTTTTTTTTTTTTTATTATAATTGTAGCAATCAGTTTGCTACACTTTTATCCCACAGAGATTACTGACACATTGAACTCCCTTTCTCTATCAGCATTCAGAAATGCCAGTACATAATGAAGAAGAATGCAGGAGCTGGATTTCATGATCACACTATCTAACACCCTGTACCTAGGGCTGCTGTCCCATTTGTTCCACCCTCGCTGCACTACTGCCTAAGAGTCGACCAAGTATTCAGGGATTTGGGGATGTATACAGACAGACACCTGGCTTTCGATCAACATGTGCCTAATGTAGTAAGGAGATATTCTATGCTAATTAACGTATTAGAAATGGTATGGCATCTAAGTCCAAGGAAGTCATTGCTCTACTGTATTTTGCCCTCATTAGGCCCATCAGTGAGTAAAATGCCCCCTTCAGTATGCCCCTACACAAGCACATTCACAGCTATAATGTCCACAGAGGTTGTTCACAAAACAAATACAGGATGTTAACACCATGTACAATGGGGATCACCTCAAAGCTCTATCGCTATACTCTGTGTCTTGCAGACTGATGAGGTGGGATCTATGTCTGGCAAACAAGGCATCCCAAGATACCTTTCTGATTGATCTATTGTATATCTCAAAAACAAATAGCATCAGAAATACCTGATCCAAGGACTTAAACCTTGCCTGTGACATAGATAGGACACATTGGACAGGTATATGTCTTAGAGAATACCCTTTCTCTGGAACATGCTTTTCATCCATGTGACCCTACGCTCTTCCTTGACCCTATTCAAGTGTAACCTGGACAAGTGAATGAGAAATCAGAAATTCATCCCTGGTCTGTCATCTATGACTCTAATGGACAGAGGCAGCCAGTAAATGCTTGACAAATCATGCCCTAGCTTGCACATCCCCCTTAAAATATCCCATATTGCACCAAAGCTTGTTGTATACATTTGGAATGCACAACTAGACTTAAAAAGGCCCTTGTAGTTATTAGAATGATATACAACCTTTGAACTTATGAACCTACTGTCATATTATTGATTAATTAGTTATATCAGAACAGTATACAAGTATCCACTAGTACAGCATATGATACACTTATTTTATAGTTTTTGTACAGTCTGACAAAACCTGCACTTATATGATGCTTTGCACACCCGCATGAAAAATCTACATGGTTATGGGATGCACACATTCCTTATTTGCAGGGAAATGCCCACCTTTGTCTTCCCAAACAACATACCTACAGCCTCATAGTTTCTGACATGCAGAGATGTTGCCACATTCTTGTGATGTGGATACTAGCCCAGGCCAGGAAGACAGAGGCTTGTGTGTGTGTGTGTGTGTGTGTGGGGGGGGGGGGGCAGGGTTAGAGACTGGGAGCTCTCGTGTCATCATATTTCCCATGCTTCATCCTATCATATGACCATGTCAGTGCAACTTCCACCTGGTTTATCACTGACATTTTGATTATGCCCTTGGTCTACCACCTGGCACATAGTAACACCACGTTATGGTGGTTGTCATGCATTTACTTACAGCTGGCCTTGTTGGCAACAGTTGCTCCTCTGCCTTTTGATTGCACTAGCACCACAGGTATATTGAGTTGCATAACTGGTAGCAAAATGTCCATGATGTGTCTTTGACCTTGTTTCATACAACAGGTCCACATGACCTTTTACTTTCAACATCAGTGCCTTGCCTCAGCCCTCTACTTGTCCATAGGTACATTGCCAGTGCATACCTGTGCACACGTCATCCAGTGAGGACATTTGCATGAATATACTTATTCAGAACTACTGGTCCTGTTAAAATAGTGTACCTGGCAGATATATTTCACCATTAAGTGCCTGTAAAACTTGCTTATCAGAAATAGTCTGAGTACTAATATCTTATTTTTGTCTCTCTTTTTTGTTGTTATATTTTATTTGAGGTTTAATGTTTTGTTTCCACCTATTTGTTTTATAAATTTCTGCAGCATCTCACATGACCGTACCAGTGGTGCAGCATCGGTCCCCACCTTGCCATTGACCCAGTCCTTTTCATGCCAACAAATCATCTGTCTCTGGACATTCCTCTACAAGCAGTGGAGAGGGTAACCTAGGTGGTATCCTCCATAGCCTCTAGTGGTCAGTCACTCAATAGGTGAATACAAATGCTCTTGTTCCCTTTGATGGTGCTTTCAGGGGTCACAGTCTGTTCCCTTGTATGAGTTAATTGAAGTTGTAGGGGTGCTTGCGTACTAGTGGCTAGCAGCCTACACTGGACACAAGGAGAAATTTGTTTTGTATATTGTAGAGTTGAAGTACTGTCTACATGGTCATCCCCACCATCTGAAGGAGGATCCACTGGAAGGGTAGTCACACTGGTGACTGACCTCTTTTGCAATTTACACCAGGCAGTGTGGTGCAGGAGCATGATATCTACCCAGTCCCACATTCTGGTGTTAATCTTTTTTGTGTGTGTCCATGTCTTCTCTGTTTGCTGTCAAACCCTCCTCATCACCAATTGTGCTCCCATGTCTGTGCATCAGTATATCCAGTGTCTATATCCCTTGTGTTGGTCTTTGTCTGTGTTTTATGTTTGACTGTGTGCCCCTGTTGCCATTCCTCTACCATCTTTCTATTCATTACTTTTCCTGTGCATCCTTCCCATCTAACTTTAAGAAATTGGCAGCTGTCCTACAAAAACTATGGTGTTCCTCCCCTTCCCCACTCCCACTCTTACCATCCCTGCATCCTTGTGCTTGTTCCTTAGCTTGTTCTTCCTCCTTATTTGACTTTCCCTATATTTACATTTCTTCCCCATTTCAGTCAATAAAATTGCTTCCAGCCATTCATGTAGCATCACAAAGAATCTCTGTTGCTTTTTTAAAGCTGTCTCGCTATGTTAAACTCGTTTAACATAGCGAGACAGTATGAAGCAATGGAGAACTTTTGTTCTCCATTGCTTAAAAAAAGAGTTATAGTAATGGAAAAAGTCTGGGCGACCAAACCTTTTTTCCATTACTATAACTGATTTACAACGTGCACACTGACCAATCAGAGTGCACGTTTTTTGAATATTAATTGGGGGTCGTTGTATAATATTTACATTATATATAAGCCAAACAAAGCAACACATAATGCAAACATAGAAGTTTCTATTACCCTACTTGAGCTCAATGAATACTTATCTTGTTCATTTTTCATTGATTTTACTTATAATAATTTAATTTATTTTATTTTATTTTACATTTATTGGCGAGGATAGTCCGACTGGATATATGTCCATTTTCAGCGGAGGCCCTGGGAAAAGCTCCACATACCAAAAAAGAGACAGTCATCATTGAGTGATAAACTCGGTCAGATATGTTTAGAAAAATATAGACAAAGAATACAGGCAATGATCAATATACACAATGTGCAGATTTACATCTGATTGGCAAAGACGTGTCAGAAAATGTGAACATAGAATACAATCAGATCTCATAATTCACAATGCTTAGACACTCAAATGCTATGAAGCATAAATACTTGGCTAAACAGCAGGTTGGGTAGCAAGACATGTATTAGTGAAGTTGTTAGGTTTAGAACAAGAGCACAGTAAATTAGATTTGAGGTATTTTTGAGTTCTCTTTTAAATAGGGGTAGTGAGGTTTCCTTGGTAACAGTAGTAGGGAGTAGATTCCAGATTTTACTGGTTGAGTTGGCTAATATAGCATCGCTTGCAGAGTTGTTGGATTTTTGTCTCAGTATCATTAGAACTGATGTTGTAAATCTTTGTTCATTAATTACTAATAGGACCTCAGTTCCATCCTCAGAACCAATACGGCCTTTTCCAAGCTCTCACCAGCCAAAAACTCTTAGCTAAGGCCTACCCATAATGCCCCTCTCCTAGTTACTCAAGATCTCATTTGCCGCATTCCTAATCAGACGTGCTGGCCATCTCTCTCAAAGCTAAGTAGAAAATTGTTATTTTTAAGTCAGTTTCTCTTCAAAATTGTTTATTTTTTAGTCAAGTTAGACTTTTCTCACTGTCGACTAAAACCTAATCCTATTCCCTACCATTTACTTTGGTAATTTAATTTATACCACTATTGATACTGTCCCTCTCTCCTGCCTTTGACAGGCCCTTCCTTACCACTTGTGGTATTTTTTAAATACCATCTCTGGTATTCTCGCCCTTTTTCTCTCCCTTATTTTGTTTATTATATAGAATAGTCTTGTTGCCTTACTATGTCAGACAAAGCTAAGTTAGGGTTGAAACAGTGTGACAAATGTGGCTGTAAGATGCCTAACTCGGAAGCACATGCTTGTTGTGTCTACTGTTTGGGCATAGATCATATTAAAGATGACTGTGACATTTGTGCTAGTTTTAGTAATCGTACAGTAGCAGAATGTAAAAATAAACTTATTTTAAAAGGTTTACTCAAGACACCTTTTTCAGAGGCTCTTTCTGAGTCAGAGGTCTCACCCCCTCCAAAGACCAAAAAACATAAGGAAAAACGGAGTCACTCGGTTCCTGCATCTCCGTCAGTTACAGAACTGAGTGGGCTCCATGCTTCATCGCCAGCCTCGGCGAAGACCTCTTCAGCACCAGCTCTGTGTCCTCTCCCTCGGTGCCGTCCATGATATTACCACTATTTCAGTTCCAACCTCGACACCACTGACTTTGGTTCCATCCTTGGATCCGACATTGGCTCTGATGACTGTACCTGCTTCGGCACCATCCTCAGCTATGGTGCCAACCATTTCTTTGGCTCCAATGGCTCCAAAACTTGAATACAAGATACTCCCCAACTTATGACCCTTTTGGGGGCAGAGGTTTAGCCTCTTTGTAGAAAGACCTGATTTTCCTTCAGCAGCGTCCTTTAGATCCACTAGGAGTTTTTCTGAATTAGATCTAGTGTGGGTTGTGGACCAGCTTCTGGCAGCTAGGGGATTGCCCATTCCAGCTAGACCTTCCATCTCTCTTGGCTCAGAATCTTTCTCCTGTTTATCCTCCTCTGGCCTCTACCCAGATCCCAGAGATCTCAGTACCGATGTCCACTCTGGTGCATACTGTCTCAGCTCCGACAGCAGTGTTTCCCCTGTCGGCACTGATCAGTGCCACTGCATCGGCTCTGGTGGAGCCGATGCTCTCTCGGAGCAGGACTTGGACTGTCCTTACCATGGTACATAGCCTGGCACCTATTTTCTCACTAGTTCTATCTATGTCCATGGCTCTGACAGCTTCCAGTCCTCCTGGAGCTACTCACCTGGAGATGGGCTTCTCGGGGGGTGTAATCCCAGTTCTGAGATTGTCCCTCCTAGTTCCAGACTCCCATCCCTCCTCAGGTGGGCCTGCTGTCCAGGTGATGGAGGGGGTCCTTCACTCTGAAGGCTCGCAGTCAGCACCAGTGACATCAGTATCAGAACCCCCCATAGCATGCACCTCTCCCAACCATCTATTTTCGGACCTCAGGCATGAGAGTCACAAGTACCCCCTTTGAAGGGAACCCCTTCACCGGAGTCCTCCTCAGAAGATCCTACTGGGGAGCCACCACAGAAGAAATCATGCAAGAGGATGCACCTTGATTCCCCAGAGGAATATATCACCAAAGACACTGATTGTGATGAGGGGGAAGGGTCCCCAAGGTCTCCCCCAGATGATGTCTCATTCAGAGACATTCTCAAAATCCTCAAACAGTGGAGAGACTGGAAGTCCTCTAACTCTTCTTCTGAGGGAATTGGTGTTCTCGTAGGCCTTCCGTGCCCTGCCATCTACTTCCTGGGTGACCCCACCAGCAGATGACCTTGTTAAACTCATTGTGCAGTGTGCCTGAAAGGCCCCGGACAACATAGAACCTGTCCCTTGTAGGCCAGACAAAATTTTATGTACACCTCAAGATCAGCCCCACTGGTCCGAGCAGTTGACAGTTGATTCTATGGTCGTGGCAGCAGCCACCAAGAGGGAACTGGCAGGAGATAGTTCCACTGTCCATCCTTCAAACAGGGAGTCCCAGACCATGGACAGACTAGGGAAGTGGACCTATCCTTCAGTGACCTTCGCCATTTGGTCGCTGAATTATCTGGCACACTTTACTTGCCTACAAAGAGACATAATTTCTAAAATGTTTTCCTCTTTGGTGGGACTAATGCCTGATGAGGTGCATGATACTATTGCCTCACAGCTAGCTACCCTTGAAATCCATCTCGAACTCCTTGATGCATTTGATATCTCACACCACATCAGGCATTGTCATGAGACATAATGCTTGGATGCAGTTGTGCGACTTTGCAGACCCCCTTCAAATCTTCCTTCATCAATGCACTGGTCAACGAATCTGCAATTTTTGGACCCAAAGTACGAGACACACTTGCAGGTAGTGAGAAAGACAAAGACCTTGTCTGCTGTGGGCATACGCTTTTACAACCCCCAGATGTCCTATTCCAGGAACCAGAAGGGAGGAAAAAATGTGGTTCAAGAAATCCAAAGGAGCTTTTCGTGACACTCATGAACAATCCCCCAGGGCAGAGGGGGCAACTCATATGGAAGACGCCCTTTCAGGGTAGAGGGTGTCCACATAACCAGGGTCATAGAGATTCTTTCTCCAGCAGACCTTACCAGTGTTCCTGAGCAACGACCCAATTGCTTTCCTCTGGAAGCAGTTGGGGGTCATCTTTCTCTGCATCTACCAGCCTGCCATCTTATTACTACCGATGTTTGGGTACAGAGAATAATATCCAGAGGCTACCATATACCATTCAATTTAACTCCTAGACCCATCAAATGAATCCCAGATGTACCACCCAATCAGAGGGAATTAGTAGCCTTAGAAATAGAAAAGCTGCTAAGAAAAAGAGTCATCCAACCAGTCCCACCAGACCAGACAGGATCCGGGTTTTACACAAAGTTCTTTTTAGGGCTAAAAAAGAGCCCAATCCTGGATTTTAGCCTATTGAACAAATTTATCAAACCTCAAAAATTCCACATGGTCACAGTATGGTTCATTCTTCCCTTCCTAGGGAGGGACAACTGGATGTGCTCTATAGACCTCCAGGATACGTACTACCACATAAAGATGGATCACTACTCCTGGAGGTTTCTCTGCTTCTGGCATGGAGCCAATCACTACCAGTTCAGGGCACTGCCATTCGGTCTCTCAACAGCCCCCCTGAGTGTTCACCAAATGTATGGCAGTTGTGGTAGCTCATCTTTGACTATAAGGATTCCAGGTGTTTCCCTATCTAGATGACTGGCTATTTACCGCTCCTACCAGGAATCTCCTAGTCTGCAGCCTCTCTTACACTCAAGGTCTCACTCTCCACTTGGGGATTACAATCAACAAAGACAAATCTCAAATGTCCCCAATGAAGACACTGGAATTTATTGGAGTGGTCTTCGACACAACATCCTGTCAAGCTTCTCTCCCCCTCACAGGTTTTCGAAAATAAGACACCAAATCCAAGGCCTTCTTCCTCAGACCTATGTACCAGCATGTTGTGTACTGCAACTCTTAGGCTCCATGGCAGTTGCCATTACATTAGTACCACTGGTGAGACTGCACATGAGAACCCTGCAGTGACTCCTGTCCACACAATGGTCATTGTTAACTCACCCACTCGACCACATGATACGTCTTACAAAGGAAGAAATGCTATGGTGGATGAAGCCACAAACAAATCTTTAGTGTCGACTGTTCTGTCTTCCCCAGCCCATGGCCACAGTGACCACAGATGCTTCCCTGTTAGGGTGGGGGGGGACATTTCCAGGGAAAGACTGTCCAAGGCTCTTGGTCACCCATGGAGGCCAATTTGCACATAAATGTCCTGGAACTGAGGGCAGTTCTCTTAGTGTTGCAAGCGTTCCATGCATCCTTCCCCTCTGGGACCATTGCAATTCAGTCAGACAACATGTCAGATGTCTGGTATATCAACAAGCAAGGCAGAACCAGGTCTTAACCCCTGTGTCGGGAAGCCATGAGGATTTGGCACTGGGCAATAGCTTTCAACCGCTTTTTTATAGCAACACACATTCTCGGGAGTTCCAGCATTATTGCGGGCAATCTGAGCAAGAACATTCTGATACCTCATGAATGGTCCCTCAACCCTGTAACAGCGGATCGGATCTTCCAATGCTGGGGCAAGTCTTGCTGTGACCTGTTTGCTTACCCCCAAACTACAAATGCAGAAACTATTTTGCCCTAATCCCACCTCAGGGAGAACCACAGAGGGATGCTGTAATGCAGAATTAACCCCTGGATCTTCTGTATGCCTTTCCCCCATTTCCCCTCATTCCAAAATTTCTCCAGATAGCTCAGAGGTTGAGAAGCAAAGTGATCTTCATTGCCCCATATTGGCCCCATCAAGTCTGGTTCCCATTTCTATGGCCTCATCTGATTCACAGCACAATTGAGGATCCTGGGTCCTTCCCAAGACCTGTTATCTCATCCACAGGGACTGATTCACCCAAACCTGCATAGTCTCAAGCTCACTACTTGGTTCCTCCACTTCCAGTGATTGCCAGACTGCCTGACATCCCATCTGCTGTTCGTGAAATTCTTCTGGCTTCACACTAACCTTCCGCCAGGAAAGTTTATTCTACTAAATGGACTAGGTTCTCCATTTGGGCCAAAGATCAGAACTTTGACCCTTTTTCTATGCCTATTCAACAGATCCTACAATACCCGACTACTCTTTTACATGCAGGAGCCTCAGCATCGATGATCACCGTACATTTTGCAGCTATCGCCAATTTTCATAATGGACTTGATAATTCTTCAGTTATGTCACACCACCTATGCAAGACCTTTTTGAAAGGAGTATTACATGTTAAACCTCCGGTCAAGCTTCCCTTAGAACCCTGGACTTGACCTTAGTACTTCAATCTCTCACAGGTCCTCCTTTTGAGCCCTTTGATTCATGTGATTTAAACATTTTTGTCATGGAAAACCTTACTTCTAGTAGCACTTACCTCAGCGAGAAGAGTATCTGAGCTGCAGGCCTTGAGTTTCAAGAGACCTTACTTGATCTTCCACATGGATAGGCTGTCCCTTCGCACTGACCCTTTTTTCTTGCCTGAGGTCATTTCTGTTTTTTTTGATTAATCAATCTATTGACCTGCCAGTTTTCTTCCCTCTGCATTCTAATAGAGGGGAGTGCCTTTTGCACACTCTCGATGTGCATCGGTGGCTTCATTGTTATTTGGACACGATTAAATCTTTCTGGAAAACAGATCAATTGTCTGTGGCCTTTGCAGGACCCAGATTGGGGTAAACCTGTTTCCAAAGTGACTTTATCCTCCTGGCTTAGAAACATCATTACCTTTATCTACCACAGAATAAGCTATCCTTACCTTCTAGAATAAAGGCTAATTCTACCAGATCTATGGCTATTTCTGTAGCATTTCATTCCAGAGCCTCCATGGATGATATCTGCATAGCAGCCACTTGGGCAAGAGCTCATACCTTTACCTCTCATTACAAATTTACAAATTGGATTTGGCCTCCAGGGGACGAGCATCTTTTGGCTCTATGGTGCTCAGGAATATCCTTCCTTAGGGCTACCTAGGACTTAAGTAGCTGGGGACTCGGTCCAATTAATGAACAAAGATTTACAACATCAGACAAAGAAGTTATGTCTTACCATAATGTTCTATCTGTGTTGTAAATCTTTGTTCATTCATTACTTCCCACCCTCCTTCCCCCTGCCTGGACTCCTGGTGGACTTTAGGAACTCCTGGTTAGGGCATTTGCTCAGACAGAGCCTTCTACTATTTTTTCTATTACTATTTCTATTATCTAGGGGTGGGCAAACTTGATCTGGAGTAACTAGGAGAGGGGCATTATGAGTAGGTCTTAGCTGAGAGTTTTTGGCTGGAGCAAGCTTGGAAACAACCATATTGTTCCGAGGACAGAACCAAGGTCCTATTAGTAATAAATGAACAAAGATCTTCAACACAGATGGAATGTTATGATAAGACATAACTTCTTCTTTATCAGCTGAGTGTAATGGCCCGGGGGCACTATGAGGGGTGAGAATATTTTTGAGGGCAGGGGTGTTATCAGGTTGATGGAGTATTTTATGTGCTACTATAAGCTGGTTGAACTGTAGAAGGGTAGGATATTCTAGCCATCCCAGTGCTTTGAGGTTCTGTCAATGGTGGGTCCTAAAAGCCATGCTGGTAGCGAATATGGCTATATGATTGTAACATCCTGATATTTGTTGAGATCGGCTTTGGATAGGTTGGCAAGTACAGGGGAAGCATTCATAAGGGTAGAGAGGAGGTGTGATCTTGCAATAGCTACCCTAGCTAGGGAGGTGAGGAAAGGTTTGGCTCTGTACAGATTGCCAAGTTTTTTTGTTGATGGACTTAATAGTATGATTGACATGTTTATCAAATGTAAGGTTGTTGCCTATTATTATGCCTAGAAGCTTTGTATGGTCATCAGGGGAGATAATGGTGTCATTGCTAGATCTGATGTTGAAGGAAGGAGGAAACATTCTATGGTTAGAGGAGAAAAGTAGTAGTTTGGTTTTGTTGGGATTTAGAAGCAGGCAGCGATTAGCTAGCCATGTTTCTACTGTGCTGAAAGTGGTCTGGGTGAGGGTTAGGATAGGAGGCGGAGCACATTAGCATTGAATCTTCTGCATATTGGATGCAGGAGGCTCCTAGTAAATAATTAACTAATTCAACAAGGTACCATTCATCAGAGTTGAGGCTCAAATGTAACAAATTAACATCATATATAATAGCAGTAACAGTAGAGTGCTTTGAAAAAAATGCTGTCATGGAGACTAATGCCTTCCTCAGTTAAAGTAAGATTTAGAAATGTCATGCATATCCTGGTTAAATAATAGTAGCAAGCTCTTAGTACAAATGTCATCATTATTCTGTCTAAATATAGTTAATATCAGTTATTGCAGGTATCACATCTATGAGTGCTGTTTGTTCAGTCCTGATATGGTGTGCATGGATGCAGCTGTGTCTGGCAGCTAGTACAAATGTCATTACTATTCTGTCTAAACATAGTTAATATCAGTTATGGCAGGTATCATAGCTTTGAATGCTGTTTGATCAATCCTGATATGGTGTGTGGAGGAAGGTCTCTATGGCAGCTGTTGTATGTTGCAATTTTTTTCTCTGGAAAGCTGTGGGTTGTGGCTTGTGATTGAGGTTTACTGATGCTTGTGTATTAGGAAGAGACATTTGGTGTTTTAGCCTGGATCCAGGGGAAGGGGGTGGATAAAACTGTGATTCGGGATATTTTGGCAGAGAATAGTTTGTTTATACATCTGCTGAGTGAGAGGTGGGAAGGCTGGAAAATGTGTTATCTCTTGCTGTGGTGTCTTGTTGGGAGTTGTTTTTATCTGTTTGCTCTCCATTTTATTTTTGGTTGCTACCTCTCTGAAAAGGAGGGAGTTTGGGCTTGAAGCTGCAGTGAAGTGAAGTGAAGCTTCAGGTGCATTGTGAGCCTCTGGTATGCAGTACACAGACACACTAACAGAAACAGATGCTCCCAGGTTGCTATGGTAATGGAAACAGAGTGTGATAATGTTTAATGGCTCTGAGGAGCCTCTGAGATGATTCTCGGCAATGAAGTTTTTGGTTTAAAAAAAATATATATATAAAACATAAAAGGGCTGTTTTAAACCACATGTACACATATTGATGGTCTCCCAACACTTCGTTTAGCTCATTAAGTTGATTCTTGATAGAAAAAAAAATAATAATAAGTGCAATTTTATATTTAAAATGTATTTTGGTCCAAACACATTAAGGACTTACATAAGAGTGGAAGCCTGAGTTATTGTGAAAGACTAAGAGCACATGGTCTTATGCAGTACCCTTTGCAGTGGTCTAAGAGGTGAGCTTGCTTGGACGTGTTGGGTATATGGGGATAGTTGATTCTAGGAGCATTTTGGTGTTGCCAGGAAGTGCTAAAGAGTCATCAGATTTCCTTCATGAAAATATTTGTGGGAATGGAAGGTGTGTTGAGTGGTTCACTGGAAGAATGGCCACTGCATGGAACAGGCTGGTACAATGGAACAGGACAAATATTGGTTTGGATATTTTAAGAACAGCCTGGAAACACACCACATGAACTAATGAATGGTATTCTGGCAAAACTGGATGGGCATTTTTGGCCATGCTTGAAGTACTGATGTTTGTAAGGATGGAAATATACTTATAACAAATAAGAAACCAAAAGGGTCTCATAATTTAAGGTCTATGGACTGCATAAACATGCTTAGAAGGAGATAATAATAAGCATTACAGCTTGTGGTCTCTCAAATAACTAAGCAGCAGCCAAAAAAAAAAAAAAAAACATACAATAGTTATGTAATGTATGATTTTAGTAAATCTAAACATAAACTATATAATCATCATATAAGATAAAGCAGTCTGCTGAATTTAGATATTAAAGACAGGATTTAATAACATGGGCTTGTGTATAATAACACTACTGTCTTAACTTGTCATAACTGACATACACTACATTGGATATCAAGGGCAAGCATGATTTTCTTATATAAGTAAATATGCATAACAAATCATGTAATTGCTTTAACTTGAATTATAGTTTTTGTAACCCGTCTCGACCATATATAATACTTACGCAGTTACCAAGGTAACTAAAGTTTTATACATGACAGCAAACTGACAAAGTTGTTCAAGAGAAACAAAAGAAGCCTGAACTTGAAATGTCACAGAATGTAACGATCATATTTTGAACAAATAGTATTAAATTGACAATAATCACTCATTTTAACCTTTGCTGATTATACAAAATAGAATGTTGTCATTTAAATCTAAAAATGTTCAGTATATGCCATAAAATGGCAATTTATGAATATGGAAAGGAAACTTGTAATCATTAATCACAATAAGTGAATTTGTTGTTTTTAACCTATAATTTCACTCCTTTTATAATAAGACATGACAGATATGAAAAACCTTATGTGTAGGAAATGGGGGAAGAGGGATGCACTGATAATTAAAATGCACTAACTTTCATCAATGTCCACATAAAACAAACTTGATGCTTCAAGTAATTTAGCAACAAAGTGATTATTTAAATGCTGACAAACAATGAAATATAACTTCTGATATATCCAGTAAAATATCTTGTATTATAAACATTAGGTATAAATATTATTACCATCTATTTATATTAAGTAATACATTTTGAAGACTTCATCTGTAAGGGTGAATATGTTAAATAACTGTGTGTTATAATCTTTTAATGAGGTTTTATATGTGATACATCCTACCTTACCATGATTGAATTGCTTATCTATCTTTCATGTAAATATTAATACCGTATACAATAAGTAGACATTTAGATTGCATTAGAATTCTGTCTAATCTACAATAGTACTATATCTGTTCAAAATAATATAAATATTGCTTATTCCTATTACAAATATTTTCCATATGATAATTCAAATTATGGAGCTCAGATGTTCTGGATTGTCAAGGTATGAGTGATAATGATGGTTTATCCATCAAATTAAGAACGATTTCATTCCATGGCGAGTGCTGATCTTAGTTTTGTTAAGATTTGTTAATTTAAATTTGCTATTTCACAAAATGATTTTTAGTATGCCTGACCAAAACATCACTTTATTGGTAAACACTCAAAGTATAAAACTGATAATTTCCTTTAAAAGCTCAAACATATACTTTATAGTTATCAGAGGAAAATGTTTTATATTCATAATAAAACAAAAATACATAGTCGAAATAACCTAAGATGGATTTAACTTTATTATCTTTAAATACCAATGGCTTAAACAATCCTAGCAAGAGATCAAATCTACTGAAATATTTAAAACTAAACAAATAACAAATTGCCTTTCTTCAAGAAACTCATTTCAAACCAAATGACAGTTACAAATGGAATCCTAAGGAATATATGATATTGGAGCAATCTGCTTATAAGACAAAGACAAAAGGGGTAACAATTTTATGGAAAACAAATGTGATTAACCCAAAAATCATTAAAAAGTATGAAGATAAAGAAGGCCTTATGGCATTAGTAATAGTTAAATATAATAACAGAACATGGACCCTAGCCAATCTATACTGGTTCCAAGCATTGGAATAGGAACTGTTAAAAAACACTTGGATTTCAATTCCAATAATTATAAAGGCAACTTAATATAGGAGATTTTAACTGTATATTTGATATTTCTGAAACTGCAAATAAAAGACTGCTGCCTACATCTGCTACATCAAAAGCTTTAAACAAGTGGGTAGAATAATTTCATCTTGTAGATACTTTCAAATTTAAAGATAAATCTTTGTTGTTTTCCCATCAAGATCACAGACTTGATATCCAAACTAGAATAGATAAAATATTTGCTGATCATGACACACTCCAAAATCATCAATTTCTCAATCACTCCCTGCCCCTTTTCAGACCACAATTCATTGATACTAAAACTTCAAAATGGGTACAAACCATTAATCTTTAACTCCAGAATTCCAGCATATATAACTAAAATTAAAGAGTTCACACCCTGGTTATTATCTGAATTACAGTTCTTCTTAGATATTAATTACACCACAGAGATAAATAAAATAATGATATGGGACTCATTAAAAGCTTACATATTAGGTAAAACCCTAACATGATATAAAAAAAAATCAGAGAATGCGATTCTTAATTATTAGATCTACAATCCAAACATTTGTCAGTAAAAGCTGAAAAAAAATCAAAATCATTTGGACATGAAAAAGAAAGTAGAAGTATTAAATGATAAATACAACAAAATTCTAACACATAAACCTAGTTTAGCTTTAGAAAAACTAAACACTAATACCTTGTCCACTTCTACCAAATATCTACAAAATGTATCCACAGGAATAAAAATACAGCCAAAAGCTAATAACATTAAAAAGTATCTTCCACGAAAAGAAAGGGAAACATTTTTTCAGCTATAGGTGATATTCTTGATACCTGCAGAAATCACTATATGGAACATTTCCAAAAAGAAAATATACATATTGATCAATTAAATCTAGATGAAAAAATGTTCTAATATAAAAAATACCAGAAAAATTAAAACTAGATCTGCAAGTGCCCATATCCTAAAAAGAAATTACAGATACAATAAAAGAGGGTAAAAATAATAAAGCTCAAGGTATAAATGGCATAAGCATGGAAATATATAAACTTTTTCCTTCAAATATACTATCCCTTTTCTATAAACTCTATTAGAAATTCAGTCACAAGCTTTAATACCACCCTCTTTGAGATATTTCTTAATCACACATATCCTAAAGGAAACCAAATCCCCAAACCTCTGTACCTCATATAGACCTATATCATAATTAAATAATGACTATAATATATTTATGGCAATATTAACTAACAGAATGAAAATACCGCTATCCAAAACAATAAATAATGATCTAACTGGATTTATATATCATAGACACACACATGACAATATTAAAAGGAAAATTTCTCTTGCAGATTATGTTAATAAAGAAAATAAAGAAACACTCATAATTGGCTTAGATATAGAGAAAGCCACTGATTTCCTAAATTGGGACTATTTATTCAAAATCCTAATGCTATTTGAATTTCCTGCATCCTTTGTTCATCTCCTAAAGAATATATATACAAATAATTTAGCGTATGTCATGTTAGGTCCTTTTACCTCTGAATCTATGCATATAACAAAAGGCACTAAACAAGGATTTCCCATGTCACCAATTCTACTTGTAACAATATAAAAATCAAAGGAATAGATGTTTATGAACAATACAGTTCTAAAGTAATGATATTTGCTGATGACATATTACTATCATTATCTAATACATAAGAGACATTAGAATAATTCGATATATTAACTGAAAATTTTCAAATGACTTCAGGACTCCATTTCAATAAAACAAAATCAACATTTTTATTTTTAAATAAAAAAAGAACTGCAGACTAAAGTGGATAACATCAAGATTCTACCATAAAATATCTAGCAATTGAGTTATCTAAAGATAATAATGAATTAGTCTCAAAAACTGAAATAATATCATCAATACAATTAGAATCTCTGTGGAAAAATGGAACAAAATAAAATGAACATATAAAGATAGACTACAGTTAATAAAAACAACACCCAAAACCTCATATTGGAAATATATAACAAAAGGAAATGCCATACAGTTAACTGATGATATTAAAACAAACATCTTATTATCAATAAAATATACATCCTTCACACAATACTGGAAAGTTTTTAATTGGAAATGCTTGCACAGAACATTCTTAACTCCAGACAGAATCAGTAAAATTAGTTCTTCCATAAAAGGAACCCCAAAAAGATTAAAGTTCTACCGTTTACTCCCACACTCAAGTCCCACCACTTTACTTCACTATTAAATCTAAAAATAGTACAGTTATATCCCCTGACACTACCACTAAACTCTTGGGAGTGACAATTGGCCACAGCCTTAACTTTGATACTTATATTAACACCACAATAAAATCAGTTAACCGAAAACTAGGCTCCCTCTATTGAATTAAACCTTTCCTTACTCCCATAGCAAGAACTTCTATTGCCCACACCCACCTCATCTCAACACTCTTTTATGCATCCCCTATATATATATATATATATATATATATATATATATATATATATATATATATATATATATATTAATCTATCAAAAAGCAACCGCAACAAGCTGGCAATCGCCTACAACAACATTGCCAGATTTGCTACAGGCTCCCCTGTTAGATCTCACCACTGTCAAAATCTGAAACAACTGGGTTGGCTGGAACTACAGAACCAAATTCTACTTCACCAACTAACTATTACCCATAAAACCCTGTATCATCCATGTAACACAGCAATTTTCAAAAGTCTAATCTGCCCATATAAAAATCTTATAAACCTATGCTCTGCAAACAAACTACTCATCTCTACTCAAAAATCTAACAATAAAGCAGGAGAATCCCTCTTCACTAACACTGTAGGCAAAAGCTGGAACCTACTTCCTGGTGAACTTGCATCTCTTTCTTCAACTTCACTATTTAAAAAGAAACTTAAATCATACCTTACAACCCACTGGCTATGTCCCTGTACTAACCCTGGCTAAAGTATCTCTCACTGTTAGTCTTGCCCAAAATCTTTTTTTTACATCTCTCTTTCTGCAACTTTAAGTCCACAACCATTTAAGCTGACTTACTGTAACTAGGAACAACTGAATTGGCCATCTTACTGTCTTATCAACAAGTTACTACCCTACAGCTAATTCTTCCAATCCCATTTTTAACTACTTTGTTCTCTTATTCCTGCTCATCACTTTGCTTTGGGTGTCTACCACATACTTCTAAATCCTTCTCCCACTTCTCATAGTAAAAAAAAAAAAAAAAAAACAATAAAATGTTTTTGTTACCTTGGAACACATGTTATTGTCTCACAAAATTCTTGTAATTAATGCTTAATGTACTGTTTGTGTAAGTCTTCTATGTGGAGCTTTTCACCCCGGGCCTCTACTGAAAATGGACATATATCCAGCTAGACTAGCCCGGTCAACAAATGTAAAATAAAATAAATAAATAAATGTTGGAGATGTGAGCAAGTACACAATGCAGATTGGAACCACATTTTCTTTGATTATGTTAAAATTAAGCCATTTTGGAATTGTATTAATAACTCTCTACAACTTTATTTAATGAATCATTTTATTTAACTAAAGCTCTTGTATTATTAAATGTGAACGAAGATTCTCATTTGAATAGGTCAAACATGTATCTAGTATGGACTATACTTGCAATTTCAATGAAGTGTATAACAAGAAGATGGAATACAAACACAACACCAACTTTGGAAGACTTTTACAGCCTACTGAAGACCATAACATTATTGGAAATTAAAGAACTAAGAATGTATCCAAAGCCATTTATCAACAACATCTGGGGAAAAGTCTTATCATTGATTGACACTATACAATTATTGATCAGACACCGTGATGATGGATTGAACATACTTATAAAGTAACTGTATACATTAAGATCTGTTATAGTGTCAGGCTAATGTAAATAGTGCACATAGTTATTTAAGATGTTATGTATAAATACTATGGAATTCATTCAAATATATTTGAAAAATAAAAAAAAAAATTGAGAAAACGTTCAGTATGTTTGTATCTGGTGACATCAACAATATGTATGTATGCAGTCTCACAACTGTAGATCTATACATGTAATCAATTCTGAGGATGCCCATACCTCCTTCAGAATGAGAAATATATAATATTGGTTTACATTCATTTTTATATATCATTTGATAAGCATGAAACATTTTTCTTGTTTTCCTGCCCAACTGATTCAGTACCTTTTGGGTACAGTCAATCACACCAAAACTGTAAGTTAGAACAGGAAAGCATACTGGTTTATACTTTGAACTTTATTCTTAGATATCAAGGATGTTTTCAAAATTAATTTTAGTCTTCTGAAGTATTCATTACTGAGTTTTCACATTTGTTCATGTTTAATTGCTGATCCTTTCTTGGTTCCCAAATATTTATGCACTCCTTCCTGTTCAATCTCTTTTATATCATATTCTTGTGCCAGATTGATATTTTCTTGGCACTGTAACTTTCCTGCTTTAAACACTGATTTGTTCACATTTATCAAGACCAGAGGACGGTCTTGTATCATCTGAGAAAGTTTTAAGCACTTATAGTTGTGCTTTCAACTCCTCATCTGATGAACTATACAATTTATAAGTCCTCCTCAAAATATAGATGAGAAGTCTTTAAACAAGGTTATATTCTGGGAACCAAATTGTAACCATGGCCTAATCTGTTAAGTAAAAAGCTTAATGGGTTAACAGCAAGACAAAACAGCAGTGGTAACAAAAAGTCACCATGGAATATCCCTCTTTGAATTTTTATCCTTGGGATAATAATTTGTCATTTGTCATATCTTAATTATAAAGATGTTTGCCACTGTTTCGTGGTCACTGTAATGTACTGTAATCGATCAGTATTGGATGTAGCTTATACATCTGTAAGCACTCTTTTATCCATGAAAGTGGGATGCTGTCAAATGCTTTTTTGTAATCTATCCATGCCATACTTAGATTCTTCCCCTTTCACAATTCTCTAATATGACTTTATTTAACAACAAAGGGTCCTTTGTTCCATATGATTTTCTTTTGTTACCCTTTTTTTCTATTGTCATGTCTGAGTTTTTTTCTAAATGATTTTAAACTCTGTCTACATCAATCCCAATATGTAGTTTGTAGAATGTCAAAAGGCAAATTATCAGTCTATAGTTTTACGGATTGCTTACTTCACTCTTAAGGAGGAGAATCACTTTTTGGTGATGCCCATATAAGTAATTCTTACTCAGGGCTAATGTGTAAAGATGTTAATGATTTTAGCCTGAAGTTAAGTACTGCATCTCAGCCTGGGGTTTTCCGGTTAGGAGCTTTCCTTAATTTTATTTCAATTTCTCTGGCCATTACTTCATCCTATTTCATATTTTTTACATTTCAGAAAAAACTAAATGAAAACTCCAGCCAAGCTAGAACTTCCAATGAGTGATCTCCCAAACCTCCTGTAACAGAGGCACATGGGATATATGCAAATGGGCAATCAAAATCGCCATATAGCTGAAACACCTGATGTTCATTGCATATATCCCATGCGCCTCTGTTATAGGAGGTTTGGGAGGTCACTCATTGGAAATTCTAGCTTGGCTGGAGTTTTCATTTAGTTTTTTCTGATTGTTTTTTCAGTGTGACCTTCTAACTCTTTGTTTTAATTTGTTATTTGGGATATTTTGCAGTCACCCTAATGATAATGGACATCAGCTGGGTATAACAACCCTGTGTTGCTTATTCTTAGTCAAACACTCTGCTTATGCTATGCTGATGAGGTCATAACAAGGCCGAAATATACATATCCATGGCTAGTGGGGTTTGGCTTTATTGGCCTGAAATTGTCCATTAAAATGACTTCAAATGTAAAAGTCATTGGCAATCAGAATCACCATATAGCTGAAACATCTGATGTTCATAAGGGTCATTTGCATATATCCCATGTGCCTCTCTTACAGGAGGTTTGGGAGGTCACTCATTGGAAGTTCTAGCTTGGCTGGAGTTTTCATTTTATTTTTTTTCCGATTGGTTTCTTTTAATTTTTCTACCCATTCATCATCTTTCTTATGCTCCACAAGTTCTTCATAAACACTTCTCCAAAATGTATCTGTTTCTTTTTGTTTTGGTGGTGTTTCTATTCCTTTTACTTTGTTTCCCAGGTCCCTATAATTTTTTGAGTCATCAATTGCTTATTTTGCACTTTTCCTTAACATTTATCTGTATGTAAGTGTTTCTGCCTATGCTGCTATCTTTAGTTTATTATTTGCAATAGTGCAGATCCTGGTCTATTTGGATATCACCATGTCTGTCTTTCTAAGTATTTCTGTTTACCTGTGTCATCTTCCTTCATGTCTATATTAATTCCACGGAAGGCATATTCATTGGCTACATCTTCCACGAACAACAACCACCAAAACTCACTTCATTGAACTGAGAAATTTTTCCCACGGTTTGCAAACACTGGACCATCATGTAAAGTATGCCACTTTCCCAAATGTCATGTGATCTGTCAACTGGTATATATAGTTGGGGGGGTGTGAGGGGCACATCCCCCCACATTGGGTGTGGGGGGTGAAGCCCCTACTTGGGTGGATTTGATTTACTCCATTGTGTGTTCCTGATGGTTGGTGGGCAAGTGTTTGCGAACTGTCGGAAAAATTCCATGGTTTGCCAAAGTGATTTTCAATAGTTGCTGTTCTTGGAAGACATATTTGATGAATATGTTCGTCTACAGTCTGTATTATTTTTAGCTAACTGGGCTGATAAGGAGAGCTATAGTGTGCTGGCATATAATCTATCACTTTCTTCTGGCAAACAGTAAAAATCAATGTATAAAATAAACTATAAATTAAAATAAATTTGTCTCTAGGTGCACAAAACATCATGAAGCAATACTGTATGGTTTCAAATAATGTCTGTAGTGTCTTGTCTACACACTGTACGAGTTTATTTCAAGCTAGGTCAGTTATGATAGCTAAAGTCTGCCTGCCTGAAATCTATCACATTCTTCCAACAATCAGTAGAAATCAGAATAAAATAAAATATAAATCAGAACAAATATTCCAGAACAATCAGCTGCACAATAAATCACAAAATGTGGGATGTATTTACATAAGCTATGGAATGCCCTGTCTATAAGACAAATATACTTATAGCTAATTATGAATCTTTTGACAATGAAAATGTGCCTGTCTACAGTATACTTTGTTGGGATAAACAGTAAAAAAATGTAAAAGAATAGCATAAATTAAAATAAATCTTCTCAATGAAAGAAGTTGCACAGTAATAAAAAGTACATGGGATGTCTTTAGATATGTTCTGTAGTGTCCTGTATACAGCCTGCATCAATTTATAACTAAATTGGACAATTACAAGGACTAGAGGAAGCCTGTCTACAATCTCTTTCTTCTAACGCACAGCTAAAATTAGAGCTAAAAATAAAGTGTAAATCAAAAGTATATTCTCCTAACAAGTAATTCCCCAATAAATTACAAAACACTGGAGTCTTTCATATATGCTATAGAGTGGCCTATGTATAGTCTGCATGAATTTATAACTAACAAGGCCCCTTGCATGGACTAGAATGGTTCTACCTAAAATCTACCCTTTTTCAGCAAAGAGTAAAAATGAGAGGTAAAAATACAACTTAAAACAAAAATGTTTTCTCCTACCAAGCATTTGTACAGTAAGTCACTAAACACATGATGACTCATTATAAGGTCTGGAGTGTCTTGTCTACCCTCTGTAAGAATTTGTAGCTAATTACGTGTCCTGGGATGAGTAGAGTGTGCAAGCCTACAGTCTAGATCATTCACAGTAAAAGTCACAGTGGATAGGTTATAAGCCAAAATAAATATTGTCCTACAAATAGATGCAAAAATAAATCAATGGAAATTGGATAGTTTCAGAAAAAAAAAAACAAAATCAACACCAAATTGACAATATTCCAGTCAAGCTGCCACAAACGCCAAGAGACCACAAGTAAAACCACCAAAAGATTTTAATAAAACTGAGGGCTTTCATCAACAATTATCCAGACTTTTTCAGAGTTATACAAAAACTGGGTAAAAACTTCATTATATAAGTCAGTACCAAATCACATGACCAAACACCCCCCCATTTAAAACAATTAACGTGTTAAAAAGACACATCTTAAAAACTAAATATTTCAGCCAAAAAAATTCTTCCATGCCTAAAACAACTATAAATAACATGTAGCATAGTGAAAAAAGTAAAAAATCCTTAATTTAGTTTTAAACCTGGTATGATTTCAGTTTTAGTACACTTGCAATAGAAACCTGGTTGCTAAGCCCTGGGAATAAACAGGCATTAGGTTTTAGTTGACATAATAGCTCTCACTGTTCTAAATGTTCTTCCAAATGTCCTCCTCTGGGGGTTAGCTACCACACAATCCAACCCAAAAAAACAGAAAAAAAATGGTTGAAGTATTTAAAAATATGCTTTGCTGATTAAAAGTACCTTTCTTGCAATTGTAATACAAGTGTCAAAAATGTGTTTGTTATTATGTAGGAAAAATTAAAAGAAGGCTAAGGGAGTGTATTTATGACCACATTTTGGATATTAGAAAAAACAAGATGAACAGCTCCCTAGCAAAGCATATTTTTAAACACTCCTACCATTTTTATCAGTTTTTTGGGTTGGATTGTATGGTAGCTAACCCCAGAAGAAGACCTTGGAAAAAATATTTAAAACAGCAAGAGCTATTATGGCAAACAAAACGTAATGCCTGTTTATTCCCAGGACTTAACGACCAGGTTTATATTGTTTGTGTACTAAAACTGAAATCATAACAGGTTTAAAACTAAATTAAGGATTTTTTTACTTAATTTTCACTATGTTACATGTTATTGATATTTGTTTTAGGAATGGAAGATGTTTTGGGCTGAAATATTTAGTTTTTAAGATGTGCCTTTTTAACGTATTAATTAACTGTTTTAAATGGGGGTGTGTTTGGTCATGTGATTTGGTACTGACTTATATATCTGACATGGCTTAGTGGTAAATCACTTTGGCTATGGTGTGCAGGGTCCTGGGTTCGAGCCTTGCAAAAGCTGTTTATTTGAGGGTGGGTGGTTGGCATAATGGTTAAGGTGTTTACCTTAACGACACAATGTGCTGAGTTTCATTCTCACATGGGGTAATTGGCTAGGCTTAAAATGGCCCACAAGGGCAGCTAGCCTAGTACTAACCTATGAACTTAATATTATGAAGTTTTCACCTAATTTATGTACAACTCTGAAGAAGTCTGGATAATTGCTGATGAAAGTGCTCAGTTTTATTCAAATCTTTTCGTGATTCTCCTTGTAGTCCCTTGGTGTTTGTGGCAGCTTGACTGGACTATTTTTGTTTCAGTTTCAGATAAACTATGGTGTGCCCACTAGGCCTCATGGGAGCACTACAGTATGTCTGCCTATAACCAATCTCTTTCCTCCAATAAACAATAAAAGTCAAGAGGTAAAACGATATAAATCAAAATAAATCTTCTCCAACAAAGCAGTTTCACAATAAATCACAAAACACTGGATTTTATTTCAGGTAATCTCCAGGATGTCCTTTGTACAATCCATATGATGCATAGCTAACTTGATCCTTTGAAGGGCTAGAATATGCCTGCCTGCAATTTTTCCCTTTCTTCCAACAAACAGTAAAAATCAGAAGTTAAGGAAACACAATATAACTCAAAGCAAATCTAAGTAGTTACACAATAAATCACAAAACACTTGATAGTCTTTGATAAGCTGCGGAGTACCATGTGTACAATCCATATGACTTTATAGCTAATTAGACTCCTTGAGACATTTTAAGGGCGTCTCTCTATAATGTATTCCATTCTTCCTAAAACAGTGAATAAAAATGAGAGGTAAAATAATATATAAAATCAAGTAAATGCATAATAAATCACAAAACATTTGATAGTTTCAGATAAGTTGTGGAATATCATGTCTACAAGTCATATAAATGTATAGCTAACTAGGCAACTTGGAAGGGTAAAACCATGCCAGCCTACATTCTTACCCATTTCTTCCAGCAAACATCAAAAATCAGTATTTAAAAATATAAATCAAAATAAATATTCTCATCATAAGCAGTTGCACTATAAGTCACAAAATATTAGATATTTTCTGATAAGCTCTAGTGCCCTGAATACAGTATTTATGAATTCATTGCTAACTAGGGCCCTTGGGAGGGCAGAATGTGTCTGCCTTCACTATACCCTTTTCTTCCAACAAACAGGAAAAATCTGAGGTAAGCAATAAAATATGAAATAAATCTTCTACCAAATGGTTGCAGAATAAAATGCAAAATATCACTGGATGGGTTTCATATTAGCTTTGGAGTGTCCAGTCTACATCTGTATAAAATTAGAGTTAATCATTCCCTTTGCAAGAGTTACAGTGAATTTGTCAACAATCTATACCTTTCTTCCAGCAAATAATATAATAGTTAAAAATATATAAATAAAAAAACTCTCCTCCTACCAGTAAATTAGATAATAGTTCAATAAACATTGTTTGGTTTCAGATAAACTATGAAGGGTTCTGTCTACAGCCTGTATGAACTTTTAGGTAGCTAGGCTCGTTGGCAGGATGAGAATTTATCTGTGTACAATTTATCTCATTCTTGCAACAAACAGTAAAAGTCAGAGCCAAATTTAAATCAAATAAATGTTCTCCAATACAATATATCACAAAGCAGCAGTGGATGGCTTCAAATTAGTCAAGAAATGTCCTCTCTACAATCTGCATGAATTTATAGCAACTAGGTGCCTTGGTATGGCTATCGTTTTCCTATTTCTACAATCTCTCCCTGTCTTCAAACAAACAGTAAAAATAAGAGGTAAAAATATAAATCCAAGTCCAAATGCTGTGAAAAAAAAATCACAAAATGCTGAATAGTTTTACATATACTCTATCATAGCATGCCCTGTCTACAGTCTGTATGAATTTATATCTAAGAAGGCGCTTGGGACAGCTAGAGTAGGTTTACCTACAATGTTTCCTTTTATTGTACCAAATTGTAAAAAAAAAAAATCAGAGGTAAAACATGAAATATAAATTAAAATAACTCTTCTCCAACCAAGCAGTTGCACAGTAAATCATAAAATTCTGGATGGTTTCAGATAAACTCTGGAGTGTTGTGTATACAAGTCATAATAATTTACAGCCAAGGAGAGCCCTTGAAAGGCTAGAGTCAGCCTGATTTATCCCTTTCTACAAATAAACAATAAAAATCAGAGATAAAAAATAAAATATACATCAAATATAATTTCTCAGACTAAGAGGTCTCACAATAGGGGACAACTCAACATTGAATAGATTTAGATAAGCTCTAGAGTGTCCAGTCTAGAATCCATATGAATTTAAAGCTAACCAGGCCCCTTTTATTAGGACTAGTCTCTGTAGCTGCCCACAATCAAGCCCTTTTGTCTAACAAATTCTAAAAATTAGAGGTACAAAAAATATATAGGTAGGTAAAAAATCTTCCCATATGACAGCAGCTGTACAATAAATCACAAAACAGTAGATGGTTTCAGATAATCTCTGGATTGTCCTTTCTGCAATCCATATAAATGTATAGCTACATGGGCTCCTTGGGCTTTCATGCTCCTCCCTATTATATATCCCTTTCTTATAACATAAAAAAACAGTAGAAAAAAAGAAAAATACACATAAAAATAAATTTTCTCCTATTAAGCTGTTGTACAAATAAGTCACAAAAGTCACAAAACATTGGATGTTTTCTGATAAGCACAGAGGCATCTTGTATACAGTTTGTATGGATGTATAGGTAAGTAGGTCACTCGGGAGGTCTAGAGTGTGCCTGATAAAATCAATTAATTGTTTTTCAAGCAAAGACTAAAATTCAGGAGTAAAATATAAAATAAATAAAAAAATATATAAATCAAATTAAATCTTCTATGACCAAACAGTTGCACAATAAATTGCTAAACAACAGATTGTTTCAGGTAAGTTATGGGATGTCCTGCCTACAATCTAAGTTTTATACCTGACTAGGTCCCTTGGGAGAGCTAAAGTTTGCCTGCCTGCAGTCTATCCCTTTCTTACAATACCTAAAACCAGAGGTAAAAAATAAATAAAATATGCATCACAATAAATCTTCTCCTACCAAGCAGCTGCAGAATAAATCACAAAATATAAGGTCTGTAGTGTTATCTGTACCATCTGAATGACTAGATAGCTAACTAGGTCCCCCCTGGGATAACTAGAAAGTTCTTGCTTAACAAGTCATTGCACAGTAAATCATTAACAGTAGAAGGTTTTAGGCAAGCTCTGGAATGTCCTGCTTAAAACCTGTAAAAATTTATAGTTATCAAGGCCCCTTGGGAAGACTACAATGTGCCTGTGTGCTGGCTACAATTTATACCTTTATTTCAACAAGTAGCAAATTCAGAGGGGGGAGCAATTAAATATCATAAAAAATAACAAAACAAGAATGAGATGTTTCAGACATGGCCTAGTGTGTCTATCTATAATCTGCATGAATTAATAGTAAGTAAACCCCTTGGGATGTCTAAAATTTGCCTGCCTAAAAGCTGCCCCTTTCTCCCAACAGTGAAAATTAGAGGTAATAAATGACAACACAAATCAAAATAGATCTTCTCCTACCCAGCAGTTGCACAATAAATTACAAATTACACTGGGTGGTTACAGATAAGCTCTAGAGTGTTGTGTTTACAATATTTATTGATAATTTTGTCCCTTGGGAGGTTTAAAATGTGCCTGTTGACAATCTAGCATTTTCTTCCAACAAATTGTAAAAATCAGAGGTAAGAAATAATATATATGTTGAAATAAATAATCTGCTGTCAAGCAGTTGCACAATAAATCACTAAACAAGATTGGATGGTTTTAAATAAGCTCCAGAGTGTCCTTTATGCAAACAATATGAATTTATAGCTGACTAGGCTTCTTGGGAGGGCTAGAGTGTGCCTGGTTGCAATATGTCCCTTTCTTCCCATAAACAGTAAAAGTCATAGATAAAACAATAGATTATAAATCAAAACAAATCTTTCACCAATCAGTTGCACAATAAATTACAAAACAGCACTGGATGTTTTTAGATCACCACCCATGTTAATATAGACCTACATTTGTCATCACTGACAGGTACTAGTGTTGCTTACTCATCTCACACTCTACAATGGCTTGTGGAACTGTCCAGACCCATCCCAAAGATGCCAAGAACTGTTTCATCTCTGTTGATGGTGGTTCAGTCAACAGACCATATCCTGTCACCTTCAGCTCTTGTGCTTGGTGGGTTGTCCAACATTTGTTCCATCATCTGAATTGATCATAACTCCTATTCTGGCCACCCAAAATGTTCTAAGAAATATGGTAATGGAAGGGTCAGTCAGAATAATCATGGCTGTTAATCTGTGTGAATTATAACCGGATGACATTATCTGCATCAGGGAAGTTGCATACATACTTACATACATACATACATATATACAAATGTTTCAAGCACGGGCATTACAGCCCTTATATCTTGCCAATATACCAAAACACTTGTTCCCATAATAAATGTCCAGGCTGTTCTTAAAAATATCTAAACTAGTACTTGCTTTAATGTAATTTGGTAGTCTGTTCCAAGTATCAGCTACTCTGCCAGAGAACCAATTAGTACACTTCTCATTCCTATAGAATCGTCTACATAGGTTATCTGATGATACTCTAGTACTTTTTGAAAACTCCAAACATTCCCAGAGGTAGTTGTCCCTATATGCCTGAATAAAATCTCCTCTTAAATATTTGTAAGAGACACTGTACAAGTTCCGATATTTTAGACTTTCATAATAACTTAGATTTTCACATCCATGGATGCCCTTAGTATATTTCCGCTGTACTCTTTCCAGTTTATTCACGCTTGTTTTTCTGTAGGGTTTCCATATTGTTATTCCATACTCAAGTTTGGGTCTAATGTAACTAACAAACAATGACTTCATTATGTTTGATTTCCTAGACTTTATAAATCTTTTTTACAACCTATAGTTCTATAACTATCATTAGCCAACTGGTTGATCTCATTAGAAAAACTAATAGCTGAACCTATCTATATAACCAGGTCCTCAAATGAGTCTACAGTTTCAATCACTGTGTGCTGTATTAAATATTCACCTTTCAGTTCGTCTCCCAAATCTCATATGCTTAGTTTTTTTATGTATTTATCAACATATTATCTCCTGTGCCAAAATGGTCAATTTAGTCAAATGATTTTGCAGACATGCCTTATCTGTAACACTTGTAATCAGTTTACCCAATTTCAGGACGTCAGCATATAGACTGTAGAACACCTCAGATGAAAAAGTAAGGTCTGAAAGATACAATCTAAACAAGTAAGGGCCTAGTACAGAGCCCTGTGGGACACCATGACTGTAACCAAGGATTTCACCTGTCCACTTGGTGTGTGATACTTGCCATGTCCTATTTGTAAGCCACGCAGCTATCCATCTTATCAATAGTACATCACTGCCTAGTTGTACTAATTTATTGATCAGTGTTTTGTGCATGGCCCTGTCAAATGCTGAAGTTAAATCTATATAAATCACATCACAGCACAATTTTTCATTCATAGCTGTTATTATAATGTTATAGAACATCATGTTACAGGTGGTAATAGATCTATTTTCAACATATGCATGTTGATATATGGTTTCAAGTCCCAACCTATCCAGTTCTGACAACTTATCCAGTATTACCTTTTCCATTATTTTTCCACAACATGAAAGTAGACTTAAGGGTCTATATGATTCTGGGTTTGTCCTACTCCCCTTTCCCTTAAAGACAGGTTTAATAAGTGCATGTCTCCAATCCTGAGGAATCTCCCTATATTTATATGACCTAGTGAATAACAGATGTAATGGCAGTGTAAGTTCTTGCTTAAGTGTTCTCAGGTCATTGTTACTTATTCTGTCTTCTCCCTGCGCTTTGTTTGGATCCAGTTTGCACAGCTTTTTTCAATATAATTTAATTTCATTCCAGTATCTCGGGTTACGTGGTTGTCATTAGGACAACTTACCACCCATTTTGTGGAGCCAAACTGTTTTGCATAAGATTTTGCAAATATATTTATAATATGTTTTGTCTGAGAATATATTTTAGAATCTGCGCATAGTTTATCAATTTGTGCATCTTTACTCCTTCCACATCTTATAAAAGGTTTCCTATTATGCTCAATATCTTTATATAAATTTTCTTCAAAATTTTCATGATCTTGTCTAACACTATGCTTAATCTGTCTGTCCAGCTCATTTATTTCATTTCCAAAGTTGTAGTTCGACCCCTCTTCCATTTCTTATATTTTTTGTCTCTCACCTTAATCAGGTATCTTGTTCTTAAGGAAATATACCCCCCCCCCCCCGATGTTGTGTGCCTAGATCCTGATGGTAAACATTTTTTTTTTTACTTTTTGCACTCAGACAATTTCTCTTTCAAAACTTTCCACATTCCATCTGCAGTTTTTCCACTGAACACCTCACTCCAGTTAGTTTTACATAGTAACTGTTTTGCTTCCCTATAATCTGTAATTAACCTTCTGTGCATTGGCTTAGAGTTCAGTTTGTCAGAATTATCTAGCAACAAATTAACCTTTATGACCCCATGATCACTGCACATCAATGGTGGTAAAACTTGACTTGAAGTTACAATAATTTTTTTGGGAACACAAACAATATCTAGTATATTCCGTCCCCTGGTATGTTTTTTTACAATCTGAAGCATTTGTTGTTCCTGAATATACTCTGTGAATAATTTCTTTACTAACATTGTTGAATCCATATTATTCTAGTCTGTTTTTGGTAAATGTAAGTCCCCAGCTAATATTATTCTTCCCTTCTGTGTTTCTTGTAAGAAATGTATTAATTCCTCTAGGTCATTTGCACTTGAATTTGGTGGTCTGTACACTCCAACAATTGTTATATGTTCCAGGGTTGTCTTTATTGTCACAGTTACACAGTTTATAGTATTGGTGTTATCACTGAACATGTAATAATCACAAGTCTCATAGATATCTTTAATCCCTATCATAACACCTCCACCCGATTTTTTTGTTAGTGTCTGTTACAGTAAAAACATTTATACCCTGACAGAACTGGTTTCCAGTCATTGTTCTTTAACCATGTTTCACAAACTATAACATCAATCTTGTGGGAATATAGCAAATTTTCTAATAAAAAAATGTATTATTAATGCTCCTAGCATTAACAACCATCAGAGATGCATCAAATGTTGTTATCTGTGAACCATTACATTTTTGACCTGGCAAAAATCCTGGCTAGTGTTTGTCAAATATTGCAAAATATCTGCTGCAAAAATTCTCTTCCCTGATCTAGACAAATGCACACCATCCTGTCTGAACACGTGTGCCCAAAAGAAGGTTTGGATGCTCTATACATTTCCATTTTTTAAAACAGTACATTTTTTCCATGTAAGTGTTTATCCAAAAAATATTTTCATTCACTGTGACCTGACTATCCTTTCTATAGGTGATTTGTGAAAAATATGTCCTAACACCAATACAAGCTATACTATCTAGGAGGGCTGTCAGTTCCTGAATAACAGTGAGAGAATCTTTGTTGGTGACATCATTTGTACCAACATGAATAAAAACAGATCCATACTTTCTTACATTAAGGCGTTCCAAGGCTTGTTTCACAGCTTTTATTTTTGCTCCTGGCAAGCATAACACTACTCGATGTTCATCATCATCTCTGCAAATTTATCAGTTCCTCTAATAACTGAATCTCCAATTATAAGAATATCTTTGCTGACCATCTCTGAAGAATTCTCAGTTTCTAATAGAGTCATTTCTGCTCTATCAATTGTTACAAAGGATAGATCTTCATCACTGTTAGTCTTATAATTTCCACTGTTTTCATTGCGTATTAAATTTTCATCCAGCTGGCATTGTAAATCCACAGCTTGAGCCATGTAGTCAACATCTGTCTTTCTCTTCTTTTTTCTTACTGTAATGTTCTTCAATCCTTCACGTTCAGTTTTGATTTCTTCCTTTTCACCTGCCCCTTGCCTCTTTTTCTTCCTTTTCCATTGGAAAGGTGATGCCTTTTTCTATAGACTGAGGGTTTTCTGATAGGCAGATGTCTTCATTCCCTGTCACCAGTGTGTTACATAACAAAGCAGAATCATTTTTACTATGTATTCTCTTTCCTTTACAGTCATTAGTCAGTTTCTTTTTTTCCTTGTTATTTGTTGTGAACTTCTTCCTTTCTTTCTTTTTTTGTTTTTTCTAAACAAACTGGATCCTCAGATTGCTGAGTACTTGCATCCACAAATTCCATAGTTCTCAGGGGCCTCATCATGTTTCATAGGAGTTGAATGCTCTTTGCAGAAAATAGATGCATCATTTCCTAAATCTGTTTAATTTGTTCTATGCCTAACATTATTTAGTTCATCAGTCCAGTCATTAATATATGATACAACAGTTCTCCAAGCCATACCAATTGCACATATGCAATCATCATCATTAAGTCGAGATTTGCTTCTAACAACGGTAAGCAAATCATCCAACTTTTGACACGAGGAACAAAGATCACCAGTGCTATCAGCTGTTACCTTTAAACATGCATAACATTTATTACACTGTACAAGATAGTTGTGCATTAGCAAATCAATTGCATACTCATTTAAGGAATACATATTCAGCTTTAATTGAATAAAATATTGCAAAGGAAAAAAAATTACACAAAGCCAGTAGCAAAGAATTCAAATGAACTTAAATCAACTTCTGTGACAAAAATTCTATCGGCAATATCCAACTAAATAATAAAATACAATAAAATTGTTCTGACCTTACTAGTTCTACCAGCCAGACCAAAGTTGTAATTTCTTTACGTTGCCAGTGAAGGCATGCAGTAGCCTCTGCTCACTATAGCTCACAGTCATACCTCCTTTTAACAGTAAAAATAAATAAAACTTCTCTTACCAGTCAACTCCACGACAAATCACAAACCAAGAGAGGATTGGTTTGATATGCTCAGAATTGCATTTCTATTGTTTCACACAGTGTGGCATATTTATCTTAAATGGAAAGGTAATATGTCTGTGAGAAATGTTACTGCCCATCTTGACATATTAGTACAAAAATACAAAGCAGGTTTGGAACCACATCACATTGAAATATGTAAAGGTGGCTACTCACAGATAAATGTGGTATGCATGGGATGGTGTGCTGTCTGCATGGCTACTGTGTGTTGCACACATGCTATCTATGTCAACATATATGCTAGAAGATGACACATGACACACTTGCCATTAAGTAGCATTCCTATTATATCTGAGTAGTTGCACAGGCAAGAGATTGTTCAAAGACATCTCACTTAGTGAAGTGGTGAGTTCCTGCCACCCCCACCAAAAAAAAAGAAACACAAGAGTGAAGTGGCATAACATAAAATGCCCTGTCAGCGTACCTGTTACACAGGCTAGCAATTTTTATACACCATTGAGGCATGTGTTAGCTAGCCCAAACTTGTTTGCGCAGAAGTTTTGTTGGTACACCAAAAACACTTTAAATGTATTCTCCCAAGATCACAACACAACAAATTCAATAACACCAGAGGTGATTGTGTAACATACTAGGACCATGCTGCTCATAGGTGCTACAAGTAAGTTGTTTAGAGGCACAGTCAAAAACGTTTGAAGCCACATGCATCGTCTTCTGTAGTGTGTACTGTTCCTCTCACAAGGTTGTATTTTGCCCCACCCAGCTACCACTGTCAAAACATGCAGTCCACAACATTGTCAATCCACAGAGATTTGCACAAATGAACCTGTTGACATAATGGCATGTACCATGTGCTAGATGTCCCACTTAGCAATATCTGCATCACACATTTAACCTCACACCCACAAATGTAACATAAATCAGTACTGTGAAAAATTCTGATGAAATGTACACTCTGCACAAGCCGACAGACAGCTATTATATCATTAAGTGTTGAACAGTCTGTGCTTGGCCTACAGATATGCATGGACTGTATAAGAAGACATAAAAATTGTAAACGCATTACTCTGTCAACCCTTAGTAACTCCCTATGTACCCTGCCATGGCAGTTAGGATGCCCACTGTGAGGAAATTTTCATGACAGTCAGAAAATCAGGGTTTCTGTCATGAAATCAGGTTTTGGAGAGTGGTTGTCAAGCATTTTAAGTCATTGGAGAACTAACACATTTCTGAAGGTTTTTTTTCAAACTGAAATTGTTAGAATATTGCTTTATTTATTTATTATTACTGGCAAAGTAGAATAAATGATACATATCTTTCATTCAGTATAAATAATATTGTAGAAATGTATAAACGCTAAATTCAGGAAAATTCTAAATTATGCATTGCAGGAAACAGTGAAAAATACAGATGTTATTTGTTTTTCTCATCTTTTTATTGGTATAATTTGTAAGCTCCTGTGCTCATCTACAGTAATGGTTTCAGCAAGCGCATCAGTTGGCAGACAATAAGAATGTTATAAAATGCCACTTGGCATGTGCAGAATGCTTATGTATTTACTTGTATGTTATATTAGCACATTGTTTACTGCTTCTTCCAGATTATTCTTAGCACAAGTATTAACTTTTAAAGTGAAGCAATGTACATTTACTTTCTGAAATTTATAGAGCAGTGGGGTGAGGCAAAAGAATGGGGCTTTGTGTATTTTTTTGCCTCTTCCAAAGGTATCAACTATACTGGGTAGTAGACACATTCTCATGGAAAAACTTTCCAGCACAGTGATAGTAGCAGCATTGCAGTACCGTAAACAACATAAACACTCAGAGCAATTGCATGCTGTCAATGAGATCCTGTGGCACTACAAAGTGAAATAACTAATACAGGATAACAATACTTTCCATCACACTTGTCTTTCAGAGACAAATATTGCATTTAGAGCTCCTTTTTCCACATGTTGTGAAAGGTTTGGTTTGTTGCTGTATATCAATTGTCTGTAGAGTGCTATGGCCCATTTCAGACATGGGGGGCTTATTTCTCAGGATTTCAAAGCTTCTAGAATATTCATCATGCTAATGAGGCACAAGCTAATAAATCTGCATGAATATCATGTTTCCTCTTTATGGCAATGAACAATACGATGTTGAGAGACTTGGTCACCTACAAGCATTTTGCATGAGTGCCTATAAAGCCTGTTGTGCATGTATGGGCAAGTCAGTTAACCCTTCCATTACATTGGAAGGTCTACTTTAGTTTTTTAGCCCATAGAGGTGCTAAAGAGCAAAACTGTTTTCACTTTTAAGCATCATGAAGCTAGTAGGCAGTTTCAGTGCCAGTGGTCACACCTTACATCTTCATGCCATCATGTCTGCTTGTGTGCTAAGCAATGGTGACACCAGCAACTGGTTAGTCTAACTATCTGCCTAATATTATGAACCATATGTCAACAAAATTAATGTGCATGACCATGTGGGCTCTACTATTGTTCTTTGGAATGCAGACTGGTGAATGGCCAGGGCTTTGAAGGGTACTTATCTTGTTAGGGCTTCCAGGTGGAGCAACAAGGATCTGCTGCATAGAGATCAGCAGGAATACTTGGCTGTGGTGCCTATGAGGGTGCTCAGTATAATGTGGATGCCTGACACAGTCTCATCAGGAGTGGGTCGATACCACTGGCACTCCTCACTCTGATTGACAGCACTTTTTCCACTACAGTGATCTGCAGTGGTGCCATTCTTACCTACTTAGCTGGTGAGAAGAAGAGGTCAGAACAAGACAACCAGAGAAGTACTTTAAATATTTTAGTAGACCCACTGTCCTTTATTTTTCTTGTGAGTTATATAACTGTACTGAACATCTAATCACTGATTTGTTCCATTCTTTGGTAGCTCAGGTGGAATCTAAGATAACTCTCTCCTTTTCCAGAGACAACAGAGTCGCTTTGCTGGTGAGGGTGTACATATAATTTTGTGACATTTTGTAATAAAATAACTGCCAGTTATGTGCACACTTTGCTAGGGTGTGCAGCTGTAGACATGGTATTATGTAGCTACAGTACTACATCTTATGTATTACCAGTGAAGTAACTGTACTTATGTCAAGCTATGTACTGACTATAAATATGAAGGGAAATTTGCACTATCAGGTGCAATGACTTGTATATAACTACTTCATGTTGTAACATCTACTAGGAGAGAAAAAGCAAAGCATTGTACTTCTACAAACTGTTCTTTACACCTTCAAAAGCGTAACGTATGATATGAGCATTTTCTCCTAATGACATGGGTCCTTGTGCTCTAGTGTAGTGCATCTGTTGATCAGTGGACTGAATAATGCTGCTGCATGCAGCACCTTTGGACACTGCCTAACTCATGATATATTTTTTTGGGTTGGTATTGTGGAAGCAGTGGGAAGATGTGTGGGTGTTTGGTATAGATGAGCAATTATCATGAGTTATGTTCTTTCATGGAGTGGAGGGATGGTAGCAGTTTGGATGTGTGGTTGTGTTAGATCATCTTACTGATTTGTGAATGCATTCACATTGACACTATATTGCTCATGCTTCAGTCTGACAGATGTCACTGGCAGTCGTACTTTTGTTTGTATTGATATGGAATTGTTATGCAGGCTGCTGGCTACTGTATCTTTGTATAGCATTTGTAGAGAGTCAAAAGACAGTATAGGCCATACAAAAGACACAGTCTTTGGCCCAGATCGTAGCACTGTGTCATCATACATACCATCATGCACAGTCAAGGTAGTGGAACATGTGACACTGCATACATACCTACGCATCTTACCATAGGGTCATGGGAAAATGCAGGTAGGTAGATATTTCTGATGTGTCATAGTAACATATTTACTGCTTGTTTAGGATACAGCTGCATACTCATCTGATAAGTCATATATCATGTAACTAAGTCATTTTTTCTCTCTCTTTGTTACTTTCTTTTATCAATTTTATTTGCCATTTGCTGTTTTATTTATCTCTATTTATGCTTCATTTAACCCCATTTCCATTGGACAAAGCCTCCAATCACCAGAACTACAACTGCCTCCAAGCCTGCCTCTCCATCAGGTGTGGTGGGGAGTGGCAAGATTGCATATCATTGCTTAACATTCAGAGTCGACTGAGTAGTCATTCTAAATGAACTGAGAACAAATAATACTTGTAAGGGAAAAAAGCCATATCTGGGAATAGTACCTGCCTCCCCCACAAGTGTTAGAGAGGTATGAAAGCAGCAAGCCACATTCATATAGCTCAAGCTGCTGTTGCTGTTATGCAAGTACACAGCATGCCTTCTTAGCATCTACTTCCAAAGGCAGCTATCTTCTTTATATCCTTTTGTCATTATATGGCAATGATAGCAAAAGAACAAGTGGAAGTAGAATTTACTTCAATCTGCTGTTGTTATACATATATACTAAGTAGGCCTTCTTACCCTAGCCCTCAAAAGGTAGCCACCTATATACAGGTCTGTAATTTGATTGTGTGAATGGAAAAAAAATAATGATTTAGTGTGATAAATTCCAATATGTTGGCCATAGACAATGCACTGCCCTTAGAAAAACAATAGTGAGCTTTTGCAGAGGTGTATCTGGCTCAACCAGCACCCTGTGCCAGTACAACACGTTAGCACCCCCACCGTCTCAGTGAGAGAGAGAGAGAGAGAGAGAGAGAGAGAGAAACCCCCCCAAAAAAGAACTTCTGCAGGATACCAATTATTGCAGACAGTATCCAGACCACACACACACTCTTCAGCTCTCTAGCTCTTCAAGTGAAAAGAAAAAAATTCTCTTCTATGAGCATATTAGCCAGGTGGCCAGATGTAGAACATGCATCCCTTTATTTTTCCCCAGCCATGCATCCCTTTCTTTTTCCCCAGCCAATCAAGTCCTTTCTGCACCCTGCCCCTGTTCTTCCTTCCTCTGATTATGTTAGTGAAAAAAAAAAAAAAGTTTAATCCCTGCACAGAGCACTACAGCACTTCAAAAAATAAGAAACCAAACTGCTTGCTACAAATTTATATCCAGCACAGAGTACTACATTCATCAGGTTTTACTTAAAAAAAACCTCTCTTAAGAAGCAGCAAGCAGTTGCTACAGTTTATACTCTGCACAGAGAACTACATTGTTTAGCAATTACTTTAACAAAAACGAAAGCAAAGAAATGTTTTAAACTGTAGTAAACAGCTTACTACAACATGCAGCAAGTAGTTTCTACAAGTTAGACCATACACAGAGCTCTACAGCACTCAGATTTGACTGCAAATGCAATGCCGGCTTTCAAAAGCTGGTGTGCATTAAAGACAGATCAGGAATTGTCGATTACATTCCCCAACACTTTGTCCCTGGTGCAGTTGCTCACTTCGCCCCACCTTAGCTACTCTACTGAGCTTCTGTGTTCACTTCTAAAGATTTCATTGTGAGGAAAGTTGAAAATTAATGATCACACTCTTTCCAGTCTTTTCGCAAGCTATAGTAACCTTCTGTGCAGACCTTTGAATAGGGCCAATTACAGGCTAGATGGGGCCCAAAGCAGAGGCTGAGGATGGGCATCTCTGATAGCCCTTTTTACATATCTCCTTATACTGCTGGGATTCTGGGGGATGGCTGGAGTCTCCCAGAAGTTCTGAGAGTCTAAAGGCTCTAAGATCCATTTTATATCTTACTTTTGAAAGATAATTACTTGTTACCAGATCTTCTACTTTATTTTTCTTTTACTTCTTTCTTTTCTTTCTTTTTCATGTCTAACTAGAGCTGCTCTATGTTTGGCATCCTTTGACAGAGATCTAGTGTGTTTATGCTTTAATCCAAGGCAGCCAAGACAAAAAAGAAAAGTATATTTTGTGATTTCTCTGCACTTTTTGAACTGCATTTTATCAAATTGCTGCATTATTTTATTTTTTTTTTTACTGTTTTACTGTTTGTCACTGCTTCACTCTCTGCACTTGATTTTCACTGTACTGATACCTACATAGCATAGACTAGAATCAGACCTGCTGAATCTAGCCTGTTATTAACACACGAGCACTAAACCAGATATCTTACATTAAAAATGGGTCCTCTGTAGCCTTGTAACCGAAGAGTGTGGATCCAGCCTTGCTGAGCTGGGAATTGCTGGAGGAATGTTCATTGTCTGCTTTCCTATTGGTAGATGAGCTTAAAGTTCACCTGTATTTAAGCTTTGCATTTGCATTTGAGCTCAATTAACTAGAGCTGTTCTATGTTTGGCCTCCATTGCCAGAGGTCTAGAGTGTTTCTGCTTTAATGCAAGGCAAAATATTTTGTGATTGTTCTGCACTTTTTGAACCACATTTTATTGAGTTGCTGGATTATTTCTGTTTTTTTTTACTTACATAGCATAGACTAAATTTAGACCTGCTGAATCTAGTCTGCTATTGATGCATGTGGGCACTAAACCAGCTATTTTACATTAAGAAGTGCTCCCCTGCACCCTTGTGGCAAAACATTGCGGATCCAGCCTTGTCCGAGTAGGAGATTGTTGAGGAAGGTCCACTGTGTGCTTTCCTAATGGTAGATTAGCTTACAAGTGTTTAATTTGCCTATATGCAAGGCTCAAATTTGTTCATTGCTGCACCCCCCCCCCCTATGTGATACCCTTCCTGGTAAGGTTGGACAATAAATCAGTCTCGTTTGAAATAACTATTGGCCTGACACCACCACAGGAACAAAAAAACTAAAAAAAACTTTTCCATAGCAAACTACAGACTACTAAGCAGTGGTAAAATAATTAATTTTATAGCCCATAATCACAGACAAAAATTACAGCAAGTGTGCACAAATGTCCTGTATAAACATTTAAGCAACTGTATATGCTTGACTATACATTACTGAATCAAAACCAGGTCCTTCCAAAAAAGAAACAAGCTACCCTGGTAGACATCAAGTATAAACAGGTTATATAACAGGAAGAAGAAACTGATGTCCAAGAACCAGAGGGAACTGATTCAGCAGAGGAAGAATCCCCTCCACAACTTGAACAAACAAATCAGAAATTTTGTAAAGTCCACTAAAGCTACATATGAAGGTAAAATAGCACCTAGCTAAGGATAATCATAAGGCATTCTTTAATTGCATCCGTAATCTAAAAGGGGATGCTCAGCTATGTGCCAAACTGGTAGTAGATGTTACCACTCATACTAAACCAGAGGAAATTGCCAACATGCTAGCTGACAGATTTAGAACAAACTTCACCCCCCCCCCATTCTTACCAGCCATACCCCAAAACATACCTGGCACCAGTCCTATGTCTAAAATTTCTAGAGATCAGGTCATGTCTGCACTTTCCAAGGCCAAAAAACATGGTCTCAGTGGAACCAGATAACATTCCAGGTTCCTTACTAAGCAATCTAAAACAAGACCTAGTAGACCTGCTTGGCATTCACTTTAACCATAGTCTGAGAACTTGCTTTGTTCCAGGAGTGTGGAGAAAAGCAACAGTGATCCCCTTTCACAAAGAGGGGCAACCAACTGACCTATGGAACTATAGACCCATAAGTGTAACCAGCCCCATCTGCAAGCTCATGGAAAGAATCATCATGGAGCTCATCAACAAGGACATAGGCAACCTTCAAATTCTAGATCCAACCCAATTTGGCTTTTTTAAGCGTACAGCAAAAATTTCAACAAAACGCAAATTAAAGGTCATGCTGCTAAATGCTAGGAGTCTGAACATGAAACTGCACTCATTGCAAGCAGTATTAACATTGGATGATGATGATGACATTTGTGCAGTCACAGAACCCTGGTTCAAAGCTGCGGAAAGCATCCCAGCCTTACCTGGTTACTTATCCTATCATACATTCAGACCCCAAACTGTGGGCAGCAAAGCTAAAGGTGGTGGGATTTCAATATATAATAAAGTCACACACACACACACACACACACACACACACACACACACACACACACACACACACACACACAGGTCAAACAGTATGACACACAGGAGACACTCCAGGTGCAGTTAACCATTGACAAGATCCCTATTCAAATCATAGCTAGCTACAGGCTCCCAAATTTGACTCAAGATGCCCATTCCACCTATCTGGACCTCTTTGAATCTATCAAGATTCAACCCTTTACCCTGATCATGAGGGACTTTAACTACCCAACCATAGACTGGAAAAAACTACTCATGCCAACACACAAATGCCCAGAGATTCCTCGATTTTATCAATGCAAATGTCATGGAACAGCTAGTCAATACCCCCACAAGAGGTGATACTATCTTGGACTTGGCATTAACCAATATGAATAACTACTGCAGCAACCCTACAGCATCATTCTCCCTGGTAAGATCTGACCATAAAGCTATCACTTTCAAAGTCACCATCTCTCCTGATCCCTTCTAGATAGGGTCAAACAAAACACTTCTCCAAAGCTAATTACAACCTCCTGAGAGATGGTATAAACAGCTTCAAAGCCCCCTGCCCCACTTTTGGTACTGGCACCAATGTCCAAATCTACACCAAAGTACTATACATGCATTTATATAGATGCATGGAATCAGGAATACCTGACAGGACAAAAATCAACCTCCGCAAGGAAGAGTAAACCTGTCTGGTGGACATCTGCAATAAATAAACTATATAAAAAAGGAAAAAAAAATGCTGTCCAGCATGAAAAAGGAGCAGGTACCCAATTGGAAGCAATCTCTCCTTAGCTGAACAAGCAAATAAGAGTACTAGTGAAATTCTCTAAAGCCAACTTTGAGTCCAAATTGGCCACATCTACTTCAGACAGTCATAAGGCCTTCTTCACATATGTCCACACTCTCAAAAGAAGCACCCAGGTATGTTCAGAACTGGTGGTCAAGGACACCACATACACAATGCTGTAGATCTAGCCAACCTACTGGCTGACAGAGTCAGTGAAAACGTCACCCCTCTATCCCCCCATCAGTAAATCAGGACATCTCCAGTACCTGTCCCCCCCACCCCTTATCTCTGGGGAATGGGTCATCACTGCCCTCTCAAAGGTAGAAAATACAGCTTCCATGAGACCCAATAACATCCCAGGCTTCATCCTACAAAAACTCAGGCATGAACTTGCAGCACCATTAAGCACCCTATTCAACCAACACCTGAGTACCAGCTTTGTCCCAGCCAAGTGGAAGACAGACACTGTCATCCCTTTACACAAAGGTAGAGTGTCCACCTATCCAGGAAATTATAGATCCATCAGCCTAATTAGCCTTATCTGCAAGGTCATGGAATGTATTATCATGGACCTCATTAACAGGGACATTGGCAACCTCCAAACACTTGACCCCACACAGTTTAGCTTTGTCAAGGAGAGGTCATGTCTGTTAAATCTGGTCGACTTCTTTGAGACAGTCACTAAAGCCATGAACGAGTGGAAGACATTGCACACATCCTACCTTGATCTGGCCAAAGCCTTCAATACTATTCCCAACTTGGGCATAATAGATAAACTATCTCAACTAGGCACATCAGTCCATATGTTACCAGATGGGTAGCAGACTGGCTCACTGATAGAACTCACCTAATCAAAAATAGGGGAAGCCACCTCGAGAAGTAGACCTGTAATGAGGGGCGTACTCCAGGGATCAGTCTTGGTGCCTCTGTTATTCTGAATATACTTCTCTGAAGTACAGGCCAAAACCAGTGGGCTATGGCTGACCAAGTTTCCAGATTACTGCAAGCTGGGCACAGTCATCAATTCCCCAAGTGATGTGGATGTCCTCCAAGAGGGTCTCACCCAAACAAATGACTGGTATCAGAAACATGGCCTCAAGCTGAATGCCAAAAAATGCATCGTCATCCCCTTTGGGGACAGTGATGTCCACACATATTATCACATTATTACCAATGTCCTATGTACACAAGGGATTTGGGCACCCAGGTTGATAGCAACCTGACTTTTGACCACCATGTTGCTTCCATTGTATGGAAAGCTTTCTACATGGCCCACCTCATAAGTAAGGGTCTCTCATACAGGGGCAAAGAGGTCATAAGATTCCTGTATTCTTCCCTTATAAGGCCAATTATTGAGTACAACACCCCCTTCGGCATGTACCTTGCAAAGCACATGCAGCAGCTGGAAAGACCCAGAGGTTCCTCACTAGGAGAATCCAGGGCCTCAAACACCTATCCTACACAGATAGGCTAAAAGCCCAGTCCCTCTACTCAGTTTCATACAAACTCCTTATAGGTGACCTCTGTCTGGCATACAAAGCAAGCTTAGACCCCACCTTGATGGGACTGGTGCATATCTACAAGTCAAGCTCCACTCGTGTAACCCATATCCGTGACCTCAGCCTGGTCTGTGACATCAATAGAACTTGTAGCGGGACAGATTTGTGTCCTAGAGTCTCACCCATCTGTAGAATATACTCCCTCTCCACATTAAACAGAGTACGTCATTAATCCTTTTTAAGCGCAACCTGGATAACTGGATGGGAAACAAAAAATACACCCCTGAGAGGGGCTTTGGGTGCTGACTTCTCTAAACATGGGCTAAACTCTTGGCTAGACTTATAAGAGCCTCAGGGCCAATAGCCTAGTAACTTCCTATGATACTATGATCCTATGATCATGCTTATTAAACTTAATAGACTGTTTTTGAAAAAATCACCAAAACCCTGGATGTAGATGAGGCAGTACATACCACTGATCTTGACCTAGCCAAAGCTTTTGACTCAATCCCCCACTCAGATGTCATTAAAAAACTCTCCCAGCTGGGATTAATGCTTATTTCACTAGATGGGTAGCTAGCTGGCTCACCGACAGAACAAAAACTATCAAAGTTGGTGACTCCACCTCTACCAGTAGACCCATCACCAGTGGTGTATCACAAGGATCTGTGCTAGGCCCTTTACTGTTTGGAATCTATTTATCAGAAGTCCAGGCTAAAGTAGCCAACCTTTGGCTTAGCAAGTTCACTGATGATTTCAAATTGGGTGCAATCACTCAGTCCCCCAATGATGTTAACATATTACAGGAGGGGCTAATACAGACAAATGACTGGTACCAAAGCCAAGGTCTAAAATTAAATGTGAAGAAGTGCATTTTTATCCCCTATGGCAAAGCAGAATTCCCTGTTACAGTATTGACAGCACCCCCCTAAGTTCAAACCCAGTGGTGGGAGACCTGTGATCACAGGTAGATAGCAATCTGAACTTCACCCACCATGTTTCTACAGTTGTAAGGAAAGCGTTGTACGTTGTGCTTCTCATAAGTAAGGGCACTGCATTCAGGTCTAAGGATGTTATAACTGCATTGTACTCGACACTCATCAGACCATTAATAGATTGCAATGCTGTCTTTTGCATGTGCCTCACCAGATACCTGCAGCAACTGGAGAATCCTCAGAGTTTCCTCACAAAAAAAAAATACAGGGTCTCCAAACCATGACTTATGTAGATAGACTGAAAGCCCTGTCATTGTACTCTATATCATATGTGATGCTGAGAGGTGACTTGTGCTTGGCCTACAAGGCAGTTTCCAACCCTACCCTGATGGAAATGCTGCACATTCGCAAGTCAAATGGCTCAAGAGTCACTTGCTCCAAGGAACTTAACCTAGCCTGTGATATTAACAGAACATGCTGCAGAGACAGATATATCTTCCAGAGATTCTTCTAATTCTTGTGAAGCAGAGCTCCTCACTTATCCAACTCAAACGCATCACAGACCTAGATAAATGAATGGGAGACTACAAATTCACCCCAGATGGACAGGGGTAGTCGGTGTTGATCATAGACTCGCCTTGCGAATTACGTCCATCTCACAAGGACAATTGGGACAACTCAGGATTAACATCATGGACTCGCTCTGTGAATTACGTCCATCTTGCCAAGGATAATTGCAGCAAATTAAGATTAATAAGGCTAGGCTTTTAAGAGCTCTAGGGCCAATAGCCTTGTAACCTCCTACGAACACATGAACCTATGAGCATTATGTACGTGAACCCAGTACTGTGTCTGCCCACATATTCTGTACATGCACACACATAGTGATACTGTACTTGACAACCTAGGTATATCACAAAACAAACACATACTCACACACACACACACACACACACACACACACACACACACACACACACACACACACACATGCTATCACACAAGCAAACAGGCGCACATACACACACACACACACACACACACACACACACACACACACACACACACACACACACACACACACACACACACACACATATGCATACTCCATAACAGTGATCATTTTTGCTGCTTGTCTGGTCAAAACCAGATGAACAGCTGTGGGTTTGGTTCATGCAGCTTTATTATATAAAAGCACATCAGGATTAGGGTGTAGTAATTTAAACAAATAAACATATAAACAGACTAGCTACTACACTCATACATGGTAACACTCTGGCTGTTCTTTCAGAATGGTACTGCTGCCTGCATGTGCTCACCATTTATATGCAGGTGCCTACACTTGGAAATGCTTCTTAAAGTTACAACTCTCATTCTGTTCTACATCCTCCCTCTTTGAGAATAGATCATACACTAAATGACAGCATTCATTGACATGGAGTTATACAGAACTGATTCTTTGACATGCAATCATTCAAAACTAAACACATATAAAACAATCATGTCCGGGTTGCTGTGTATTTTACACTAGGTCTACAAATATTACCTGATTGTGTTACATAAAAATCAGAATTGGATCTAGCAGTGGGAACTGTCTTCAAGGACTGCTCAACTTTGTGGACATCTGGGACATCATCAGGAATAGGTACTGAGACATGTTCTTCACTATGAACATTGTATGGGTTGCTCTGAGATCTAGAATCTGTATCACAGGTATGCTATGATGCTGTGATATTGATTCAGACACTGGAAGAAGATGACTGCAGTTTCTCTTGTATTCTTTACCCTCAGAGTCCACTAAGTAGGATCTCAGCTCGGCACATATACCTCTCACTTGACCAATTGGATCCATGCCTTTCACCATTTGTATCCTCATTGTCTCTCCTTCTATTAACAGACAAAAAAATCTGCTCATTTTATCATAGCCGGACTTCTGAAAGGAATGCTTCTTAAAGAGTTGGGCTCTGATTGCGCTGGTGTTTTAAGCATTATGCACCAACAAGCTAGAACTGATAGACAAGGTTGTTCTGGTTTTCCTAGATAGAAGTCTCTGAGCATGTGGGCCAAGTAGGTTGTCATGGGATATATTTCTGAGATTAAGTAAATTCAAGAAGATGGGGTGGCCACGGTGGTGCAGCAGTTAGCATTGCAGCCTCACAGCAAGAGGTTCTCTGGTTCGATCCTCGGCTGGGGTGCTTTCTGTGTGGAATCTGCATGTCCTCCCTGTGGTCACGTAGGTTTCCTCCAGGTGCTCCGGTTTCCTCCCACATCCCAAAAACAGGCAGTAGGTGGATTGGACACACTAATTTGGCCCTGGGTGTGAGTGTGTGCATGTGTGTGCCTTCTGTGGAAGGTTGGGCACTGGGCTGACAACTCGACACTGTAAAACTCCACTGCCAATCATGAGCGGACAGTGATCCGCTGTGGCGAGAAGAAGAAGTAAATTCAAGAAGATATTGGTATTGTCATGCTTTGACTTCTCTACCAATTGTTTTGCACTCTGCACTGCACGTTCAGCCAGGCTGTTTGACCATGGATATTTCTGTCTACTAGTAATATGGATAAAGTCCCACTCTTTTGCAAATTTCTGAAATAGTTGACTGGTAAACTGGATACTATTGTCAGAAATAACTTTGTATGGACTATCATGGACTGTGAAATGATGTTTCAACTTAGTTATAACAGTACTGGATGTTAGGTTAGGTAGCAAATCAATCTCAAACCAGTTTGAATAAGAGTCTACCAACACTAAGTAATGTTGATTGTTCCACTCAAATATGTCAGTGGCTGCTGTTGACCAAGGTAGTTCAGGAATCTGGCTTAGCAGAAGTGGTTCTTTTTGCAAATGTGGTTTAGTACTATCGCATACTGAACAAGATGAAGCACTTTATCAATGTATTTTGACAGAGAAGGCCAAAATACTGGTCCTCTCACCCTTCTTTTGGTAGCTTCAGAACCTGGGTGGCCATGATGCAAAATCTGAATGTATTATTGTTGTAAGGAAATAGGAACAATAACTTTAGGACCTTTAAAAATGATAGCATCTTCCATCAGCATCTCATCTCTGTTTGGAAAAAAAGGTTGTACTTCAGGTGGTACATCAGATTGCTTTGACAGCCATCCAACATTGATGAAGTGGTTGAGCTTCTGCAAAATTGGATCAGTCTTTGTATGATCTCTCAGCTCATCAAGTCTCGTGGTAGAAAAACGATGCACTTTCATGACATCAAAGTCAAAATTCTCTGTATCAAGCTGTTATCTGGTATTTCTGGGTGATCTGGATAAGGTGTCAGCCAAATAAAGAAGTTTGCCTTTTGTGTAGACCATTTTGAAGTTTTATTTTTGTAATCTGAGCATCATTTTTTGTAGCCTTGCTGGAGCTGTATGCATAGCCTTTTTTAAAATAGTGACTAGAGGCTGATGATCAATTTTGATTTGGATAGCTTGGCCATAAAAATAATCATTAAACTTCAAACATGAGAACACAATTGCCAAAAATTCATTCTCAATTTGAGCATATTACATTTCAGCTTGGGTAAGAGTTCTAGATGCATAGTCAACTGGTCTGCCCTCTTGAAGAATAACTGCACCAAGACCAAACTTTGAAGTATCACAGGAAAGAATTACTGGTTTGTGGACATCATAGTATCTCAATATAGATGGATTGGCAATTTGCTGTTTGAGGTTATCAAATGCTCTCTGGTGCTGTTCCACCCATGACCAAGCAACATTTTTACATGTCAGCTCTCTTAAAGGCACATATAACTCATTAAAGTCAGGGATAAATTTGCCCAAATAATTAACTATACCAAGGAAATGCTGTAGGGCTTGGAAGTTGTCTGGAGCTGGCATCTCAAGAATGGCTGCATGTTTGGAAGAATCTGGTTGTAAGCCTGTACTGGTAAATAAATGGCCTTCATAATTAACTTCTGGTAGCCTGAACAGAGGACTGAGCTTCAAGTTCATTTCATGCACTCTGTACAGAACTTTCCTGAGATTTCTGTCATGCTCTACTACTCCGTTATTTCCAACTAGTAAAGCATCCACTATTATAGCACTCAGATAACCCCCCCCCCAAAAAAAAATATGATCCAATGCATGCTGAAAGACTTCACTAGCAGAATTTATTCCAAAGGCATTCTGAGAAATCTGTGTCTACCAAATGGTGCTCTGAATGTAGTCAGTAGTGAAGATTTGCAATCAAGCATTACTTGGCAAAATGAACTCTGCATCCAAGACAGAAAAAACAGGGGCACATGGCATGAGTGCGGCAAACTCCTCAACTGTACACATAGGATGATGAGGTCTCTTAAATGCTTTGTTCAAGTCTCTTGGGTCAATGCATATTCTGATTTCATCTGAGCTTTTCTTATGAGCAACTACCATGGAAGAAACACACACAGTTGATTCTGTGACTGGACAAATCACACCTTGCTGCACCATCTTATCTAAATGGATCTTGACTTTGTCCTGCATAGCTGTTGGAACTCTCCTCACTTGTCTGGCCACTGGACTGTCCTCTGGTTCTACTTTCATGAAATACACAACTGGAAGTTTGTCTAGCTTGTTGTTGAAAAAAATTTGCATACTCTGAGAAAATAGCATCAGTGAAACTAAAACTAGGACATGTGCTTACATGATGGACTTCTTTGGTAAAAGAAAGTCGTTTCATTCTCAAACTGTCTCTGAGACCTAATAATGACTGCAAAGGTCTTCTGACTACATAGAATTGCAAGCTGTAACTGTTCCCAGCCAAATAGCATGAAAGCACTACTGAGCCTTTGGTTTGATCCTCCTCACCTCCATAAGCAACAAGCTTCGCACAATTAACATTTAACATTTTTACTAATGAGCTCCATTCAGCAACCGATTCAGCCACAATTATACAATATACAGATGACTCCACACTTATTTGTACAGCACCCTCCTTCTCTGAAAGCCTCAAAAAAAAAAAAAAAAAAAAAAAAAAAAAATAGCTCCCTTTTACTGCTGTAGAATCCTGGCTCTCCAATTCACAATCAGTCCTCAACCCCCAAACAGATAGGCAGCGTAAAAAGCAGTCCAATAGTTTTGCAAGTTTATTGATTTTCAAAAAGGTAAGCGCTTTCAGCTGTGACACCAGCCTTCCTCAGACAACCATTGCAATAAAACCAACTTGTTATATAGTGAACCTTACTTGCTAATAACCATCAATTATCTAATTAAAATTGATTATAAAAAATTACATACATATTTTTTAAAACCAAATATTAAAACTATACATTTATTTAAATTATTGACAATGCCTTATCTATTATAAACTTTTAACTTAAAAATACTTCTAATAGAAATGGAATAATTTAAACCTGGGAATTGTGTGGCATTTAAATAAACTTGCCACCAATATTCCCTTGATTTTAAAATTGTTTTCCAGGGACCTTTTCTTAGAGTTTATTGAATTTGTTCTAATACTACAAACTTAAATTTATGTGTTGAATTATGCTCTATATGTCTGAAAAGTGCATTAGTATGTGCATTTTTATTGATGTCATAAATGTGCTCATATATGCGTTGTTTTAACTTTTGTTATGTTTTTCCTATATAATAGGCAGAACAGTGTGAACATATTGCTGCATATATGACACCCATTGTATTGCACTTGTAATGTCCTGGAATAGTAATGCGTGTTCCCATTATGGATAGCTCATCCACTTCTAAAAGCAGTATGTGCACATATTACATTTCCTCATTTTACCTTGAGTTTTTGCCACAAAGTTAGAGCATGCATTACACCAATCTTTAAGATTCCAGTCCCTTTTATAAATAACCAAAGGTTGTATACCCAAGATTTTGGTTAGGTCTGTGTCACCTGTGATGAATGTCCAGTTTTTGCACATAAGCTGAATAATATCTGCAGTGTCGTTAGTGTATGTTGTTTTAAAACCTGCATTACCATACTTGTTTGTGTTAGATTGTTCCATTGTCTGTGCTATATTTAAAGTTGACCTTACTGAATGTGATTCTGAATCAGCTATGGTACATGTTGATAGTAAAGGTTTGTAAAACCCTGTATTTCTTTTGTTCACCACCTCAGTGATAATACTATCTACAAATTGTTTGGGATAATCCCTGTTTAAAAACATATCACCGATATGTTGACATTCTTCTATAAAATCATGCATATCAGTAACCATCCGGGCTGCACGGACCATTTGTCCCTTTATAACAGCTTTCTTAACATGATAGGGGTGATTGCTGGCAAAATGTAAAAATTTATTAGAATAAGTATTTTTCCTAAATATACCAGCTTTTAAATAACATTGTGATGTATCTTTAGTTAACAGAACATCTAGATATGATATCTTGTCATGTCTCACTTCATGTGTGAACTTTAAAAAAAATCAGTGCAACTGTTCATAAAGTGCATAAATTCAGCAATGACTTCTATGGGGCCATTCCATATAAAAAAGAGATCATCCAAAAAGCGATAATACATTTGTACATATTCCATATATTGTGACTGAAACAAATACTTATCTTCCCATGTGGCCATAACTACATTAGCATACAATGTGCCCACAGGAGAGCCCATTGCTACCCCTTTAACTTGTTTAAAATAATGACAGTCATCGTATAGATAATTATTAGTTAATACCAATTGTAGAAGATGTGATAGAGTATTAATGTTATATCTTGGTCTATAACCATTTTCTCTGTAAAAAATTCAATGAATCATTCCAAGCCTATATCCTGAGGTATACATGTAAAAAGATCTTTGACATCCACAGTAATACATGTGATGTCATAGATATTGGAAATTTTTAGCATGTTAACCTTTGAGAGGAAATCCCAGGAATCACAACAAATATGCTGTAATTCAAAAATTCTATCCTTTAGTTGTGTATCTATGTACTTTGCCATGAAGTATGTTTTGGAGCCCCCAGCATCCACAATTGGACGCAAAGGTGGATTTTCTAAATCCGTATGGATTTTGAGAGCTCCAAAAATAGTGGGTATTCTGGGATTTTTTACATCCATATATGCATGAGCCTCTCTGGTAATTTGCCCTTGCATAAGCATGTCTTCTAAATAATAATCAATTCTAGCGTTGGAAATGTTGATCTCATTAATGGAAGCTTCTATATATGCATCATCATACAATATTTGCAATATTAACTGATTATAATCCATTACATTCATTGCTACAAGCCCACCACCTTTTATCAGGCTGCATGATGCATAAATTGCCTCTTTGTTTTAAGTCATTTAACATTTTTTGTTGTTGCTGAGTAATGTTACATTCATGAGATGTTATTTATTGCTGTAATTAGTGTCTAAAATGTAAATCACACATTTCTTCAAACAGCTTTATCCTAGGATGTAAACTGGGATTAAAGCTGCTAGGAATATGCAAAGGATTATTTTGTATCGCAGTAGCATTATGAAAAATTACTGCTAAATTCATTTTTCTAGTGAACAACTTCAATTCCTTTATGAGATCAGTAATTTTCGCCACCTTTTTGGTATGAATGTACATCTTTTGCTAAAAATATTAGCATGTTTAACACCCAAGGCTACAGCACTGTAATTGTAAATTTTATAATCTCCCGCAGTGTTAGTTACTAGCTGGTAGGTGCTATGCATTGTTTGTTCACCTACCGAGTCTAATTGTAGTTGTTCCATGAACGTGAACCCATTCTCTGCTTCCTCCAAGTATATGTTGACTTGGCCCTTGCTAGATAGTTGTTCTTGTTGCGTAACCGCTCCGATCTGTGAAGGGTGGCTTCCTCTAAAGGGGTTGATTGCTGGTTTATTGCCATTGCTTCATTATTAGTTTGCCTTCCATTACTATTTGAAAAAATGGCTTCATCTCCTTGCTCTTCAGTATGACGCTGGCCACGTGGTGGTTTTGGATAGGCTGTTCCGTTGGAATAATCCAACTTGTCTCTTTGTAGTTTACGAGCTTTCCTTTCAGAGACCAATTTACTGTGATTGTCAATTGCATGAAAATTTCACAATATTGGTTATGACAAGCTGTATAAGCTTTATTTTGTTTTATTTTGGCATCAAGCATTGCTATTTTTGTGTTTAGTTCATCCAGCTTGTATTCATTATGTTTAATTAAAATATCCAATAATTCATACCCCTGCCAATCGAAGAGATACAGGAGTTCCTTGTACAGTGCACTATTTTCATTGAGTCCCGTTGGATACTTCCAGTACCTTAACAGCCCTTAGGTACTTGTTGTCGCTTAATGCACTCTTTGAAATAGACATTTTCATGTACTAATTTCCGATTTTTGAAAATCAATAAACTTGCAAAACTATTGGACTGCTTTTTTGCTGCCTATCTGTTTGGTTTCGTTTGTTTGTTTATATTTGTTTACAAGTATGGCATATGGCAGCTCACAAGAAGCAATTCCAGTAGGTACTAGAGCTGAATTTGAAACGCAGGTTTTATAACAACATACACTAATGACACTGCAGATATTATTCGGTTTATGCGCAAAAATTGGACATTCATCACAGGTGACATAGACCTAACCAAAATCTTGGGTATACAACCTTTGGTTATTCATAAAAGGGACCAAATTCTTAAGGATTGGTGTAATGCATCTCTAACTTTGTGGCAAAAACTCAGGGTAAAATGAGGAAATGTAATATGTGCACATACTGCAGTTATATTTTAGAAGTGGATGTGCTATCTATAATGGGAACACACATTACTATTCCAGGACATTACAAGTGCAATACAATGGGTGTCATACATGCAGCAATATGTTCACACTGTTCTGCCTATTATATAGGCAAAACAGAACAAAAGTTAAAACAACGCATATATGATCACGTTTATGACATCAATAAAAATGCACATACTAATGCACTTTACAGACATATAGAGCATAATTCAACACATAAATTTAAGTTTGTAGTATTAGAACAAATCGACAAACTCCAAGAAAAGGTCCCTGGAAAACAATTTTAGAATCAAGGGAATATTGGTGGCAAGTTTATTTAAATGCCACACAATTCCCAGGTTTAAATGATTCCATTTCTATTACAAGTATTTTTAAGTTAAAATGTTATAATAGATAGGGCATTGTGCAATAATTTAAATAAATTTATAGTTTTAATATTTGGTTTTAAAAATATGTATGTAATTGCATTCTAATCAATTTTAATTGGATAATTGATGGTTATTTGCAAGTAAGGTTCACTATATAACAAGTTGGTTTTATTGTAATGATTGTCTAAGGAAGGCTGGTGTCACAGCCAAAAGCACATATCTTTTTGAAAATCAATAAACTTGCAAAACTATTGGACTGCTTCTTACGCTGCCTATCTGTTTTGTTTGGTTTGTTCATTTATATTTGTTTACAAGTATGGCATCTGGCAATCCTCAACCCCAACAAAACAAAACTAATGTTATTCATAAACAACAAACTCTCAAAGCAACAATTACCTTTTCAAATCTACTCCTCAAATAATACTAAGATTAAACTCATATCACACAACAAACTTCTTGGTATTACAATTGATAGCAACCTTAAATTTGATAAACATCTGGCAACTGTCATTAAAAATGTTAACAAACACGGCTCCCTATATACAGCTAAATCATATCTTACTAAATATTCCGGAAAATCTATATCAAGGCCTCATTTACTATCCTTCCTCCTTTATGCCTCTGCCATTTTCACCAACTTGAAACTTGAACTAACAAAACTTGAAGCATACTATAATAAAATTGCTTGATTTGCCAACAACTCGCCATATAGAGAACACCACTGCACTGCATTACAGCAACTTAAATGTCTAAAACTAACCAACCTCCTTAAACTTATCCAGCTTAGTTTTGCCCATAAGATCATATATCAACCTGAAAAATGTCCATCTCTTCAAAACCTACTTAAAACCCAATCTAACATCAGACAACTCAGATCCTCTGAAAAGCTCCTACAAGTAGCTAGGTCTAACAGCTTCCATGGTGATTCCCTCTATTCCAATAGTATCTCTAGATTATGGAACATGTCCCCTCAGCCAATATTATCCACTGTCAACTCCCATATATTTAAAACACTTCTCAAATCCCACCTAGCAAAATCATGGCTTTGCTCCTGTCTTAATCCTGGCTGAATAATATTATTACAATATTTCTAATTTCTTCCTAACCAATCTTTTTCAAGTCACTTTACTATTAAACCACCTTAATGTACTAGCTCTTTCTCACCATATAACTATCTTTATCCTCTTATGTTTATTCTTTTTAACTTTTCTATGTCTACAGACAGTCCCTGAGTAATCTACCAGTTACTGCAATACATCTTTTAAAATGCACTATTTCCTAAATTTTACTGTATGTAAAACCTATGTATGATTTAACCTAAGATTTCACATAAGTTTGTAATCTACTGTGTTGTTGTTTTTTTTTTTTTTTTTACTGAGGCTACCACTGTTTTTGTATTTCAAATAATTGTATGTTTTCAATTATGTTGTTGTTAATTGTAAGTTTTCTGTTTAAATTGGGGCTTTTCCCCCCAGGCCCACCTGAAATGGGTTAAAACCCAGTTGGACTATCCTTTTAAACAAATGTAAAAAGAAATAAAAAATAAATTAGCCAAACTAAGTTGTTCACCAGCTCTTACTCTAGCAAGTGCTTCTGCTAACATAACATTACACTTTGAACCAGTGTCTTTTTTGAGCTCCGTGGGTTTAATGATCAGGACAGTACAAAACACTTCATTATTTGCCAACAAATCTACTGCATTAACCTTTTCACTGACCACTGATACACCAGCTACATAGAAAGTAGGGTTGCAGCTTTCTACATGATCAACTTGCTTTTTTGAGTGACCTTTCTTAATAATTGAATGAGGTTTGTTTGATTTACCTTTGAAAGTGGTTCAATTTTTAAGACTTGTGACATTGTGAACCAAATGCTAAGCACCTCTCTCTTTTTTTTTTGACTCATGATTGGGACCGCAATTATGATAGTTAATAAGACTTGACTTAGGTTTTGCTGACTCAATACTGTACTGAGCATATCCGTTTTGCTGCGCTGGACTTAGAACTTGCTGGAAAGTTACAGGTCCTCCCTAGAAAACCTGCAGGGGCTGCAGCTGTCATGTGCTTAGGCCTACTTCTGCTAGCCACATGCTACATGCTGTCTACACTTGCTCTAGAGGCTGCTGAAACTATGCTCTTAACACTGGTAAGCATACTTGTGTGCCTTTTTGTAAGCTCATGGATTTGACAAATCTCAATAGCTTTGCTCAATGTTAAATCACTGTCACACAAGCCTGTCCTTTATTAACTCATCTTTCAAATCAACAAATCTGCACATTTTAGCTTTATTTCTCAAGTCAGTGATATAAGCTGCAAAAGTTTCTCCTGGCTTTTGGTCTCTTGTATAAAATAGGTGCCTCTGTAACATTTGTCTGGAGGGGGGAGGGTTGCACATTTCTCTAAGTTTATGTTTCAAGCACTCAGGGTCCTCTTTTGATTCAGCTGGTATAACAATATGGTGGTTTCCCCCCTCTCCTGCATATACTGCTGGTGCATACACAAGTAAACACTCTCTTTCAATGGCTTCTGACTTCACTAAGTTAAGCAAAACAAATGCTCTTGTATGTGCATCTTTGTCAGAAAAAGCTGCTTGTATCAAAATGGTGTATTGCTGCTCTAATACTCTCCAATTCTCTGTAATATTATGATCAAACACAAGTGGGCTGAGTTTGTGAAATGTCTCTTTCATATCAACACACAGCAGTGAAGGTGCTTGAAATTATGTACGAACATACACACATGTATACATGACAGACTTTGTAATTATGCCCAATAGCACAACAGACTATTTGAAATAACTGCACTCAAGAGCAGCCTTAGGTCAACTGGTGCCCTAGGCAAAAGGGCTCCACGGTGCCCCCCTCCACAACACGTGGTGCCCCATCCTGGTCTACCTACACTAAATAAATACTGGAAAAGTGCCCCTGCTAGACCGGCGCCCTAGGCGGCCACCTAGTTGGCCTTTGCCTAAGGCCGGCCATGACTGCACTTTACTAAATAAGTCTCCATAGCACAAGAACACTTTAAAATCACCCTTTATTAGTGTAAGAAATACTTTGAAATGACTGTACTTTGGAAATGTACTGTACACAACACAAGAAACTCAGAGTAAGAAACATTTGGAAATGAATGCACTTTTCAAATTAAGTGTACACAGCACAAGAAACTTTTCAAAATGGCTGTACTTTGTGAAATAACTCTATACAGTGTAAGAAACACTTTGAAATGGTGGCAATCTGCAAATGAATGTACACAGCACAAGATACTTTTTCAAAATGTCTGTACTTTGACTATACTTTGCACACAGTAAACTCTTTGAAATAATTGTTCTGTAATAAAACACACTCTGCAAACACTTTGTACACTCTGAGATACTTTGAACAACTCTAGTTATGCTTTGAATGGCTTCAGTCAATGCAAAGTAGTAGCTCATGCCAAAACATGGTCGTTTACTAAAAAAAAAGATGCAGTCTCCTTACTTTTCTAAGCTTATTTTGCCCTTTTATCATACTCATTTGACCTTTTCTTGTGCTTGTTTTACTTTAGATGTGCTTGTTATGCAAACCAGTGGTAATTCTGAACCCTATGTAAGTATTTCTGATAGTTTTATTAAATATCATGGTTTCAAACACTTTGTTTAATTTATAATGTGTGTTGTGCCTTTCGTTTGATTAATAATATGTTTTGTGCTGCTCATTTGATTAATAATGCATTTTGTGCCTTACAAGTGCTTTGTATAATTTTCTTTGCAAAATAAATCATTTGTGCAAGTTTTGGTTACCTGAAGTTGGTTTCTGGCCCGTTATGATCATTTGAGTACTGTATCACCCAACCTGCTTAATATACCTTCACCATCAACTCTGCACCTCATGGCTTGAAGAAGTTGCACTCGTAATCCCAGTTCTGACACGGTGTTGCTCATCTGGCCGGGATAAAACAGATAAACAGTTGTGGGTTTGGTTCAAGCAGCTTTATTATATACAAACACATCAGGATTAGGATTTAGTAACTTAAACTTATAAACAGATTGACTACTACATTAATATATGTTTTTTTTTCAAAATGGCACTGCTGCCTGCACATGCTCACTATTTATATGCACATGCCTACACTTGGAAATGCTTCTTAAAGTTACAGCACATGCTCTGTTCTACAATTTTACACTTATTTTTAAATTCAGCAAATACAATACATTTGTAAAAGAGTTCCTCCCAAGCCACAAGTGGCTGTTGAACTGGGATCAAACAGCAGCAGGGATATGTCACTTTATTTGTACCCATCATTTACAATTACTTTACTGACTTTGCAAACCTCAAATGTCTGACTGTTTTAAAAATGATCCCAGCAAAATATTTCATCTTGATTCACAAACATATACTCTGGTACTGCAAATCCAGAATAATGACTTTAACCTTTGTTTTACCAACAGGCTAATTTTCATACACAGATAACCCTCTTAACCAGTATTATATACATTTTGTTGACTGTGTATACTTGACTTGCCTAGTTATAGTAAAAAAAGGTAGCCAAAGTAAGACAAGATTGTATCATAGCAATGCACAGCAGTTACAATAAAGTGTTCTGACTTATTTCGCATAAATGCACACTAGTTCTTCAAAGTTATCTAACTATTCATTTTATTTACTTACATTTGCTTTCAGAGAAAGTCCAACTAGGAATTAAAACCCCTTTTTCATTGGAGGCCCAGGAAGAAAAGCTCCAGGATTACATCCACAATGTTATGACAATTTGCAAACTATATATTCAAGCAAAAGTATGTAAAATGTTATAAAAGGGAGATATATATATATATATATATATATATATATATATATATATATATATAGATAGAGAGAGAGCTAAAGAATAGATTGATTGCACTGTTTACTGCATATATATTGAAATTAATGTTTTATTAAAATTATGCAAAAACAGTTTTGGAGGTTGCACTCTTGTTCACAAAATTAAAGTAAATATTTTATAAAAAAATGCGAAGACCGTTTTGCTGATTGCACTGTGCAATATACATACTTTATAGCAAATTTTTATTCAAAGGCAGTATTGGAGATAGGAGCACAAGTCATGAGGGGGGTAATAATTATAACGTGTCTGGGCAAGGTGAGTACAAGTGTAAATGAATGAAAAGGGAGAGGGGGATGCATCATTGTAAAGTGGAAAATAGTATTTTGGATAGGGATGGAGAAAGAGTTGTTAAGAAATTAGATAAAAATAAAATTCTGTGGATAGAGAACTTTGTGTGAGATGATATAGAGATGGTGTTCTGTGAGTGATGAGTTAATGAGGAATATATAGCAGAATATATGCAGGGGGAGGTATGATGTAGCCACAGAGATATGAATTGAGAAAAGTATTAGATGAGGACCTTGAGAAAAATCAGTGATATATTAGAGGATACATTCTGATGATGATTGGGCTACTGTTGGCCGAAGGAGGAGAAGAGGGGGAAGGCATGCCCAAAGGCAGGTAAAGGCTAGGACTGTGATAGTGATGGTCGGAACTTTGAATGTTGGCAGTATGACTGGTATAGGGAGAGAGCTAGCTGATATGATGGCTGGAAGGAAGGTTGGTATATTGTGTGTGCAAGAGACCAGATGGAAGGGGAGCAAGGCTAGGTGTATTGGAGGCGGTTTCAAATTGTTTTATCATGGTGTGGATGGCAGGAGAAATGGTGTAGGCATTATCCTGAAGGAACAGTATGCTAAGAGTGTTTTGGAGGTGAAAAGAGTGTCGGATAGTGTGATGTTTATGAAGGTGGAAATTGATGGTGTAATGATGAATGTTGTTAGTGCATATGCTCCACAAGTTGGGTGTGCGATGGATGAGAAAGAAAAATTTTGGAGTGAGTTGGATGAATTGGTGATGACTGTACCCAAGGGTGAGAGACTGGTGATTGGAGCAGATTTCAATGGGCATGTTGGTGAAGGGAATAGTGGGGATGAGGAAGTGATGGGTAGGTATGGTGTTAAGCAAAGGAATGCAGAAGACCAGATGGTAGTGGATTTTGCGAAAAGGATAGACATGGCTGTGATGAATATGTATTTTAACAAGAGGGAGGAGCATAGGGTGACATATAAGAATGGAGGAAGATGCACACAGGTGGATTATATCTTATGTAGAAGGGCCAGTCTGAAGGAGATTGGAGACTGTAAAGTGGTGGCAGGGGAAAGTGTAGTTAGGCAGTATAGGATGGTGGTTTGTAGGATGACATTGGTGATCAAGAAGAGGAGGATGAGTGTGAGGGCAGAATCAATGATCAAATAGTGAAAATTGAAAAAGGGTAATTGTGAGGTGATGTTCAGGGAAGAGTTAAGACAGGCACTGTGTGGCAGTGAAGAGTTACAGAATAGCTGAGTAACTACAGCAGAGCTACTAAGAGAGATGTCTAGAAAGGTGCTTGGTGTGACATCTGGAAAGAGGAAGGAGGACAAGGAGACCTGGTGGTGGAATGAAGAAGTACAGGAAAGTATACAGAGAAAAAGGTTGGTGAAGAAGAAGTGGGACTGTCAAAGAGATGAAGAAAGTAGACAAGAGTATAAGGAGATGAAGTGCATGGCAAAGAGAGAGGTGGCGAAGGCTAAGGATAAGGTGTATGAAGAGTTGTATAAAAGGTTGGACAGTAAGGAGGGAGAAAAGGACCTGTACCGATTGGCTATCCAGAGGGACTGAGCTAGTAAAGATGTGCAGCAGGTAAGGGTGATATAGGATAATGAGGGAAACATACTCGCAAGCGAGGAGAGTGTGTTGAGCAGATGGAAAGAGTACTTTGAGGGGTTGATGAATGAAGAGAATGAGAGGGAGAGAAGGTTGGATGATGTGCGGATAGTGAATCATGAAGTGCAGTGGATTAGCAAGGAGGAAGTAAGGATAGCTATGAAGAGGATGAAGAATGGAAAGGCTGTTGGTCCAGATGACATACCTGTGGAAGCATGGAGGTGTTAGGTGAAATGGCAGTGGAGTTTTTAACTAGATTGTTGAATGAAATCTTGGAAAGTGAGAGGATGCTTGAGGAATGGAGGAAAAGTGTTTTGGTATCGATTTTTAAGAATAAGGGTGATGTACAGAGCTGTAGTAACTACAGAGGGATTAAATTGATCAGTCACAGCATGAAGTTAAGGGAAAGAGTAGTGGAAGCTAGGTTAAGAAGGGAGGTGATGATAGTGATCAGCAGTATGGTTTCATATCAGGAAAGAGCACTACAGATGCGATGTTTGCTCTGAGAGTGGTGATGGAGAAGTACAGAGAAGGTCAGAAGGAGTTGCATTGAGTCTTTGTGGATTTAGAGAAAGCATATGACAGGGTGCCTAGAGAGGAGTTGTGGTATTATATGAGGAAGTCGGGAGTGTCAGAGAAGTATGTAAGAATGGTACAGGATATGTACGAGGGTAGTGTGACAGTGGTGAGTTCTGCAGTGGGAGTGACGGATGCATTTAAGGTGGAGGTGGGATTACATCAAGGATCAGCTCTGAGCCCTTTCTTATTTGCAATGGTGATGGACAGGTTGACAGACGAGATCAGACAAGAGTCCCCGTGGACTATGATGTTTGCAGATGACATTGTCATCTGTAGTGAGAGTAGGGGACAGGTGGAGGAGACCCTGGAGAGGTGGAGATATGCTCTAGAGAGAAGAAGAATGAAGATCAGCAGGACTAAGACAAAATATATGTGTGTGAATGAGAGGGAGGATAGAGGAATGGTGAGGATGCAGGGAGTAGAGGTGGCAAAGGTGGATGAGTTTAAGTACTTGGGATCAACAGTTCAGAGTAATGGTGAGTGTGGAAGAAAGGTGAAGAAGAGAGTACAGGCAGGATGAAGTGGGTAGAGAACAGTGTCAGGAGTGATTTTTGACAGACGAGTACGAGAAAGAGTGAAAGAGAAGGTCTACAAGAGGGTAGTGAGATCAGCTATGTTATATGGATTGGAGACAGTGGCATTGACAAAAAGGCAGGAGTCAGAGCTTGACGTGGCAGAGTTGAAGATGTTAAGATTTGCACTGGGTTTGACGAGGATGGACAGGATTAGGAATAAGTATATTAGAGGGTCAGCCTAGGTTGGAAGGTTTGGAGACAAAGCCAGAGAGGCAAGATTATGTTGGTTTGGACATGTCCTGAGGAGGGGATGCAGAGTATATTGGGAAAAAGATGCTAAGGATGAAGTTGCCAGGTAACAGGAAAAGAGGAAGGCCTAAGATAAGGTTTATGGATGTGGTGAGAGAGGACATGCAGGTGGTTGGTGTGACAAAGCAAGATGCAGAGGACAGGAAGAAATGGAAACAGATGATCTGCTGTGGAGACCCTTAATGGGAGCAGCAGAAAGAAGAAGATTCTGATGATGATTAATTTAGAAGGAGTGAGTTGACACAAGAGGTGTGCTGTAAGTGTTGATAGTAGTATGTTATTGTGTGAGTAAATGTAGAAGGAGAAGAAGGAGTTAATCGGTTGGTTAGAACACTGACGTTGCCAAAGTTGGTGGTTGCAGTATGCTATTGTATGGGGAGATGCAGAAGGAGAGGGAAGAGTTAACATGAGAAACCACAACAGGGTCAGTTACTTTCTTACACAGAAATCCACCACATTCATAAATTATTCCAGCATTTTGAGTTTATATACCTCAGGGGTCTGATTATGGAAAAATCTATAACCACAGTACTGTATTTCAACTTTATTTCATACAAAATGTCACTACCACAAATTATTTCATCTTGTTTTACTTAAATACACATTAGACCTGCAAAGCCATAATAGTGACTGTATACTTTGAGTGATAAACAGCAGGTCAGTCATTTTCATCCACAGACAGCCCCCACCAAACACACTGCAAGTATATCATTGATTGACTGTGCATACTTTGGATATCTTAATATAAAACAACAAATAATAGTAATAACAACAATAATAAATGACTATAGTCATTTATTTCAATCCTCCTACACGCACACTCATATAACCCAGCAAATGCAACCACTATGTATGCCTTAGACGCCTGGCTGTGGCCAAATGAGCTGAGCAAATAAATGCTTAAATAATTGCTGCAGTAATACATTTTGGCTTATTGCTGCCAAATGCATAGTGCACCCCACTATAACTCCTTTACCTTCATGCACACAGACACAGACATACAAATACATGTACACAGACACACACTCAAAAAATTTGCAGTCAACTTTCAGGCTGGCTGGTAGTGCAGATTGGGAGACTTAACTCTAACTGTATTTAATTAAAACAAACACAATAAAAACAGTTTTCACTCATTCGGGCATTCCTATCCACAAGTCACTCAACATACTTTAAGATTTAATTTAGACTCCTTCAAGGACTCCATACCTGATGCAGAATTAACTAAATGAAAATACTTCTTATGTATAGTAAACCAATAAACCCATACTGAAATGTAATTTGTACAGCTCCAAAATGGCAGGTGGAGCTGTAATAAGGCTCCACCTATTGTTTTCTTAAACACCACTGTCTTTCTAGTTGCCTGACTCTTATGTTAATTTGATCATATAACTCATTTTCTCTCTGCTTGTACTGGGGTAAGCATAAAATTATCATTTTGTGAAATCACTCCCCTTCAACTATTTAAATTTATTAAAATAAGAAAAAAACACAGAAGCACTGCTCGGTAGAGTAGAATAATCCACATAAACAAAGTTGCGTGTTGTTAACAAAAGGCAGTATTCACTTCACCATCAGCAAAAAATGATCTCCAGATAAAATATAACTGAAAATATCGAAGAAACAGAAAACCAATTTTTTTCCTAGGGAAAGAATTCGGTTGTCCATTTCTGTTGCTTCGGTATTTTCAGTGCTCTGGTGGAAAGTTACGGGTCAGGTTCAGGTAAGTGTGCGATTGTGTGGACGTGAGGGTTAGGGCGGGTTAGGTAAGTGTGCAATTGTGTGAACGGGAGGATTAGGGCGGGTTAGGTGAGTTAGGGTTAGGGCGCGGGTGAGGTGACTGTGTGATAGTGATGGACCTTAGGGTTAGGGTTTGGGTTAAGGTAAGTGGATAGTTAGTGGTGTATGTATAGGTTAGTGTAGGGTTAGGTGAAGGAGTTTAGGTGTATGTGTGTGGATTGCTGTTTTGTTTGGTGTGCTTGTGTTGTGTGTATATGTTTTGGAACAGCAAATTTTTTCCCTAGGAAAAAATTTGCTGTTCTGAATGTTCAATGTTTTTAATTTTCGATTGATAGGGTTCGATATTAGAACACTCGACATTTTGAATATTCGATGTTCTAATATAGACCCGAATAAACCATTTTTTTCATCTTACCTTTAAGCATCTATTGCAAGACCATCATTTATTGGAGAGCCCACATTCTGCCTCTCAGTAGTCATCTTGGGATTATTGCTCCTGTTTTCTCCTGGTGAGAGAAGGAGTGCAGTTACATTATTTCCTGAAGACTGCTGATCACCAGAAAGCTTAATAACTGCTTTATAGTTGACAGCTTGGAATCCGTGCTTATATTCTGATCCTGGTGAGAGTAGGAGCATAGTGCATCGATTCCTGACTCTTTCTGGTTGGAGAGTGAGTGTCTGTACTTAGCTTACATGATTGGTCTGGTTGCTATTCAAGGCATCAACCAGAAAAAGGCTACAAGCCTGCAGACCCTTGCATCATCTGGAACAAGACTGAGGATCACTAAACAGGCCGTGGCCTGCTTCTCTTCTAGGGATTGGTGCTAACATTTTGGCTTCTGGTGTATTGTATCCCAACAGAGTGAAACTGTGCTGAGACCAGCAGTAGAAGTAGCCAACCAGTAGCCATTCATGTGACTCCCCTCTTTTCATCATTATTGACAAGCTAATTCTTTATTTTTCAATAAGTACTGCTTGATTTCTTTCCAACTTCAGAATATCTGCCTAAATACTTCATCCTTAAATTTTCAGGGTCTACATATTTTTCCCCCTCAAGTGCATGGCAGTGCTCTGTACAGACTCAAGATGCACTTGCTCGAAGCACTCCTCAAAATGGAGAACATAGACATTTCTGCTGTAATGGAGACCTGGTTTAAAGCAACAGAAAGCACTTCTGAGCTACCAGGCTATAACTCATTCCACACCTTCTGGCCCCAGAACATGAAATGAAGCTCCAAAGGCAGTGGTGTCTATAGTTATAAAGGATATGCACACCTCCAGACTAGCAGCCCAGCATAACGCATCTGAGATACTTCAGGTACAACTAAGATAGGGTAAGACGGCAATTCAGGTCATAGGCTATAGGTCCTCAACCATGTCCCAAGACTCTCACTCCACATTCCTAAGCACCCTGGAAACTATTACGGTCCAATCCAACATTTTTTTGTAACTTTATCAGTCTAGATAGAATAATTTCCTGACTACTGTTGCTACTTGGTGGATGAATGATAGGGAAGTGTTGGCCCAGGTGTCACGGTCCCTGACTGCAGTGTCCATTTGGAAAGGGGTACCGGTTATACTGCAAGTTGTAGATGAAGTGTGTTTGCCCCAAGTGGCAATACTGAAATTGTTTATATAGCTTAAGTTTTTCTCGATGACATTAGATTGTAAGGAATAGTTTTTGCTGTGACAATTTTTTTTTACATCTTGAATGGAATAACAGAAATTTCTTAGCATACAGGCATCATCAAATGTGGTTAGATACAGACCTGGGTTTATAGTATGGAGTACACCAAAAAGGAAAGGGTTCCACCATTGAATCTTGGGGGTACACTTAATTTCTGCTCCGGCTCCTGTCACCTTTATTATGTGTTTTTCCATCTCTAAGACAATTTGCTATCCATCAAACCATGTAAGTGTCTATCTTGAGATCTTATAGATTATTTACCATGCCAGCACTGAGTATGGTGTCAAAACCATTGGCCATATTTAAACATGCATATAGACTAAATGAAACCTAGCTACTGCCCAGTGATTTGTTTGAAAGAAATGGTTAAAATCAAATAGACAAGACAAGCCTTTGACAAAAATCAGACTGCTGTGGGTCAACTTATTTGAAGTTCAGAATACCACACCTTTTGAAGAAAGAGGTAATACATTACAAGCCTCACAAATTAGGCTAGCTAAGCTCATAGATCTATAGTTATCAGTATGATAGCCCTTTCCCTTTTGTGAAGGGACACTTCAACAATTACTTTCCATAGAACAGGAAAATACTTGTGACTAGCTGCAAGAATGGAAGCAATTTAGCAAAGGTATGTTTAGCACTATTTATTAGCCATTTAAGTAAATTGTCTAAGACCCAGGTACAAGATGCTTTTAGTTTTTAAAACTCAGTTTGGACCTATTCCATGACAATCTTATGGGGAGTATGAGTCTCAGTGGTTTGCATAATTTTAATGACTATTTTTGGGGTAATCTTAGTACTAAATCTGTAAGCAAACTAGTTATATATTTAGTGCCATCATGAGCAATGCCACATCAGATTAGGTCAGAACATTATTTCTCAATTCTTAAATGCAGTTAAAGAAAGATATTTAGGTATACATGGCTTCAAATAATAGTTTTAATTCATCTTTAGCTTTGACATTCCTGATTGTCAGTTTTGTTTCCCTGATGATTCATTTGATAGAGTCCTTAATATGGGTAGCTTTTCATTTGTCAAAGTGATCATTTATACTAATCAGGCAAGTTTATTTTTTAAATTTCCCATTCTATTTAATTTTAATGGAGAATGCTAGATCCATACACATATGTAAATGGGAAAATAACTCAGCTGTACAAGTGTGAGCTGCAACTGCATGGGGGCTAGAGAAATTCAGATTAAACACTGACAACTTATCATTAAATGTAAGTCAGTCTGTATGTTTAAGGTCTGTAAATTCAGAATCTTTCACAGTGGTTGTGTATGCACATTTAAAGAAGACTGTTACTAATCTGTGGCCTAACTTTACTCATGAAGGAGAAATTGCACTTGCAGTGCACTTGAGTGGTAGATTTGAAGGGTCCTAAATAATTTGGCCAGTAGTGGCCTGGATAACTATTTATTATATAAAAATATTTATTAGGTCCCAGAGTCTGTGATCATACCTAGATTTCAGGTATGGGTACACCGGTTAATCAAAGGATAACTCAGATCTCATGAAATAAAGATTTTTTTAAAATTTTTTGTTAAGGGTAGATCATTGAGTAACTTTAAAAACCTCTAATAGGATATTTAAAAGTATCCTACAGGAAACTAAAATTTGATAATATGTCTACGTACAGTTGAATAAGTTCAGTTTTTGCATCTCAGGGAATCAGTCTAGAAGTATTCTGTATGACAAATATGGAATTGCTCCACCAGTTACTTTCAAGTCTGGATAGTTACATGAATATTCACCTTTATTGCAGAGAAAAGGCAGACTATTAGATGGCCACTATATACCAACATTAATTGTTTTTCAATAGACTTAAGGATGAAATTTTGTTTTCTTTAGTCTTTTGACTTTTCCCAGTTAGGGGTCGCCACAGCGGAACTCCTGTCCGCTCATCAATGGCAATGGATTTTATGGTGCCAAGTTACCAGCCTGACACCCAACCTTCAACCAAGGCATGCCCATGCACGCTTGCACCTACCTGCATGTCTTTAATATCACTCGACTGCAAGGAAGACATGCAGAGGATGAAATTTTGTAAGAATCGGAAATAAATTTGGAATGATAAGGTTTCCAAATTCAGTTTTTCTAAAAATCAGTTTTCTAATGCAGTGAAGTAGTGCCAAGCCTATCTGAATATCAAACAATTGCTCATCAGTAAAGGTATATATTCCCCTGCCTTTCCAGAATCAGTCAAGGTGCTCCTTCCTTCCTTCATTACGTGTAGACAATGTAATTTGATATACTTATATGTTCACTCAAGATGCAGCACATGCCGAATGTCCCTAATGCAAGGATTCACAGCCTATAACAACACCATTATATATTCCATCATTTTTTAAAATAATATCATGCAATCCCTGCCTCTCTAACCCCACAAGGCAATGAAATACATCTGATTCCAGTATATCATATTGCTTCTGTAATAATATCAGATAATCCCTGGTTCCCTGATCTCATGAGACAAGAAGTAAATGTCAGCTGATTTAATAGAAATTGACTGCAATGTTTGCAGGCATGAATGGAATGTTGGGGGAATACAACATTCTGCATTACTATATGCATAGGAGTGACCTCATATTTTCTCAGAAGACATTATTCTGTGATTGGTTCTCCTCATGTAGTATATGATATAATCAAAAATTTCTCTAATTTAACTGAGTTCTTCACAAGAGTTTTACATTAAATATGGACATTGATAATTTGTTTTTGGCTGAAATTATGGTGCAGAGCACAGGAACACCAATATTGAGAGTGAGAGGGAAATGTGACTGTCATGGAACAAGATTCTTTAATACAATACAAGACCTATAATGTTTATTCATAAAAAATAAATATAAGTGTTAAAGCAATGAAATGTTAATAGTGTTTTATATGTGCATCAAAAACCTGTATTATAATCTCAGCAAACAGTGGGTAAGGCACATCTTTTTAAATAAAATATTAATGAAAATTTCAAGTAAGCCTTCTTTATATCTGACAGTGCTTGAAAAAGAATAGTGTCAGGCATAAATATCCTCTAGATGTGAAAAGGCTGTAAGCATGAAACAAAGGATGTCTCTTCAGTGAATGATCTAAAAGAATAGAAAGGCAGATTACTTAATCAATGTTTCAGTGACAATTGTAAAACTGATAAACCTCTGCTGAAGCAGTATCTATTTATTTTATTTACTGAAATTTGTTTACCGGGAAAGTCTGACTGGGTACAGGTGCCCTTTTTCAGCAGAGGTCTGGAGAGAAAAGCTCCAAGGTATCATAGTTAATGCAATCGATATTTAAAATAAACGTTATAAATCAGTTTCAGTGTAGACATAGCATGATAGTCAGTGTAATAAAATTTGTATTGATATTCAAAAACATTAAACTTAGAAGAATTTTAAGGTATGCTTAGTTTTAATAATTTAAGTGTCAAATTGCAAGTAAGGGTCATTGTACTTAAGGGCCATATTAAAAAAGTGATAAATAGTGCTATCATAATGTAAGCACTTTTGCTAATGAATACTTTGTAGGTATATTATGCCAAAGAATTTTAGCAAGTAGATTTGAAAATCAAGATATGATTTATGATAGTCCTTATATTTAAAATAGAAATTCAAGCTTTTTATATTTCATATAAAAATGACATGGTCTCTTTTCTTCCTTTACATACATGCTTGTGCTTACTAAAAGTATACTTTAATTAGTATAATAAATTGTTTTATTTAGTTGAGATTGTCGTTCTGGGCTGAAGAAGCACAACAGCACGTATAATAAATAATAGTTCAAAAACCATAAAAAAGTACTACTGTCAACTGTAGATCATAATTATCTAATGGAGCATTAACTCTCTGAATCCTTATAAATTATTATAACATTTCCCTAGCAATAATGCATCCCTATGAATTATTGGATAAATAAGTTTAAAGAATTTGTTAATATTGTAAAATTTTGACATATCACAGTATACAAGAAAGAATCAAAGACCTTTAGAAAATTCAGGTAAATGCCATCCCTGATGTCTATGCATATCATGAAATATGTAAGGAGAAAAATACCACTCTGGACACAGAAATAAATATAAAGTTAGCGCTTTTGTTTATAAAATATATAAACTTCTTCAGACAAAAGTATACAGGAAATACTGATAGGGTTGTTGAAAACATTAGGGGAGGTCCGACTTCCTTGCAACTTGAGGAGAAAAAACTTTTATGGCAACTTAAGTTGAACGCTTCAGTTTCACCTGGACTGAATGACACTATTTCTATCATGAGTATTTTGAAACTGAAATCTTTATGTAGATAACAATTATTATTGTATTTTTGTAGTCAATTATTTAAATATTCTAACTTCTATATATATTTTATGCATATATTTGTAGAGTTTAGGATTGTATTTAAAGTTTTGTTCAATGGGTCTCTATTGTGTAGTTGGATATCTTATTTTGAGGCATGTCTATTATTTTGATGTTTAATGGGACTTTTATTGTGACTTTTTTCTTTGAATGGGAAATGATGTCACTTCTTGAATGCTTATTTAAATGATTTATTTCCTGTATATTTTTGTCTGAAGAAGTTTATAGATTTTATAAACGAAAGCGCTAACTTTATATTTATTTCTGTGTCCAGAGTGGTATTTTCTCCTTACATATTTCATTCAGTTTTTGTTTTGCACTCGTTTGTCTATGTATATCACTCTAACAGAGGGAAGGATCCTACCAAAGTGGTCAGATATCAGCGCATTGTGGTGAATGGGTGTTCAATGGCATTTCTAAGTAAATCTCCGATTTCTATTTTGTACTAATATTTCTTCACATCAGTGGTAGTCTGATACACTTATCATAAAGGAAGCAATGGCTTTAATATCAGTTTTGAATAGGAACCTTCAGGCCTTTTCCAAAACTGTCACATGCAGACTGCCTCAAGACCCTATCCCTGTAGCCTGTCTCCTACAGGCCTCTGAGAGGAGATCTATGCCTGGCATACAGGGCATTGTCAGACCCCACTCTGATGGACCTCCTGCATATCCACAAAAAACAGTACCAGAATTACCCATTCTAAAGACTTAAGCCTTGCCTGTGATATAAATAGGACGTGCTGGAGAGAAGGGCATGTATCCCAGAGATTGCCCTTTCCATGGAAAAGGCTCCTCATCCATGTAAAGCAGAGTTTCTCCCTAATCCAATTCAAGTGCAACTTAGACAATTGGATGGGAAACCGGAAATTTATCCCTGGTTTGGCATCAATGTCTCTGATGCAAACAGGTAACCTGTAAAGGGTTCATCTCCCAGGCACATGCTTACACTTATCAAGGGTATCAGAACTTGTCAAAGATTTGGGATCATACCTGTCAACTATACAGATTTTCACAGAATGTCCAGATTTTTGCCTCTTTTTTTTTGGATTGTTGCTCATAAAAATCAAGTTATTTGACAAATCACTGGGATGATCCAAGGATTAAACTCAATAAATAATTATATGTTTTTGAGTTTCAGACTTCATATCCTCCAGAAAATGCATGCTAACACAAATCCTGTTATTCTAGCAACTTTCTAAGTCTACGAGCAATATTTAAAATGTGTCCCTATTTTTGGGCCTTTGTCCCCCCATTGTCTTGGGTTTTCTCCAGATTTCTTGAGCTAAAAGGTTGAGAGGTATGCCTGGGATGCATGGCTAGGCTTAAAAAGGCCTTTGTGGTCATTAGCCTAGTAAACACCTATGACCTGTAAGTTATGAATCTGCATAGAAGAGACAGCTGAATCAGGAAGTGAGGGTGGGGGGGGGGGCTGCTACACAAAGAATTGTTCCAGGATGAAGCCTAAAGAGAACAGACCAGAAAGCCACATCACTGAACTCAAACATCAGAAGCACCCATGGGTGAAAACTCAAAATATAAACATTTTACGTGGAGAGGGAAGCCCCTGTGGAATACCTAATGTGGGGGAGTGAGCCCTCACACTTCCTGAACATATATAAATATATATCTAAATCTATCACTATATTTATCCAGGTATCTATATATCTGTATCTAGCGATCTAGATATAGATATACATATACATATACATATATATATATATATATTTATATATATATTTATACACACACACACACACACACACACACACACACACACCAAGTCAATAGTCTCACAAATGTGAAGAATGGAGAAGTCTCCCAAAACCAAGGAATCACTGCCAGCGTACATACATAAAGCATACCAGCAGTGAATTCCAGTGAGAACAATCATTAATGGGGTGATCCTCAGCATCGTGTGAGTTGGGCACCTGATGCTTATGGAATGCAAATCCGCAACCCGTAAAAAGGCTGAATATAACTTAAAAAAAAAATAACACAAGTATATGATTCATAGAATTGCATTAATCTTTAGCAATAAATTTAAAGGCTGAAATTAATGCTCCAGTGGGCATCTTAGAGGAGATACCAGAATGTACAAATGACTAGTACAGCAACCTAAATTTAGATAAAGTAAAATATAATCATTTTTTCAGACTTCAACTTATTAAGGTATTTAGTGCTACTATTTCTGTATAATACTATATTAATTTAGATTAGTTGAATTATAATGTAACCCTTACTGTTGTATACTTTATTAACTTTATTACTACTGTATTTACAAAAATCATGTGCATTTTATAGACTAAAGCTTCTGTCAGATGATCAGTATATATTTGAATGCACTTGTTGGTGACGTTATTTTTTTGTTGTTGTTGTGAAGATGTCATTTTTCTTCTGCTGCTAAAAGTGGTATCGCAGTGTTTTGCACAAATGCAATAGAGGGATTCCTGATGCTTAAGAATGAGCATAGCAAAGGCATGATCCATAGAGACCATTTTGTCTAATGCCAAAGGCCTAAAATATAATGGGATGGAAATGAGAAATGTTATGAAGCATGCTAAGCTAATGAGATGGCTTTGCACTTCATAGTGCAACATCCCTGAGGTATGCACATCCATTGTTAAAAGTGGAGCTTTGCCCTTGATACTGGAGATGCAATCTGCAAACTTGTTTGTCCAAGTATGCACAAGCACTTACTTACTTCCCTGACATATAAATGATTTTCCCCAGCAACTCCTTAATTAGTTTGCATTAAATATGCACAAGAACTAAAATGACACAAATTATTTTGCAGAGCAATCACTTCGGCAGTCTGACCATGTATACACAAGCACTTCCTTGATACATATTAATTATTATCCTGCAGCGACCCCTTCAGTAACATTTCCTAGTATGCACATACACCAAAATTAAATATTCACCAAGCTACCCCTTCAGTAACATGCCCCAGTATGCACAAGCAACAAATGAAGCATTTCACCCAAGCAACCCATTCAGTAATATGTCCAGGCATGCACAAGCACTAAAAAAAAAACATTTCCCCCAAACTACATCTTCAGTAACAAGCCCCAGTATGCACAAGCACTAAAATAAAACATTTCACCAAAACTAAATTATCAATAATATGTCCAGGTATGCATAAGCACTAAAAGAAGACATTTCACCCAAACAACCCATTCAGTAATATGTCCAGGTATGTGCAAGAACTGAATTAAAGCATTTCACCTAAGTGATCTCTTCAGTAAAATGTCCAGGTAGGCACAAGCATCAAAATTAAACATTTACCCAAGTCACTCCTCCAGTAAAAATGTCCAGGTATGCAGAAACACCAACTCAGCTTCCCTTGCAGCTCAGTATTCTGACTAAAACCTGTTGCTTTTCAATGTAATTTTAGGGTGATTTACACACATTGTATTCAAATCAGTTCATTATAAATTCATATCAATGAACTGAACTCATGCATATACAGTACTTGTAAACCCCCCTTAACAGCGTAGCAGCTATTATCCTATCAGTTATGCATAAATCACATTAGACATTTCCAATATGCGGACACATTCACAAAAAAAGTCCTGTTCATTTCTGTAGTCATCCTGACAGTTCAATATTTGCATAAACTCAGAGCACTTCTCTTTGTGGATCACCACTATGAATATTCAGCAAAAAGGAAAGAACAAACTGCAACTAAAGAGCACTCAACCACCAAATACACAAAAAAGTAAAAATAAGAGTTACCACCACGACTACTGGCATAAAATGTAATGAATAAATAAATGAATAAAAGGATAAGCATTTTTGCTCTTATTTTTACTTTTTTACTATGAATGTCCAAATCCCTGGACTCAGAGTACTGCTCCCCGAAGTGTCACAAATTTGTGAATTTCAAAAATATCAGGCTGAATCTTCAGAAACTACTGGGTTAGTCTTTAAATTCTGTTAGCTAGGCTAGCTTTCTGAATCAAATACTCATTTTCTTTTGTGACTAAACGTGAAATATTCCACAACAGAAGCCAAATATATTAGAGTAGGAAAGCATCATAAGCATTAAATTCGGAATGTGCAACAGAGGTAGACTGCCCATGAGAAAACCCACCAGGTTATGGAAAGAACATTCATAATTTACCCATATAATATCAAGAGGAGAGGACTAAACTCCTGACTCTGGGGCTGACAGGCAACAACCCTAATTATAATGTTATCATGCCGCCCAGTAAATTTAAAATATTAGCTCAGAAGCACATACCATGTTATACTTGATGAAGGTTACCATTAAATGACTTAAAACTTGCAGAATGTATGGTATGCATATGGCTTTACATTCTACTGTTATATACATGGTAAGTAAATTTTATAGATGAAGGTAAGGATTGTGTTTGAACGTGTTATATAAATTCAAAACATAACATTTGCTTGTTTATTTAGATGATGGTGTCTGTAACAACTTGTTTTGCTTTATAAAAAATGTTCTTAAACATAAAATACAATAAATAAATCAATAATTTAAATGTCAGCAAGGTCGGCTCCAATGAATAAGACTTCCATTCCTGCTTAAATGTTCAGGTTTAAGAGAAGCATAACACTGCCCTGCTTTCCAATATAAAAATCTATAAGTAAACACTTATAATTATGCTTAAAATGTCTACCCAATCAGCAGAATTCCCAAAGACTACAAAAAAACATGGGTTTCTATAAACTCTATGCAGGAATAGTGCTATTCCTGCATGGAGTGGTTCGTGTCCGTGTAGCACAGCAGCACACCTTGCATATTTATGCTCGCTGCTGTTTAACCTACATGGACACGAACCATGACTGAGTGCAGGAGATGTGTTCAAGTAGTGCACGGACATTGAACATGCCCCCTACAATCATGATCCGGCATAATATTAGAGAATTTCTCTAATATTATGCCAGTATTTCAGTGTTCGCGGACACTGAAATGAAATAAATGATCATTTCAGTGTCTGCGGACACTGAAATACATATGGCAGTAGGAAAGTAATGTAGAGGGTGTGTGACAGGTTCTGTGACACACCCTCTGCATTGTAAAAGCACCATACAACACCTTGCAACCTGCTAAAGCAGGAAATGTGTACAAAGACACAAATAATGGAGATAAAGCCCTAAAAAGGGCCACGTACTACATATTGCCCTCACAAATTTAAAAAGTTGATAGAAAACAGGTCATGCATTAGCATGAATTTCTGAAGGATAGAGTCTTAAAATCAACTGTATGCCAATATTCCCTGACAGCAGTCCCTGCGGACAAAGGCACAAATAATGGTGTGACAAAACAGTAAAACTAGGGACAGCACTTAAATATTGCCCTCACAAACTAGCAAGTTGATAGAAAACAGGATATTAATTAGCATGAATTTCTGAAGGAAAGAAGCCTGAAAGCCAAATTTATGCTATTATTTCCTGACTGCAGTCCTCAATGACTTATCAGAACACCACAATACTCACTATATAACATAATAATATAATAATAATATTAAATATTTTTTCTAGGCTAACGAATGTTTAAGTGTAGCTAAGCGGGTGTGCACGTTATGGCCCTCTGCTTACCATAGCTTAAACAACCCATAGGAGATAAATACAAATATACAGCTGAAAGTCCCAAGCTGAGATAGTGTAGTGGTTAGAGTCCTGGCTTTACATGCAGGTGTTCCTGGTTCAAGTACCGAGTCAGGCAAGTTATTTATACATGGGAAAGCAGTGTTAAATTATTTTTTTTTTTAAATGAAATTATGTAGTAACTGTTTTTTTGTCAACCAGGGTAGTGTATCTGGTGTAAAATGGAAGTGTGAGTGCATATAACGTGAAACCACCCATGTATACACAAGTGTCCTATACAGTATAGTCACACCCCTTAACAACAATGTAAGGAATGCACATAGAGGGATGTCATGTAAAGTCAATCATATGCACTTAATAACTGAAGTCAGTATTCTGATATATTTAACAAATGAAAAGTGAGCAATGGTTAGCAATGCTCAGCTATACTTAGCAGGCGTAACCATTGCAAAGATGTGAATGCTAACTAGCAGGTATCTCAGCTAAGCAGATTTGTGCACTGTTAAATAGTGCTCAATGACTTCTCCTTTAAGCAACATTAAAACCATCTCAGCAGGTTTGTGCACTGCTTAGCAGAGCTTCACCTTTTCAAAATGGTCCAATGACAGCAAAGGGTGGGGATATCCCACTATTTAAATGATGCAGGTGGGAATATAGCCATAATCTGTTACAGTCCATCTGTGCAGACACAATGGCTGGTGTAGGAGAGAGAGTGCACTTTCAGTAGCAATGCTGGAGCATTCAGGAGTCCAGGCTCATGGCTGGACTCATAGTAAAACAAAAATGAGGAGAGACTTGAGCAGGGCCAGTAAAAGGGCTCCCAATACAAAGAGGAGGCCTGGGACTGTCCCGCACTTGACCTCACCAGTGCTAGTAGCATCCGCCGGATTGGTGGTGAGCTTGTAGGTACCACTATGCTAACCTAAAGCATAGGAAGGGGGTGCTCTTGGACCAGTGGATCCAAGATGGATGCGCCCAAAATGCTCCAGTATTGTGTAAGTATCACTATTAAGTAATTTGTAGAAAATACTAGCCTGAGAATGTGATAGACATATATGCCTAATGTGTGTTTTTCTCCCCTACAGCTGCAGCAGAGGGGGCTGTGAACATTGAAGCCCAAGGTGACAGACTGATGAGGCTGTGCTGACAGGCTGGTGAGTACAAATCTATTTTGCAGTATATTGTTAAAATAGTTAAGAAGGAGTACACTGCTTACTGCATGTAGGTATACTGTTACTGTGTGAACTGCAAAATAATAAAGTTTGACTAACAAATATTAAAGTACAATAAATACCCTTAAAAAACTGTTGTGTTTATTCTAGTATGTTGTTGTAAACATATATAGAATGTATATAGGTTCTTCAGAGCAAATATGGCTGTGACAGCATACATTAACTGATGTTCATCTGTGAACAAGCTGTTAGGAGAAACTGTACATGGTGTAGCTCTAAAACGAGACATAAATGAAATGTGAAATATATACTGCACTAAGCTCTGAACCCTGAATAGTAATATGTAAAGTATCAAAGTGTGTTCCATGCAGGATTGCTTTGTGTTAACCTTTGTTATCCAGATTGTAGTAATCCAAAGGAGTAATGCACAGTACAATAACTATCTGCCATGCATGCATCACAGCATTACAATTTCAGACTGTCTAACTAAGAGACTATTAGGCAGAAACTAGAGAAACAGAAACAGCAGTTCCCCAGTAACTCAGTGTGATGAGAAATAGCTTAGTTGTTAATTTTGCACACCCATACTTGGTATGAATCCAGGAAGTGCTAATGCGATGTGTGCATATCTACACACAAGGAATCAGGAAGAAGTCAGGTAGTGTTAACAGATATTTTCCCCACAGGTTTTACAGGTAAGTAAATGTTGCCAGTAGCTGTATGAAGAGTATAAACTCTGTACAACTGGTCAGTTGTCCCACCACATGCCTGCAAATGCCAGCAAGGTAGGTACATGCAATTATGCACTCTTCCTGAATCATACCTCTTAACTGTATGGATATTCATTGAATGTTGAGATAATTGTCTCAGATTTCTGGTCCATTTTACATAAAGTAGTGGTGTCATGGCAAATCATTATAGACGGAAGTTAGAAAATAATGATAGACATACAAATGTCAGATGTCATATCCATCAGAAAAGCCATGCAAATGCAAAACATGTTATTTTATCAACTTTTTGTAAGTTTGTAAGAGCAATATCTAAAAATTGCCCATAATTATGGGCCTTTGTCCCACTCTTATGTATGGCTTTGTTCGGATGTCATGCTCTAAGAGGTTTAGAGGTATGTTCCTGATACATTTTTCTTAAGTGACACACTGTCACGGCTAGTGGTCACTGCTGGAAATAATCCGGGACACAGAACCAGTTGATATTTGCCAGTAGCATACTCACATAACAGCAGTTCAGGGTATCCCTCCTATGCCAGATATGTAACCTTGACATATACGAGTCCCCTCTAGTCATGTACCCAAAGTTGTCACAGCTTGTCTCATACCACTCCAGGCTGACAGTTTAATAGGGATGTTTGTACTAGAGAAGCTATGGGCATAGGTAGATGTAAAGTCAGGGCAGACCCATAGAGTATTGAGCAGTACTGCTGTGGGAAATAGAAACATAAACAGTTGTTAATGGACATTTTGTCTCTCTCCCCACCCCTCACCTGCATCAATAATAATTACCATGGGTATGTTGTGCTCCAACCCTAATGTAGGGACTTGTGTTATATTATTGTTAATATATTTGATTGCTTGCATGTAAACATACCTTGTTCAAATACCATTGTTGGCAGCCTGTTGCCATCAATGTTACTGGAATGCCGTTAAGATGCATACTGTTGTTCCATTTATGCATGTGTTCTATTTTCTATGCAACTGTTTCAAATCTGTTTTATAGGGTTAATTGGAACACCCATGCATACTGTTATAACTAATTTTGAAATGTGTTGTTCATGACTAACCAACATATTTTGTAAAACATCAACACCATAGCTCATTTGGGAATGGAGATCCCAGTGGATCTGCCTGTTCCACCTCATCTGGCCATGGCACCAGGTCCACCTGGGAGCGGACATGGACAGGAGCTGTCACCTGCAGTCAGGTCTTGGGTTTCATGCACAGCACCCTTAGATCTGAGTTTGGAAAGCAGCTGCACTGGACTGAGAGCTGCCTGGCATACCTCATGGGGCAGGCCACCCCCCCCTGTCCAGCCCCCATCACAGCCACCTTTGGGGCCATGAAGGTGCAGTGGTGACTGTCCATGGGTGGGGATCTCGGTCCCACTGTAACCATATGGGGGCCCATGGACTTTGGATTCCCAAACACCCTCCCCATAAAATGTGTTACCCCCCCCTTGTGTGTCATATACTGCCCCTGTCTGCTGTCTTGTCTGTCTCCCTACCCAACCTACCTCCCCAGACATACTTACAATCCTTCCCCAACATCCCACTCTCACCATAAAAAAAAAAAGGAAAGGTCATCTGTCCCCCCAAAACAAATCACCCTATACATGGCTGTCCATTTCACACACATGTCCACTACACATGCAATCTGGTCCAACTGGTTTGGCAGTGCATTTCTGTTGTCTTTACCCTTCTCTCTGGGGTTTTAGTGTCCAAATTCACATCCAAATTCTGTACAAATGCAGAGCTGTTGCCGTATAAGAAATGGACACTTATGGACCTTCCTTGCACCTGTCCTGCACATCCCTAGCTATCTTTAATATTGTTTTTCCCCCTCTGTGTGCCCTTTTTTCACTACTTTCCTATCATCCCTTTTTCTTTTCTTTTAAAGAAATTAGCAAGGGAGTAAGTGGGAGCAACAAGAGTAAGCGAGTTTGCACGATGCTAAGTGAAGCCAACACAGATTAAGCATCTCTATGGTTAACCATGTGTTGGCATTGCTTAGCGTCACACAAACCCAAACAAGCCTGCTTAAAGCCACTTGAAACTGCTTTAATCACTCTTGTCTCCATCAGCCACTGTTCTGCCTAGCAAAAAAACAAGCAGCCTGCCAAGTCTCCAACCCAGGGCATTGTACACCATACTCAGAGCAATGTATCACTACATCATTTGAACTGTAGGGATGCCTGATGCTGTTTCAAACATATCATGCAGTAGAGTCATTTAACAGTAGGGGAAATAATCTGTAGAATTATTCAGGTTTTGTATATATACATATACACATGTATATATGTATGGAGATCCATATATATTGAAAAATATATGCATAATATATAGAGAGATATACATATAAAATATACACACACACACACATTATATATATATATATATATATATATATATATATATATATATATATAGATATATATATATATATATATATATATATATATAGAGAGAGAGATAAATATATATAAAATATATATATATATATATATATATATATATATATATATATATATATATATATATATATATATATATATATATAATGTATATACACACAAACACATGCTCAGAACATGTAGTGGAGTCATACTCAAAACCATACTTCGCAACCTCTTAGTGCAAGAAATCTGGCCAAAGGCTGTCAAAATGGGGGGGGACTACGTAAAAGAGACATGGAAGAGCTCTCTGATCATGTAGCCCAGGCCGGTATGACCCTGACCCTGAGTAGCATCCTGCCCTCACCAAGAATGATGCCACAGTATAAAGAAAAAATTATCAATTTCAACAATTGGCTAAGTTTCTGGTGTCATTCAAAGGGGGATCCAGTATCTGTCTGCCTGGGATGACATGCTCGAAAAGCCACGTTGCTTCGCAAGAGATGGTTTACACCTGTCACCCATAGGCTTTCAAATACTGGCCAAGGCACTTGCCGCCCCATAGTGCTTTTTTTAGGCAAGGCTCAAAAGACAAACCCACCACCATAAATAGTACAAGTAACCAAAAACTGAGGGTAATGCTACTCAATGCCAGAAGTCTAAACCTCAAAATGCATGCACTCGAGGCACTCCTCAGTATGGAGAACATCGACATCTGTGCAGTAACAGAAACCTGGTTTAAGGCTCCTGAGTGCACCCCAGCACTACTAGGCTATAACTCATACCATAACTTTCGGCCACAGAACCAGGACCGAAACACAAAAGGCGGGGGTGTATCCATATTCATCAAAGATACCCACACCACCAGGTTAGTGGCGCAGCACAATGCATCAGAGATCATCCATATGCAACTAACAATGGGCAAAACTGCAATCCAAATTGTAGCTTGCTACAGATCACCCACCATGGCCCAGGACCCACATTCCACATTTCTGGAGACACTGGGAAATATGAAGGTCCTACTAAACACTGGTGATTAATACTGGGTGATTTCAATTATCCAAACATAAACTGGGAGAACTACTCAAGTACTAACTCCCTTGCCCAACGCTTCCTAGAATTTATAAACTTGAATGCCCTGGATCAACTGGTCAACACCCCCACCAGAGGGAACAACATATTGGACCTGGTCATCACCAACATGGGCGACTGGTGTTCCACACCAGAGGTCAACCCCTCGCTAGCTAGATCAGACCATAGACTAATCACTCTGGATATCCACATTCCACCCCCACCCCCAATCAAGGTGGAAAGGTTCACAGCCCCCATGCTAAAGGACAATGCTGTCCAAGCTGCTGAAACCTTTACAGAGGCACTCTTATGATCATCTGAAGGAATGCATGGATCATGCTATCCCAAGTAAAACCAAGACTCACTCCTCCAAGAAATGTAAACCAGTCTGGTGGACCCCTGCCATAAACAAGCTATACAACAGAAGGAGGAAACTAGTACAGAAAAAGAGTAAAATCCCAAGAAGGGAAGACATCCCTGATCAGTATCAGCAAGAAACTACGATCCCTCATTAAATCATCCAAGGCTAGTTTTGAAAGAAAAATTGCCAATGACTCCAAAGATAACTACAAAGCATTCTTTAGCTGTGTCAAGAAACTAAGTGGAAACTCTCAGATCTGCTCTGAGTTAGTGCAGAATGGCACAAAATACGCTGAACTGACTGATATTGAAAACATTCTGGCAGACAGGTTTAGTGCAAACTTCACCCCCCTCTCACCCTCTAAAGGGCCCATAACCATACCAGAAGAATGTAGGGCCCTGTCAATCACCAGCACACAGGTTAAAACATCCCTATCCAAAGCCAAAAACACAGCTTCAATGGGACCGGACGGGGTCCCAGGCTGTGTCTTACAAGAGCTCCAAAATGAACTAACCCCTCACCTAAACACACTGTTCAAACTCAGCCTCTCTACAGGCTACGTACCCACAGAGTGGTGCACAGCAACAGTTATCCTGCTCCACAAAGGTGGAGCCACAACGGACCCTAGGAACTATTGCCCTATAAGCCTGACTAGCCTGGTCTGCAAGGCTATGGAACGCATCATCATGGAAATCATAACAGAGACATTGGGAACCTCCAAACCTTGGACCTACCCAGTTTGGTTTTGTTAAGGGCAGATCATGCCTCTTAAACCTGGTGGACTTCTTTGAGATGGTTACCAAGGCATTAGACGAGGGAAAGGAGGTCGACACAGTCTACCTAGACCTCGCAAAGGCTTTCGACACCATTCTCCATTCTAGTATTATAGACAAGCTCACCAGCTTGAACATAAACCCCTACATCATGAGATGGGTTGCCAGCTGGCTCATGGATAGAACTCACATGGTGAGAGTTGCAGGCTCTATGTCCGACTCTAAACTGGTTACAAGTGGTGTGCCCCAGGGCTCAGTCCTAGGACCCCTCCTGTTCGGTATATACTTCTCAGAGGTACAGGCAAGCATAGGAGGACTATGGCTGACCAAGTTCACAGACAACTGCAAACTAGGGGTCATAATTGATTCTCCGGCTGATGCAGACACCCTCCAGATGGGTCTCACTGAGACGGATACCTGGCGGCAAAATCATAGCCTCAAGCTAAATGCCAAAAAGTGCATAGTCATCCCCTTTGGAAAAACAAAGTACCTGCGAACTACCACATAGGTGGTAGTCCCCTAAATGCAGAAAATGCAATAAGGGATCTGGGGACCCAAGTAGATAGTAATCTCTTCTTTGATAATCATATTGACAAGGTGGTTAGAAAATCCTTCTATGTGGCCCATCTAATCACAAAAAGGTTTGTGTCTAGCGCAAAAGAGGTTATTGTGCCTCTCTATTCATCACTCATCAGATGAATCATAGAACACAATGCCCCATTTGGGATGTACCTTACAATACACCTGCTACAGCTGGAAAGGCCACACAAGTACCTCACCAAGAGGATTACTGGCCTCAAACAGATGCCCTATGCAGCCCGACTCAAGAAACCCCAGCTGTACTTGGTTGCATACCGCTTACTCAGAGGTGATCTCTGCCTGACGTACAAAGCCATGTCCAACCCAGAATTGATGGACATGCTCCACCTAAAAAAAAAAAACAAATCCCAGAGAGCTACACACTCTAGAGATATAAACCTCACCACAATGATAAATAGGATATGTTGGAAGGATAGATTCCTATCTCAGAGACACCCCATGCTTTGGAACAGGATTCCAATATACATCAGGCAGAGCCCCTCACTAACACTCTTCAAGAGAAACCTTGACTGGTGGATGGGAAACAGAAAATTTACCCCAGGGATCACTGCACTGGTTCTGCTGGACAGTGGCGTAGGGAACTAATGGCTCTGCTGGACAGTGGTGCAGGGAACTGATGGCTCTGCTGGATAGAGGCACAGGGAACTAATCTAAGGTGGTGGCGAAAGCCAACACATTCTGGCTAGGCTTATAAATGCCCTTGGGCAGATAGTCTAGTACTTACCTATGAACCTAACAATGGTCCAAAACTAGGGACATATGTTAAATATTGCTCTTATAAATGCAGAATGTTGCTAGAGTAACAGTGTTTATTTCAGCATACATGTTCTGAAAGATGTGAGTTCTGAAACTGAAATGTATGTCATCATTTACTGACAGATCCTCAGATCACCACAGTGATTTACTGAAGAAATACAAATAATTGAATCTGTGGAACAGACCAGAAATATGAGCAATAAACCTGGATATTCTGAAACAATCCAACCAGTCAAGAGGTATGCTCAGAAGTCCTTAGTGTAACAAATCTGGACCAAGCCTGACAAAGTGGGGGTGGGGGAGAAAGCCATAAAAACAGGAACATATGTGAAATACTGTAGTAGATAAGCTGACACAGTTGCTGCAGTAACACCCTCCTGTCTGTCCTAACATATATTGACTGAAATAGCACAAGTCCAACACTCAATTACTTCTCACTAGTTATTGACTTAAATCCTCACATCATCCCACTGATGTGTCAGAAATACACAACACTTATGGGGGCCAGGTAACAGTACATCCTACAAATATCTGGACATAACATCACATTAGGGAAACTACACTCAGCTGCTAAGCATGTCACCAAGCACCATCCATACTGCAGTCAGACTGACACAACACTAACCCAAATCCGCTATGGGGAATTACATATGTAGTCGCAAATATATCAGGCACTACAGGGATGTAACAGCACTGAAAAACAGAATGTATATTGAAGTAGATGATAAAACAACTGGGAACACAAAGCACTTTTCATCCCACCTGGTGGTTAGACTTCTTCAGGTAGATGCATTCACTAAAACCAGTACATGTAAATACAGTCCATGGTGCAAGCATGTTGTTAGTCAACCAATGGGTGAGGGCTGTTTCCAACACATTGATGATGCTATGAGGGTCCATTCAATAATCAGTTACTTCCTTTAAGAGTGTCTTTCAAAACACCCTCTGGACTTAAGGCAAGTAAGTATAGACACTCTCTTGTCCAGTATTGTGACATACAGTTATTAAAAATATTTAAATATATGAGAACCTTTTAAAAATGTAGTTGTTAAAAATGTTTGAAAATATTTAAAATATTTAAAAATGTAAGTATGCCTGGAATGTATATAACAAAATGGTGAATTATAAAGACGTCGTAAAATGTACTAATGCATAAAAATAATAATGCATAAAAATATTCAAAACACTTTTCTGTAGTATGCAGCATGGCATCCTACCGTTAAACATTAGAATATAAAATATATATAAATATTGGGGTAACAATTATATATGGATACATGGAAATACAAACAACATTCCTGTCTATATATCATGGCATGGCACCCACCATTTGAATTATGCATTACTAAATGACTGCTGTTAAAAGTTTGTATGTATTAGCTTGTACTGAGACAACTGTTATATATTTGACATAGCTAGTTTGTCCTACAATTCATCTCTGGAGGTTTCTTAGCTTTAAAATACAAGAAATAGAGTAAACCTCATTTAACCCAGGGTAAGTGCAAGCCGTAGTCCTGAGTTGCCAAAATAACTCTAACCTTTCTAAATGTACACATTCTGTGCCCCTTCTTCCATCAGACTTCACACTGTCTATTGCCTTAAATTTAAATGTGTGGTCTGTGTATTCCTGCTTGTGTCTACTTAGAGCATTCTCTTGACTCCCTTTCTTTATATAGTACAGGTGTTCATAAACTCTTTCCCTGAACCTCCTGTCCGTCTTCCACATGTAGAATGCTGGACATTGTTGGCATAGAGCTACATAGATCATAGCTTTAGTCTGACAGTTAAATTTGTGTTTTATTTGATGCTCTTTATCTATAAAGGTAAAGGTTGACCCTGTAGACATGTGTGGGCAATAATGGCACATGCTACATCTGGACATACCATACCTAACTGCATATTGGTATTTACCATGGTTAGCTTCCAAGATATTTTTTAGGTTGGGGCCCCATTTTAAAACTAATCTAGGTTGACTCTCTATTCTTGACCTGGCAGTTGGGTCATTTTGTAAAATGTCCCAGTTTTTAGTGATAATTCTCATAATCTCGTTTGCGTCTGAGCTAAAGGGTGTAATCAAACTACCCTGTCCAAGATTGTTGGTGCCCGTTTTTGTGTGCAAATCTAATGTTAAGTTTTCTGAAATGGTTTTCCTATCCAGTATTGGTTTATAAAAACCTCTTGATCTTTTTGACTGCACTTCTGTCATTATTTGATTCAGTAAGTGGTTTGGGTCACCCCTTTGAGAAAACATAACATGTAGTTTACTAGATTCAATGGAAAAATCTTCATCCTTTATGACCATCCTTGCTGCCCTCAATAGTTGCCCCTTCACCACCGATCTTTTTTAGTGAAGGGGTGGCAGCTACTGTAGTGTAAAAAGGTGTCTGAGTACATTTCTTTCCTGTATATAGTTGCTGAATAGCAACTATTAGTGTAGCCTTTAGTAAGGCTAATGTCCAGATATGTGATGTTATCTTTCCCAAAAGTAAATGTGAAAGACAAAAAGTGTGTGGTACTGTTGAAGTATGAAACCAGTTCTTCTGCTTGAGTATGGTCTCTCTCTATTAACATAAAAATATCATCCAAATAATGGGTGTAATAGTGGATCTGATGTGGTGTCTGCCCTGATTTCTTCACATACTCCTCCTCCCAGTAGGCTATCATTAGATTTGCTACACTGGCGCAGCAAGGTGAACACATTGTTACCCCTATTTTCTGGAGGAAGAATTTGTTACTAAACATGATGAACTTGTATGATAGAATCATGTCTAAGATGACTTCAACAAGTGTGATTTCCTCTGCTGGTGCCCCTCCCTTGCGTAACATATAACTGACCCATTCTATACCCTCTTGGTGGGGGATTGATGAATACAAGTCTTTGACTTCAACTGTCAAGAAGTTCAAGTCTTTGTTGACTTCCAATTTATTGATGTTAGATAGAAAAAACAACATGAATCTTTACATATTTGCCCCTCATTCTTGACATATTTCTTAAGTATGCAGTCTACAAATTTAACACAGGAGTATGTAATACTATTCCTGGCATCTACTAGGGGTCTCATGGGTGGGTCAGTGATACTTTTGTGTATTTTCAGAATCCCGAAAAGTATAGGGATTCTAGGTGCTGGCATGTTCAAGTAGTTGAATTGGTCCATGTCCATTTTCCCCTCAATAAACAAATTTAAAATTATTCGAATCATCCTATATGCTGCATTCATTTCATTTGTGGAAACTTCAACATAAACATCACTTTGTAAAATCCTGGACATTCTACCTTCATACTCTTCATAGTTCATTATTACTAACCCACCCCCTTTGTCAGGTTGCATAGTCTTGACAGGGGCTTGTTTTAGTAAAGACAATGCTTCTTTTTCTTTTCTAGTGATATTGCTGAATCCAGCATAGACCTCTTTATCATTGTTTCGACCGTTTGTTATGTCTAATTCACAAATCTGTTCACACAATGCCAGTGTGGGGTGTAAATGGGGGGGGGGTTGTAAGTACTTGCAGTGTGTAATGTGTTGAGTGTGTGATTGTTTGGACCCAGCAAGACTGTTAAATTTAATTTTCTTACAAACAGTTTTAAGTCAATTAAAGTGTTAGGTAAGTCTGTTCTACAAGTTGGTACAAATGCATGCCCTTTAGCCAATAAATCTACCAGCATTAGGTCTACAGTTAACTCAGAAAAGTTAAACACTTTAAAGTCTTTTTCTCTGTTGTAGACAATTGTAAAGTTCCTAGAATCACTTACTGCAGTGTTGTTCAGTGATTCCAGTTGTTCTTCCTGTTGTAGTATGTTCTGGTAGTCCTTTGCATCAAGTTGTAAGTTGAGGTTGGTTGCCAAAAATTTGGGACTTCTACTGGTGTAGAACTTATCATATTTTGTTGTCCATTGCTAGAATTTAACAGTTCTGTGTTATCCTGACTTCTGTCTGCACTTCTGTTCCCTGATTTATAATCCAAATGGCTCTGTTTGTGCGCATTGTTCTCCTGCCTTCCTTTTCTAGCTGTTGCATTTCCTGGATGAGTTGGATTCCCTGTAGACCCTCCTCTGGCTTCCATTTGGCCAATCAGAGCACCAGATTGTGATGGAGCCGGCTTTGCATAGGCACATAGGCACATAGTTGATTCAGGTATTGAGCATAGATTCTCTTTTAGAGTTATTGATGTAGTATGGCTTTCTGCCAGAGGTGGTGATAGTGGTAATCTACTTGAATTAAAAGAGTATGAATGGATTCTCAGGTTGAATTCTGACCATTTTCCAGGTTTAAATAATATGATTACCCTGAAACCTGTTCTTGTTAAATTGCAACATACCAAGTTGCGATAATTTTATGTTTTTTCTAATGTTTCTTCTAATTTTAATGACTTTGTTTTATATACTTGTAGTCACATGATTTTTGGACTGCTGGTCATGTGACTTCATTGACCTGTATTTAAACCATTTGGTTTTTAGATTTGTTTGTATTAGTATTGAGGAAGGATTTTATCCGAAAGCTTTGCTATTATAAAGTGTGTTTTTCTCAGTTTTGGTTGTTTGCATAGGCTGAACCAGTCTCATAGGCATGCCTATCTCTGTTAAGCTTTTTCTGTTTGCCATTTCTCAGTTTTGAAATGTACTATCTGTACTGGTGAATGATCTTTCATAATCAAATTTATACCTGTTAAAGTCCACATTTTCCTTGATTTTTTGGTCTAGGATTGCTGCTTCCTCCATTAATGTATCTACCCATAACTGATAGTGTTTGCACATGACTGCTTGTAATTCATAGCCATGTTTGAGCAATTCTTGGTGAAACTCTGAACCCTCCACTAATCCTGTAGGAAACTGCCAAACTCTCAGTCCTTTAGGAGTGATATTCTCACTCATAGGTTCATAGGTAGGTACTGGGCTATCTGCCCAAAGGCATATACTAGCCCAGCCACGTTGTGCGGTATTCACCGCCCCTTTGGTTAGTTCCCCAGGCCCTTGATCTAGTAGCTAGTACCCTTGGCCCCTATCTAGTAGAGCTGTTGGTATGATCCCTGGTGTGAACTTTCTGTTACCCATCCACTCGTCAAGGTTCCTCTTGAAGAGTGATAGTGAGGGGCTCTGTCTTATGTAGATTGGGACCTCGTTCCATAGCAAGGGAAGTCTTTGCAAAGGGAATCTATCCTTCTAGCATGTTCTATTCATTGTTGTGCTGAGGTTTATATCCCTAGAGCGTATAGCTCGAGTAGATTTGGTCTTGCTAAGATGGAGCATGTTCAACAGTTCTGGGTTGGACATGGCTCTGTATGTTAGACAGAGATCGCCTCTGAGAAGGCGGTATGCAACAGAGAAAACCCTTAGTTTTTTCAATCGTGCTGCATAGGGCAACTGTTTGAGGCCAGTACTCCTCTTAGTGAGGTACCTCTGTGGTCTCTCCAGCTGCTGGAGATGCCTAGACAGGTACATTCCAATTGGTGCATTGTACTCAATAATGGGTCTGATGAGGGAAGAGTAGAGGGGCACCACTTCATCCTTAGATCCTGATGTGAACCCTTTCGTGATCAGATGGGTCACATAGAAGGATTTTCTAACCACCTTGGCAACATGGTTATCAAAGGAAAGCTGACTATCCACCATGCATCAGTCTCATTAAGGCCCTTCTAGAGGATATCCATGTCGGCCAGAGACTCTATTATAGCACCCAGTTTGCAGTTGTCCGCAAACTTGGTCAGCCACAACCCTTCAGTGCTTGCCTGTACTTCTGAGAAGTATATGCCAAACAGGAGGGGCCCCAGGACAGAGCCCTGAGGCACACCGCTCATTACTGGTCTGGATTTGGACATAGTTCCTGCTACTCTTAATTCATGGGATCTGTGTGAGAGCCAGTTTGCGATCCATCTTGTGACGTAAGGGTTTATGCCCAGGTTGGTAAGTTTATCAATAATACCCGAATGGGGAATGGTGTCAAATGCTTTAGCAAGGTCAAGGCAAGCCGTGTGTACCTCCTTTCCCTTATCTATAGCCTGAGTAAGTGTCTCAAAGAAGTCCACCAGGTTCAGGAGGCATGATCTGCCCTTGACGAAGCCGAACTGTGTGGGGTCAAGTGTTTGGAGGTTCCGAATCTCTCTATTTATGCGTTCCATAATGATTTGCTCCATTGCCTTACAGATCAGACTGGTCAGGCTTATTGGTCGGTAGTTCCTAGGGTCGATTGTGGGCCCACCCTTGTGCAGTGGAACCACTGTTGCTGTGCGCCATTCTATGGGCACATATCCTTTCGAGAGGCTGTGACTGAACAGGGTATTCAGATACAGGGTTAATTCATTTTGAAGCTTGCGTATGACACAGCCCGGGACACCATCTGGTCCCATGGAGGCAGTGTTTTTTGCTTTAGATAGAGCCTTATTAACCAATGTATAAGTAATAATTGGAGTTACACAATCCCCTGGAATAGTAATAGGCCCTGTAGGTGGTGAGGGGGGGTGGGATTTGCACTGAACATGTCAGCCAAGATGTTGGCAATGTCAGTGGGGTCAGTATATTTTGTTCCATTTTGTACAAGCTCAGAACAGACCTGAGCATTGCTATTTAGGTTTTTGATGTAACCATAGAAGGCCTTATGGTTATCCTTGGCATCCTTGTCAACCTTCTTTTCAAAATTAGTTTTAGTTGACTTCATGAGGGCCCTCAATTTCTTACTAATGCTGATCAGGGATGATTTCTCTACTTGAGATTTGGCCTTTTTTTGTATAAGTCTCCTCCTTTTATTGTATAGTTTGCTTATGGCTGGGGTCCACCAGACTGGTTTCTTCTTACTTGAGGAAGGAGTCTTGGTTTTATTTGGGATAGCACAGTCCATGCAATCCTGAAGATGTATATAAAGTGCCTTGGTGTAGGATTCTGCATCCTGGATCATCCTGGATATCATTATCCTTCTGCAAGGGAATAGTGAAGCTTTCCACTTCTGATGCAAGTAGTTTGAAGTTTGCTTTGCAAAGGTTTTTTTACAATGGTTTCTTTGACTGGGGGAGGTGGAGGGGTGAGGACGTCCAGGGTTATCAGTTTGTGGTCTGATCTGACCAGAGAGGGAGTGATAACGGGTGTGGTACAATGGACGCCCATATTTGTGATGACTAAATCCAATATGTTGTCCCCTCTAGTGGGAGAACATACCAGTTGTTTGAGGGCATTTGAGTTTATAAACTCTATGAACTGCTGGGCATAGGAGTTAGAACTTTGGTAGTTCACCCAGTCTATAACAGGGTAGTTGAAATCACCCGAAATGATGGTGTTGGGTAGGACCTTAATATTTTCCAATGCCTCAAGGAATGCTGAGTGAGCATCTTGGGACATGGTGGGCGATCTATAACAGGCTATGACTTGAAATGTGGTTTTGCCTACTAATAGTTGTGAATGGATGATCTCTGGGGCATCATGCTGCACAACTAACCTGGAGATGTGGGTATCCTTGATGAATATGGATACACCTCCACCCTTTGAACTGTGATCCGGTAACTGAGGCCAGAAGGTATGATATGAATTGTAACCTGGTAGTGCTGGGGTGCTCTCTGGAGCCTTGAACCAGGTTTCCGTCACTGCACAAACATCAATTTTATCCATACTAAGGAGTGCCTCGAGTCCATGCATTTTGAGGTTGAGACTTCTGGTGTTGAGTAGCATTACCCTTAGTTTTTGGTTTCCTATGCTGGTTACAGTGGTTGGTTTGTCCTTTGAGCCTTGCCTAAAAAGGGCACTATGGCGACGGCAAGAGCCTTGGCCAGTATTCAAAAGCCTAGGGGTGACAGGTGCAAACTATCTCTGGCGAAACAGCGAGGCTTGTCTATCATCATCCCAGGCAGACAGACACTGGATCCCCTTAGAAAGACACCAGAAGCTTAGCCAATTGTTGAAATTGATCATTTTGTCTTTGTATTGTGGTATAATTCTAGGTAAAGGTAGTATGCTACTCAAGGTCAGGGTCATACCAGCTTGGGCTACATGATCAGAGAGCTCCTCTTTTTATGTAGTCCAGGGAGGTACATCTTAGATAATTCACACAAACATGTACAATGACAGCGTCATACTTGTACTTGTTCTGGATTGACCTAAGTGACTGTGTTATGTGGCGGATCCTAGCACCTGACAGGCATCTGACAGTAACCTTCTCCTTGTTCATTCTTGTGAGTGGAACATCTGTGTGCCTTACTATAGAGTCTCCTAATACTAGCGTGTTGGGTATGGTGTTTTGCCTTAGGGGTTGTCATGAGGCACACTGCTGAGGTGAATTATGTGTTTTCTGGCTTGTGTTTGGAGGTGCAAGTTGCTTGCTTGTCTGCTTTGAAGGGCACTGTTTCTTTTTCAGATTGGTACCTAGTGCCTCCAAATATGTTTTTGTGTATTTATGTGTATGTTTTGTCAGTGCTTGTTTTGTAGATCCATGTGTGACTGGTGGTGTGATGCTAGTGTGTCTCTTCTCCTCTTGACTGTCTGTTACAGTCATGGGTTGAGAGTGCTTAGCCTCCAGTCTTGCTGTGTATTTGCATCTCTCACAAGTGTTTGTGTCTAAAGGTAAGAGGAGAGGGTTTTCTGTATACATGAGGCAGTTGTGACATTGCCTCAGGATGCCCAATTCCACCAGATGAACTGAAGAGTACACCTGAAGCTGACCTCTGGACATGCTTGGAAAAGTGAATTTCACTTGTCTTGCGGACAGTCGAGGGTCTTATGCTGTATTATAATAGTGCTGTCTAGGAGATTTGGAAAATAATAGTGCTGTCTAGGAGATTTGGACAAGTACTGATTTGGGTTATGCAAGTGCTGCAATAAGAGCAGTTGATCTTAAGCACTTGCGTTGAGGCTTACCTAGTTCTAAGGGAAAATTTGCAGCGCAGACTTTGTGGAGCCAGGAATAGTATACCCCAGCTAACCAGCACTGCCCGATGCTGCTCTGTGTGCAAGACTGTGCAAAAAGAGAGTTGCAGGGTTTTAAGAGAGACAGAGATCAAGGAGTTTGGAATTGACCCAAAATGGCCAATAAAACTACAGTTTCTAGGCAGTAACCACTCATACAGGGACAGGCAAGCTGATCAGTGTTAACCACTGCCACTGGTGAACACAGAGTCTTCCCTTTAGCCCAAGTACACACTGGCCTCCAAGAAACTTACAAACAGTTCAGAACAGCAACTCTGTAACTGAACTTTTTTTAAATTATGGAAAGTGTGAAAATAGTATTTTTTTTTGTTTTTTTATTTTTGTTTAAGGATAGCAGAGACACACAAGTAGCAAACTAGTCAGAACAGTGCAATAAATGACCCCAACACGTGTGTGCTAGGTCAGAGGCTGGTAAAATGCAATTTTTAAGAAGAAGCGATTTTAAATTAACTGCAACACAAAAAATGCAATAAACAGGCTCTAGGTGTGTTCTAAATACTGTTTCTAACACAGATATCAACTTTTGCAAGCAAGAAAATGCCGAAAAGTAGGCAGCAATGCAGTTTTTCTAAGAAATAAATCAGAAGAAAATACTTAAAATCTCAAAAGCGTCTCATTTCTTCTCAGCATTTTGTCCCCTTGGTAGGAGCTTCACCAACAACTATCAAACCTGGAAAGATGCCAAAACCACACAGTTGCAGGGTTTTAAGAGAGAGACAGGTCAAGGAGTTTGGAATTGACCCAAAATGGCCAATAAAACTACAGTTCCTAGGCAGTAACCACTCCTATAGGGCCAGGCAGGCTGCTCAGTGTTAACCACTACCACTGGTGAACACAGACTTCCCTTTAGCCCAAGTAAGCACTGGCCTCCAAGAAACTTACAAACAGTTCAGAACAGCAACTCTGTAACTGAACTTTTTTTTTTAATTATAGAAAGTGGGAAAATAGCAAATTTTTTGGTTTTTGTTTTTGTTTAAGGATAGCAGAGACACACAAGTAGCAAACTATTCAGAACAGTGCAATAAATGACCCCAACACATGTGTGCTAGGTCAGAGGCAGATAAAATGCAATTTTAAGAAAAAGCGATTTTAAATTAAGTGCAACACAAAAAATGCAATAAACAGACTCTAGGTATGTTCTAAATACTGTTTCTAACACAGATATCAACTTTTGCAAGCAAAAAAATGCCAAAAAGTAGGCGGCAATGCAGTTTTTCTAAGAAATAAATCAGAAGAAAATACTTAAAATCTCAAAAGTGGCTCCTTTCTTCTCTCAGCATTTTCTCCCCTTGGTAGGTGCTTCAGCAACAACTATCAAGCCTGGAAAGATGCCAAAACCACAAAGTTGCAGGGTTTTAAGAGAGAGAGAGATCAAGGAGTTTGGAATTTACCCCAAATGGCCAATAAAACTACAGTTTCTAGGCAGTAACCACTCCTACAGGGACAGGCAGGCTGCTCAGTGTTAACCACTGCCACTGGTGAACACAGAGACTTCCCTTTAGCCCAAGCAAGCACTGACCTCCAAGAAACTTACAAACAGTTCAGAACAGCAACTCTGTAACTGAACTTTTTTTAAATTATAGAAAGTGGGAAAATAGCAATATTTTTTTGTTTTTTTGTTTTTGTTTAAGGATAGCAGAGACACAAGTAGCAAACTAATCAGAACAGTGCAATAAATGAACCCAGCATGTATGTGCTAGGTCAGAGGCAGGTAAAATGCAATTTTACGAAAAAAGTATTTTAAATTAAGTGCAACACAAAAAATGCAATAACAGGCTCTAGGTATGTTTTAAATACTGTTTCTAACACAGACATCAACTTTTACAAGCAAGAAAATACCAAAAAGTAGGCAGCAATGCAGTTTTTCTAAGAAATAAATCTGAAGAAAATACTAAAAATCTCAAAAGTGGCTCCTTTCTTCTCTCAGCGTTTTCTCCCCTTGGTAGGTGCTTCAACAGCAACTATCAAGCCTGGAAAGACGCCAGAACCACGCGGTTGTAGGGTTTTAAGAGAGAGAGATCAAGGAGTTTGGAATTGACCCAAAATGGCCAATACAACTACAGTTTCTAGGCAGTAACCTCTCCTACGGGGTCAGGCAGGCTCCTCAGTGTTAACCACTGCCACTGGTGAACACAGAGACTTCCCTTTAGCTCAAGTAAGCAATGGTCTCCAAGAAACTTGCAAACAGTTCAGAACAGCAACTCTGTAATTGAACTTTTTTTTTAAATTATAGAAAATGGGAAAATAGCAAGATTTTTTTTTTTTTGTTTTTGTTTAACAATAGTAGAGACACACAAGTAGCAAACTAGTCAGAACAGTGCAATAAATGACCCCAACACGTGTGTGCTAGGTCAGAGGCAGGTAAAATGCAATTTTAAGAAAAAAATTATTTTAAATTAAGTGCAACACAAAAAATGCAATAAACAGGCTCTAGGTATGTTCTAAATACTGTTTCTAATACAGATATCAACTTTTGCAAGCAAGAAAATGCCGAAAAGTAGACGGCAATGCAGTTTTTCTAAGAAATAAATCAGAAGAAAATACTTAAAATCTCAAAAATGGCTCCTTTCTTCTCTCAGCATTTTCTCCCCTTGGTAGGTGCTTCAGCAACAACTATCAAGCCTAGAAAGACCTAAATTATCATTTATGACATAGGTTCATAGGTTAGTACTAAGCTAACTGCCCTTGCAAGCCTAGCCAATTATCCCTTGTGAGACTCAAACCTTGCACCTTGTGTTTGTAAGGCAAACATTAACCATTAGGCCACCCTCCCAACTCATACACTCTTTAAAGTAAGCTATTTCCAGATGTAATTTTTTATATTTTAGTAGTCTTTGATCAAATTATTTTAACATCTGTGGGATGCCTCCTTACCACCTAGCTGGTTGCTCTGTTTCTGATCTCCACCTTGGCGTTTGAAGGTAAACGGGCTCTTTCAGCCATGTGTTCAGTGATGGAGCTCCAATAAGCCCCGAGGGTACTTCTTGGTACATAAATCTTGTTTCATGAGTTTGTTTCAGCTTTTGTGGTCTATTTTGTCACGCCATAGCTGTGTTGCATGCAGTACCATTGACTGGTCAATTTACTGTACTGGACAATGTTCTATTACCCTCTCTTCCTTCCTGGGCTAACTGAGTGGCCAAAAGTGGTTTGAAAGTAATTGGAGGGTTAAATGAATGCACTGATGAATTAGTCTTAGTTATAGAATCAAGTCTAGTAGCAATGTCTTCAACTCGCTGACTAAGAGCTCCTATTGCACTGGTTTTAGTGAATGCCTCTACCTGAAGAAGTCTCACCACCAGGAGGGATGAAAAGTGCTTTGTGTTCACAGTTGTTTTATCATCTACTTCAATATACATTCTGTATTTTATATTTTTTGTTATTTTTGCTTGTGCTATATTAAAAAAAAACTACAGCACTTGGAGCAGACTTACCTTCTTCCACAAGTGTCTTGCATTGTTGTTTGGTCACCTAATTTTCCTGGTTTTGTGTTAGCACTGAAAAACAGACACCGGTGTGAAAATGCATAACCACAACCAATTTCACCACAGTCACAGTGACATACCAATAAGCCAAATGAACAGCAGAGTATAAGGACTGTGTGAACCAAAGCATCATCATGCATGCCACTCATACACTACCTCTACATATACTGGCCCAATTCATAGTGTAGTATGATGCCTGACCATGGTACGGGACATGTCTCAGTCTGCCCCTACAAACATATACAGCAGATAGACCATCAGAAACTGGAGCAGCATGCACAGTCAGATAGAAAAGGAGCCACAACACTTATATCTACCCTCCTCCTTACAGAAGCCAAATATCATTTACACACTACACTGCTACACAATCCTGACAGCTATCAACAATTGCCAGAAATACAGAGACCTCTTAACTGTACAGAGTCCCACAGAATGTCCAGGCTTTATCATCATATATAAGGCCTCTTCCACATAACATGTCTGACATTCTGATACATCACTGGGATGGTATCAGGAATGAATGCTCTAAATAACGATATACCATACCTATCACCCTCTTACTGCATGGCATCTGGACAAAGCCTGACATAGTTGGGGGGCAAAGGCCCACAAAACAGGGGCATATATGAAATATTGCTGTTATAAACTGAGACAGTTGCTGGTGTAACAGGGTTTGTTGTAACATGTCTTTTCTGAGGGATACGAAGTCAGAAACACAAGTGGATGACACCATTTACTGACTGCAATCCCTAGAGTATGCTACTGATTGTCCAAAGACAATAAATGTCCGAGGGACACACCAAACATAGAAGTCTAAACTTTGGCCTCTCTGTGGATATCCCTACAGTTGAGAGTTATGTCAACCACATAACACTGTCAGACTGAAAATAATGCAGAAAAGCCATGTCCACACAAACCCTGTTAAACTAGCATCAGTTCAACTGTATAACAGCTATACTTACATTCTGTCTCTATGTCTGGAACATTGTCTCCCAGTTTGTTGGGCTATCACCACAGTTTTCATTGTAAGAGGTATTTCCAGCTACCCTCTTTGATGCTGTTGTTCACACACCTCCATGACGTCCTCCTCAAAGGCAAGAAAAAGGGGCAATGCCCACATGAAGTACTCAGTTATAGGAGTGTATTCCCATGCCATTGGCTATAGAAGAACAACACAGCTGTTCTACATGCAATTAGTAAGTGGGGGACACCAATGCACAGGCCATCAGCTACTCATGAGCATTACCTACAAAAGGCAAGCTGCTGCCTATGCAAAACATCTGAGAGTGAGAGAGGAACAGAGAGAGAGAAGAGAGAGAGAAAGAGAGAGAGAGAGAGAACCAAGTAACACAAATCAGAATCAAACCAACTCTACTTGGAAAAAAGGTACGTCAAACAAGCATGTAATGGAATGCAGTAGGGGGATGTAATAATGTGAAATAGGAAGTTCAAAAATATGTCTCAACAAGACTTGCTGTATTGATATATTGCTGATCAGAACCTATGGCCATAGCATCTGGGCCTGTTTGCAGTGACATAGATCACAGCTCAGGCCCCTGAGTCACTCCAGGAAAGGATGGCTCACATATGACTACTACTGGAGTGTGTGTCGATCAATACTGACTGTGACCCTGCTAGGCTAGCTACAGGGATGTCATAGATATCCATATGTTAATTGTGAATACATCTATGATATAGATGTTTGCCTCAGGAATGTGACAGACCTACACAGGGTATTTGCATAGTAAACTACTGTTGCAGATGTGTGTGTTGAACTGCATGTGATATACTGTGCTCATACCATTCAACTGTCCAGTGTTATGCACACTAATCATATGTGTGCCTTATATTTGCAGTCATTTACTCACATAGTTTTGTTATGTCTGGCAAATCACTGGCAACCTGTGAAGACTGACATTACAACATCTCATTTTCTTTCTCTTGGCTGTTCCCACTAGTGGTTGTCACAGCAGATCACCTGTCTCCATTTCTTCCTGTCCTCTGTGGCTTGCTCTGTCACACTAACCACCTGCATGTCCTCTCACCACATCCAGAAACCTTATCTTAGGCTTTCCTCTTTTCCTCTTACCTGGCAGCTTCATCCTTGCCATCCTTTTTCCAATATAATCAGCATCCCTCTGCAGCACATGTCCAAACCAAGATAATCCTCCCTCTCTTGCTTTGCCTCCAAACTGTCCAACCTGTGCTGACCCTCTAATATACATATTCCTAATCCTATCCACCTTCATCACACCCAGTGCAAATCTTAACATCTTTAACTGTTCCACTCCCAGCTCTGACTCCTGCCTTTTTGTCAATGCCACTGTCTCCAGCCCATATAACATAGTTGGTCTCACTACCCTCTTGTAGACCTTCCCTTTGACTCTTAATGGTACTCGGTTGTCACAAATCACTCCTGACACTCTTCTCCATACCTCCCCATCCTGCCTGTTTTCTCTTCTTCACCTGTCCCCCACACTCATCATTAATCTGAACTGTTGATTCCAAGTATTTAAACTCATTCACCTTTGCAAACTCTACTCCCTGCATCCTCACCATTCCTCTATCCTCCCTCCCGGTGACACGCATATATTCCGCCTTAGTCCTGCTGACCTTCATTCTTCCCCTCTCTAGAGCATATCTCCACCTCTCTAGGGTCTCCTCAACCTGTTCCCTACTCCCACTACTAATCATAATGTTATCTCTAAACATCACAGTCAACAGGAACTACTGTCTGATCTTGTCTGTCAACCTGTCCATCACCACTGCAAATAAGAATGGTCTCCGAGCTGATCCGTGATATAATCCCACCTCTACCTTAAATGCATCTGTCACATCCTCTGCAGAACTCACCACTGTCACACTACCTTCATACATATACTTTAGCACTCTTACATAGTTCTCTGCTCTTCTAACTTCCTCATAAAATACCACAACTTGTCTGTAGGCACCCTCTCATATGCTTTCTCTTAGTCCACAAAGAAACAGTGCAACTCCTTCTGACTTTCTTTGTACTTCTCCATCAAATATCACATCTGTAGTGCCCAATACTGGAATGAAACCATACTGTGATCAGTAATCATCACCTCCCTTTTTTACCTAGCTTCCACTACTCCTTCCCATAACTTCATGGTGTGATTGATCAATGTTATCCCTCTGCAGTTATTACAGCTCTACATATCACCCTTAGTCTTATAATTGGTACCCAGACACTTTTTCTCCACTCCTCACACATCCTCTCACTTTCCAAGATTTCATTGAATAATCTGGTTAAAAACTTTAATGACATTTCTTATAAACACCTCCATGCTTCCACAGGTATGTCATCTGGACCAACAACCTTTCCATTATTTATCCTCTTCATAGCTATCTTTACTTACTCCTTGCTAATTTGTTGCACTTCCTGATTCACCATACCACATCATCCAACCTTATTTCTCTCTCTTATTCTCTTCATTCATCAGGCCCTCAAAGTACTCTTTCCATCTGCTCAACACACTCTCCTCACCTATGAGTATGTTTCTCTCATTATCCTTTATCACCCTTATCTGCTGCACATCCTTGCTAGCTAAGTCCCTCTGTCTAGCCAATCTGTACAGGTCCATTTCTCCATCCTTAGTGTCCAACCTTTCATACAACTCTTCATACCCCTCATCCTCAGTCTTTGCCACCTATCTCTTTGACATGCACCTCATCTCCTTACACTCCTTTCTACTTTCTTTGCCTCTCTGACAATCTCACACCTTCTTTGCCAACCTCTTTCTCTGTATACTCTCCTGTACTTCCTCATTCCACAACCAGGTCTCCTTGTCCTCCTTCCCCTGTCCAGATGTCACACCAAGCACCTTTCTAGTTGTCTTTCTTACTATCCCTGCTGTAGTTACCCAGATATTCAGTAACTCTTCACAGCCACCCAGTGCCTGTCTTAACTCTTCCCTGAACTCAACCTCATAAACACCCTTTTTCAGTTTCCACCATTTGATCCTTGGTGCTGCCCTCACACTCCTCCTCCTTTTCTTATCACCGTCATCCCACAGACCAACATTCTATGCTGCCTAACTACACATTCCCCTATCACCACTTTACAGTCTCCAATCTCCTTCAAACTGGCCCTCCTGCATAGGATATAATCCACCTGTGTGCATCTTCCTCCACTCTTCTATGTCACCTTATGAGCCTCCATCTTGTTAAAATATATATTCACCAGAGTGATGTCCATCCTTTTTGCAAAATCCACTACCATTTCACCTACCGCATTCCTTTGCTTAACACCATACCTACCCATCACTTCTGCATCCCCTCTGTTCCCTTCACCAACATGCCCATTGAAACCTGCTCCAATCACCACTCTCTCACCCTTGGGTACAGTCATCACCACTTCATCCAACTCACTCCAAAATTTTTCTTTCATCCATCGCACACCCAACATGCAGAGCATATGCACTAACAATATTCATCATTACACCAGCAATTTCCAGGTTCATAAACATCACTCTATCTGACACTCTTTTCACCTCCAAAAACACTCTTGATATACTGTTCCTTCAGGATAAACCCTAAACCATTTCTCCTTCCATCCACACCATGATAGAACAATTTGGACCCACCTCCGATATACCTAGCCTTACCCCCCTTCCATCTGGTCTTTTGCACACACAATATATCAACCTTCCTTCTGTCCATCATATCAGCTAGCTCTGTCCCCGTACCAGTCATATTGCCAACATTAAAAGTTCTTACCCTCACCACCACCCTCCTAGCCTTTCTCCTCACTTTCTGCCATATGAGTGTAAGATATCCTCCAGGGTATGTCTGTGAATGCAAAGGCTACTGTGCTATCAAATGACTTAAATGTGTTACAGCAATATTAAGAAAGTGTCACTAATTTTGGCCCATCCCCTCCCATGTATGTGTGGCATCCTCCAGATGTCCTGCTCTACAGGTTTACAGAAATGACTGAGCAGCAAGAATGTAAATACAGTGTTCCATACTGACATAGAACAGAAATGTATATCAGGTATTACCTGTGCACATGTATGTATGAGTAGGTGTACCTCGCTGCCTTATAACAACAGACATGGAATGCAAAATGTCAGGTAAATAAGCTGTACATGTTGTACATGTGTGTAAATCTTAGTTTCTGCGCTTCCAACAGAGTTAGATTTCAACAGCTACTGGTTGTTGCACTGCCGTGACACAGACATGGGTACTAGAATAAGCATGATTATCAGGTTGAAATTGGAGAGGCGTCCAACTGTGTTATGACCTTGTGTGCATGCCTACTTCAAAGAGCCATATGAAAACCTACATAGCTGTATGGACTCAGCAATACCTTACTTGTAAAATCTGTCTACACCATGGTAGAGTAATGCCCTTTGCTGGACAGCAACAATACACAAATCACATAATTGGTCACTATATTGGCTGTACAGGGATAAGTAGGAGCAAGCACCATCTTGCCAGCAAGTCAACCTTTGTCTGATCGAGCTTATAAGGTTACAGGTAGATTACTGTAAGGTTAAGTATGAGTACAAATTGGACACATCCACCAAGGGCAATCGCAAGGCAGTCTTCACATATGTCTACAGTCTCAGAGGCAACAACCCAACGCACCCTGTAATGGTGGTCAATCACCCCATATACACACACACCATAGCTATAGCCAACTTGCTGCAGACAGGTTTAGGACAAACATCACCCCCCTGGCTCACCATCAGTATAGATGGATATGCATAGCACCCGCACCCTTTCCCTCATCATCAGGGAGCAGGTGTATACTGCCTAATCAAAGTCAACAAAAGCAAGTCTCCATGGGACCCGATGACATTCCTGCCTGCATCTTACATTAACTCAGGCATATGCTTCCAGCTCCATTACACACTGTATATAAGCAAAGCTTGAGCACCATAGACATGCCATCTGCAAGGAAGATGGCCACTCTCATCCCTTTATACAAACATGAATGATGAATGGTGATTTATGCAATGTACTGGCTCGCATTGGGGGAAACATGACACATCAAGACCCAGAGTACAATGCAGGTTCATACTGTGCTGATAGATTACAGGGGTATTATGTGGTTGTAAGTGGTGGCAAATGATAGACAATATTGTTGTTCTGGCTCTATAAATACCTCTGGATGATGTCTAAGGTCCTATGATGTGTTTCCCTGTTTATGTCTTCCAGGTGGCATGCAGTGTCAGCCAGCATATACTGCAGATGAGAATGCAGATATCACCTATGCCATAATTCAGCATCATGTGGTGCTGTTCAGCTCTAGCTGACAAAATCTGCAGGAACAGACTGCCCTGTGGGATGACCTTGTCCACAGAGTTAACACCTTGGGCCACCATGGCCACAAATATGATCAGGTCAGGCATCGGGCAACTGACCTGATATGTTGTGTCCAGCAAAGGGCTGCTGCCATTGCCAGTGACCATACTGCTACAGGCGGCAGTCCAGCCACACAGGCCCCAATTATGGCAACAGAAGAGCTCCTTGCCAACCTTGGTGCAGCCCCCATACAACAGTCAAAACAAGAAACACAAGTGGTGGAGGTGGGTGGCACCCAGGCAACAGATGAGGAGCAGTCATACTGTCTTCTATAGAGTATCCAGATGCATATGTCAGGTCAAACTGCATTTGTGGGTGGGGTTTAGTAATGCACACAAGCAGTCATACTGTCTTCTATAGAGTATCCAGATGCATATGTCAGGTCAAACTGCATTTGTGGGTGGGGTTTAGTAATGCACACAAGTGCACATCTATGGTGAAGGAGAACAAATTGTGTACTATCAGAGCTTGTACTTTACCTGTGAAGAAAAGTAGCATTCATCTTGTACCAATGCCAAATATGAGTTTGCTGACAATACCTCTCCCCCACAACTACATAGGTACCTCTGGTCTGGATGTGGGCCAGTAGCCTGAAGCTGGTGAGTATGGGATTTCCTGCTGTGGCTCACCACTACCCCAGGCATGTTAAGGTCATGCATGTGACCATGCACACAACTTTTACTCTCAGCCATTTTGCAATATCTGCATGTTCACTTGTGGTGGGATTAACTGCATTGCATCACAGTGGTCATCACAGTGGCCTCTTTACAGGAGATGTCACATATCTATAGCTTACTTCACAAACTGTCATTGCAAGAAATCTTTGGCAAAGACTGACAAAATGTGGGGGGAAAGCCCAAAACTAGGCACATATTTTATAAATTAGTGTTATACAGTACATATAAATGATGTACACTCACCTGTTAGAATGCCAGGTATTTGTGATATACAAACATGATAGCACAATAAAACATTTCCAAACCATTCCAACCTTTCATGTGGTCTATAACCTGTACAATTCAATTGTAAAAAAAAAAATCAAATCTGTTAGGGGAACAATTATGGCACATAAAAAATGTACAAGAAGCTAGATGCATATGTGCACAGGTTGAAGCTAATACTATGTTGAAGCAGCTTTTGATATAACTACAGCATTATGTTTTCTTGGGTACACACCTCTCATCAATTACAGACACTCTTTGATTAACAGCAAATAACGGTCAGCTGTCCTACCAGGATTATCCTAAAACTTACTCAGCTGCCTGCTACAGCAACAGCCATAGTTCACATACAGCTTATGAAGAAGCAAAGGGATCTCATTTGTGAAAGGTATCAGCCTAGAGAATGGTACACACACATTTCCACAGCATTGCATATTCCATGGAACACAGTGAAGACAGTCATCAAATGGTGGTGAAATTATGTGGCAACCAGGAGACCTACAGCAACACTACAGGAGTTGCAGTAATCTCTGACAAGTATCAGTTGTGTACTACATGTGACAACAATCTCCCGTATACTCCACATGTCTGGCCTATGGGGTAGTGTTGGAAGATGGAAGCCTTTTTTCACATAGAACAACATCCAGGTCTGCCAAATTTCTGAAGAAAAATACATCAGGCCTCCCAAAAGCATGTGGGGAAATGTGTTATGGTGTAATGAGACCAAGATTGCATCTTCTGGCCACAATACCAAAAGGTTTGTTTGGCACAATAACAGCACTGTGCATCACCAAATGAACACCATCCCAATGGTGAGGCATGGTAATGGCAGTGTCCTGCTTTGGGGTTGCTGTTCATAAGCTGGAAACTGGCATTTAGCCAAGGTGGAAGGGATTAGAAACAGTTCGAAATACCAGTCACTTTTGGCCAAAAATCTTCGTGTGTCTGCTAGAAAGCTGTAGATGTAGAGGAATTACACATTTCCACATGACAATGATGCATAACATACATCAAAATCCAAAAAATAATCTCGGCACCAGAAGACAATCAAGATTTTGAAATGGCCCAGCCACAGTCCACACCAACATCCAATAGAAAATCTGTGTGGTGCCCTGTAGAGTTCTGTGCAGAAGAGATGCCCTCGCAATCTGACAGAGTTGGAGGGCTTCTGCAAGGGAGAGTGTACAAGTATTGCTACGTCAAGATGTGCCAAGATGTGCCATGCTGATACACACCTTCCAAAGAGGACTGACTGCTGTTATGAAATCAAAAGGTGCCTCAACAAAGTATTAGTTTAAGGTTGTGCACAGTCATGCAACCAGCCTACTGTATGTATTTCAACATCTACATGTTACCCCTAACCCATGGGTTTGTTCTTCAGTTGGAATGCACAGGTTATAGGTCACATTAAAGGTGAGAAATGTTATCATGTGATTTCTGTAGTCTCGTTATATATCAAACAAACATGTCTACACATAATATCCACTGTAATCTTAGAAGGTTGTTAGTGAAACTGCTTCTGTTGTAACATACATGTACTGCAGGTTTTTAAGTGTGAAACTCAAGATATGTCATTAATTAGTGACACTAGTCCTTATATCATCTCAGTAATGTGTCAGACAAACACATGATTTATGAAGAACAGAACAGAAATATGAGCCAGACATTTAGCACGACACTCTGCACAGTTGAGAGGTATGTTCTGTAGGAGTTGCCACTGTGCTATACAGGTGAACAGCAATTATGTGTGCATGGGTGCAGTGTGTGGTACTTGAAGGCCCGTCACCTACTAACACTACTCACATATCACTGAGGTGTATATAAGTAATAACATTAAATGGAAAGGGGTGCATTGAATGATGTTGAGGGCCTGTCCAGGGTGTGTATGTAGTGGTCTGACTGTGTAATGAATGTCACCAGTTGGTTATTGTGAGGTCTGCGTAATGCCTGTCTGCCACCTCACCTGTGTGTGTGTGTGTGTGTGTGTGTGTGTGTGTGTGTGTGTGTGTGTGTGTGTGTGTGTGTGTGTGTGTGTGTGTGCATGTGTGTGTGTGTGTGTGTGTGTGTGTGTGTGTGTGTGTGTGTGTGTGTGTGTGTGTGTATGTGTATGTGCATGTGTGTGTGTGTGTGTGTGTGTGTGTGTGTGTGTAGCAGCAAACATTATAGTGCAGGTATTAATTTACATATGTTGTTTCCCCCCACAGGTGGTCATGGCGGCCGTGGTTCTTCCCACCCTGAATCTGATGTCAGTGTCTCTGCAGACTCTGACAATGATTATGGTCATAGTTAGGGACAGGTGGAGGTTGTCAGGGGCTGAATCTGTGCCATTGGTTGGCATCCTACAATCATCTACAATGTCCCTGGACACAGTCACCAAGTCCACACATGCCCCATCCTCAGCAGCCACAGATGATGGACAGTTGGCAGGTGTGGTGACTATGGCAGATGTGAGTGTAAATAATTGCCATAGCCAGGGTGTAGGTGAGGTCCCACACAGGTGGATGGACAGGGGTGCTCACAGGAGGACTGCTGTTCATCAAGCTGCTCTTGCAAGTGTCACAGCAGGTGTCACCAGACACATGTTTTGGGCTGTCATGGATGCACAGGCATGTAGTGAATGCTACACCAGATAAATATGTTGGATGCAACTCTTCCTGATTTGCATGGCAACATATATGACCTTGTTGAGGCCACACACCAAAATACTGAGGTCATGAACAGATGGTGGGGTGAAACCTTGACAATCCTCGGCAGTGGCATGTCTCTGCTAGAGCGTGTGTTAGGAGATGGGCATCAGCCATATGGATGCAGGTTAGCACTAACATCAGCTATGAGTCTATAGGGCAATGCACCTTCACACTCCTATAGTGGCAGTGACACCAGCACTACCAAAGGGGGGTTGCTGCCCACATCACAAGTGAGCAGGCCATGGGCACATGGTCCTGGATAGTCCCATCAGGGACACAGATCCAGCAGAAAGCAGTCACAATTAGGAAACAGTACTGCATCTGGCCTTGGGCCTGGTGGTGCCAGTAGGACCTCTGGCAGGACCAGTTCCTGTGTCTGTGGTTGGAGATGGTGAACTGGACACTGTGCCATGTATGGTCAACAGCTGTCCAACATATACCTGTGTAGGGCAGCCACATGGTGTGACTGTGCATAAATACACACACACACACACATCTGTATCACAGGCAGGTCACCTCCAGACACAAACAGCACCTCTGCACATGCCATCTGTAGGATACCCCTCCAAGCACACACACATGGTGTTTACCATATGGCCCAGCCTAGACCTCTGACAAACCCACACCACACCCTGTGCATATGATGATACATGTGCCACATCCCTGTCATCCATACCATCAATGCAGGGACATGATAATATAGAATGAATAAAAAGATGTCCACTAAACTGAAGTTCAGATAAAACACACTTTAATCAAAACTATAAAACAATAAAACAGTAAAAATAAGTTAGCACTTTCGCTAGATTGCCGCTTCCTCAGACCATACAAAACATACATTCTGTTAAAAATCATTTAAACACTATCCTACCAATCAAATACAGAAATAACATGACATGACATGACATGTCTTAATGATGTAAGCCTCTCCTATTTAGAGCCAACTTTAAAGAGACAGCATTATTAAGTCCTCCTAATAAAATTCAGAACCTGCCTAAGCTTATTTCTCTGTTGACCATCTTACGATACCCATCATACATGGTCTACCCAAGGTTCATAAGGATGCTGTGAAACCGCCCATTCTGACCCATAGTGTCAGTTAAAGGGTGGCTAACAGAACCATTTCCCATATATGTAGAGAAGCAGCTTAGGCAGGTTCTGAAGTCTATTAGGAGTGTCCTGAAATACTCAAAACAGTTCTTACAAGATCTATTCCAATGGTCTAGAAAATCTAATGGTCTTAATATTGCAATTTTTGTAACTTTAGATGTAAATTCACTTTTTATGGTTATTACCAATGATATAGGAGTGGAGAATATTAGAATGTTTTTGACGTCTGAGAGCACGTTTTCTAATTCCATAGTGGAGCTTATTTGTGCACTATTAGATTTAATTTTAGAAAATAATGTTTTTACTTTTGAAACAAAATATTTTTTACAAAAACTGGGAGTTGCTATGGGGAAGGTGTGTGCCAGCTCATATGCAAATATAGTCCTAGCTTACTGGGAGAAGCAGTCAGTGTTTACAGATTTTCACTTTTCTACATATGTGAAGTTCTACAGGCAGTTTGTGGATGACATTTTCATTGTTTGGCAAGGGACCTTTGATTTATTGACCCAATTTGTTGACTATTTACAGAACACCACTACTTTTCTTATGTTTACTATGCACTATTCTTTGGAGAGTATTGACTTCCTAGATACATCTGTCAGTAAAAATGAATTGGGTTTGATATCAACTAGGATGTTTAGGAAATCTTGTAAGAAAAATAACATTTTACATAATAGGAGTATGTGCCCTAGACATGTTCTCAGAAATGTGGTTAAGAATCAGGTCCTCAGGGTAATGTGATTATACACTGATGCAGTATCCTTAGAGAAGGCTTTAGATACCTTACGCATTGAATTGCTAGAATGTGGCTATAGAATAGGAGCTATAGAGTGAGCCATTGAAGAAGCTAGCAGAAGTGGAATCAAACCTTATTTTCCTGAAAAGCTTGAGCATCAGTCAGAAGGTTTACAGTCCCTAAAGGATAGTGGTGTGAATAGGGTTGTTTTGACGTATTCCAGTAATATCAACTATGTGTGTGACATATTGAAAAAAAATGGCCAATATTGATCACAGATGAGGATATAAGTAAAGTAGTTGGAGCGGTTCCATGGTTTACATTTAGAAACAATAGGACTCTGAAACAATGTCTATGTTACAAGCTTACTGGGTTGTTAGGATGCTTTCTGAGCAGCAGGGTACTTATGCCTGTAGATCATAAAAAGCCTGTAGATACATTTGGTCAGCGATTTCAGCTGCACATCCCAGAACCTATAAAGCTATTGTGCTTTGATTTTATGCAGATTGCACTGACAAGAATCTTGTTTATTGGGCTCAGTGTATTGCTTGTGAAATGTTTTATGTTGGGAGGACTAACTGTACTTTGAAGGAGAGAATACTTGAACATGTGAATGACATACGTAAAGGGAAACTTACTAATGCATTAGCCAAACATTTGTCAGGACTAGATGGTACCCATCAGTTTAAATGTTTGCTTTTACAAAAGACTAACATCAACATTAGAGAGGGTGACATTGCTAATGAGACTGAGTTCATGGAATTAAGATGAATATTAGATTTAAAAGCGGATGCGTATCCAGGACTTAATAATGTTGTCTCTAAAAGCTGGCTCTAAAAAGGAGAGGCTTACATCATTAAGACATGCCACATGATTTTATTTCTGTATTTGATTGGTATGATAGTCTTTAAATTATTTTTAACAGAATGTATGTTTTGTATGGTCTGAGGAAGCGACAATCCTGCGAAAGTGCTAACCTATTTTTGCTGGTTTATTGTTTAATAGTTTTGATTACATTGTGTTTTTTCCAAACTTCAGCTTAGTGAACATGTTTTCATTCATTATATAACTTATCCTGGATTTTGTCCAGGTCCCGGTATGCTTATTTCCATAAATACATGCTAATATAGGTCTGATGCACAGGGTGAATATAGTACAATGTAGATATGTAACACTGTGTAAGGTGCTGTCTGTTTGTATTTGCTATGGGTACACATAAAGGTGTATGCACTTTATTAGCCATGATGCATTATTGCTGTTAGTACCACTGACTGAATGTAGTCTGACATGCTGTATTCTGTTTCTGTTCCAGGTGTCTGTGTGTCTGCAGGCTGTGGCCCTGCAGACATTGCCAACATGGAGCATGGCAGAGTGGAAATACACTAACAATTTTATAGCCAAGGTACAGCTTTATATGTACATTTACCAGGTGTGTATGCATGCAACAGTGTGTGACAGACACTGTCAGACAGTGTGACCTTGCATACATACTCCTTGTCACAGACAGGTACCCTTCAGACATGTCACCTCAGTGTTGTGTAGCACCACAGGCCTATGCATGTGGAACATGTTACTGGAGTACTGTTAGTAGGTCCCTCACAAGCTTAGCCATTAAAATAACTGCAACAGATTTACTTGTCAGTACCTGTTGCCCCTGCCATTTCTTTTCCATACACTTAACCCTGATGCAGTTGTTGAGGGTTGTGAAGGCTGCCAGCATAGCCAGATATAATTGTGCAGATACTTCTATCATTTGTAAATATGAATGTAAACTACAGGCTTGTTATTTTAAATGTAAAGAAATACTGTTACATGTGGAACCGGAAATAAATGTGACAACAGTGCACTCTACTGAACAAAGTAAAGCCTGTGGTGACCATTTGAATTGGACAGTGGTGCTGAAAAGTCTAGATGAAGAAATTCTTTCTATTTTTTAACCAAGAGTTAAATTGCTAGATTTCAACATGCTAATGTATTTTTATTGCTCTGTTCCTGACCAGCTGCAAGATAACAAAAGAGAGATGTTAAGAATATAAATGTTGTTAATGTGTAGCCTGGGAACACCAGGAAAGTGTGAAATGATGTAATGTTTTATCAGAACTGCAATTTCAATTTAAACAGAGAGAATCTGAAGGCCTGGAACATTTTTGTTTGGATCATTCAACTTACAGCACTCTGCTTGTCACATGTAAGTTATCTTAGACTTGTGTTTTCTTTTAGAGATAGGTAGAATTTAGAAAGATTAGACTAAGTGTTTTTCTGTTATGTCAGAACAGTACTACTGAATTATTTTAAGTATTTCTGTGTGATCTCTGAACTCTTGACTAGCACTGACTGTGTAGTAGAAAGTATTGTCTTGTGGTTTTAATTATTTATTAAATATTTTAAAAACGTTTAACTGTGGTTGATTTGTGTAAAGATAAGTTAAGCTCTAGAGTACATTACATATTTATAGAGTTTACTGTCCAAGTCACTCTAAAAATGCCTTGACTATTTAGTCACACTTACCAATTGGATAACAATATTGCACAATAATAATTGGACACCCTTTTAAGGGCCTTTGAGTAGCTGATAATTATTAGTTTGTGGTGGCAGCTGATACTACTGTATAGTCTGGGAGAAAGGGGGACAGCTGAAGAACCTGTGCCAGCCTTCCCCAGGATTGTCTGTGTGGTTGTATAAACTCTTATCTCAAAGTGCATGTGTGTGTGGGTGTCTGCTACTTGGGCAGGGACATGAAGCATTTGTTGGACAGAGAGAATGCTAGAGGTTTTAGCTTGACCACTAGGCTGAGAGCTGGACCATATAGCTGTGCCAGTGGGGAGTCTTATTGGGGACCTGGAGAGCAAGGGAGCGACCATCCCCAGACTGACAGTGATCTCTGTGTACTATTAAGGGAAATTGCACTTTACTGTGTGTATTTGTTATCCTTTCTTTATATATGAGACACCCTATTTGGGGATAGTGATGAGGATTGAGGCTCCTTGATTGCTGGGCCAGGGCACAGATGTCACATATTAATTGGTGGCAGTGGTTGGGATAAATGTAGAAAGAGGCATATTATGCACAACTTCTATTGGCCTGGAATTTCCAGAGATGTAAAAAGGTACTGCAGGGCCTGTGAGCAGTGCCAAAAGGTAGGCAAGGCAGATGACAGGGTGAGAACTCCTTTGATGCCATTGCCTGTGATTGAGGAGCCATTACAGAGGGCAGCTATAGACATTGTGGGTCCTCTGAGTACCCCAAGTTCCACAGGGAAAAAATATTTCCTAGTGGTAGTGGATTATGCTACATGATACCCTGAGGCAGTGGCTATGTCCGCCATTGAGGCAGAGAAGATGGCAAATGCTTTGTTAGAGATTTTCAGCAGGGTAGGTTCCCAAAAGAAATACTGACTGACAGAGGTGCCAATTTCATGTCAGACCTGCTGGCTTGTCTGTGGAAGTCCTGTGGGGTGAAGCACATGAAGACCACCCCCTACCATCTCCAGAATAATAGTCTTGTTGAGAGGTTAAATTCTACAATCAAGTCCATGCTACAGGCATTTTCAGATCAGTTTAAGAGGGAGTAGGACAGATATTTGCCCCATCTGTTGTTTGCTTACAGAGATTTTCCCTAGGAATCCACAGGTTTTTCACCCTTTGAGTTGCTGTATGGGCATAGGGTGAGTGGACCTCTAGATTTAATGTAAGATGAGAGAGAAGGTGATTGCAAGTCTCACAAGGAGTCTGTTGTGGCATATGTCCTAAACCTCAGGACAAGGCTCAGGAAACTCATGGGATGAGCCCAACAACAGAAAAAAGTGTGGTATGACAGGAATGCTCGAGCTAGAGAGTATCCTGTGGGGCATAAGGTAATGGTTTTCATTCCTGTCAGACACAAGCTGCAAGCAGCTTGGGAGGGACCCTACAAGGTGGTAAGAAAAGTAAGTGATGTTAACTACATGGTGGTACTGTTAGGCAGATGGCAGGGGCACAAATTGTACCATGTTAACATGATGAGACCTTACCATGATAGGGAGGCCCTTGTGCTGAGCATTTGCAGTGGATTGCAGGAGGAGTCTGAGGTAGATCTGGGGACTGATCTCCTCAGTGAGGCTCGTTCTGACACCTCAGTGGAAGGAGTAGCAATGTACCAGCAGCTATTTCCTACCCAGTTTCGAGAAATCCAAGCAGTGCTGCAGGAATTTTAGGGACATGTTCACTGGGAAGCCAGGGTGCACCCACCTAGTGCAGCACCAGGTGGATACAAGACCCCAAAGGCCTATTAGGCAGGCCCCTTATAGAGTGCCTGAGCGAGTCAAACAGACTCTGAGGGAGGAGGTGCAGGAGATATTGGAACAAGGGGTGATTCAAGAGTCCAACAGTCCCTGGGCCTCCCCAGGGATGCTGGTGCCAAAGAAGGATGGCAGCACCAGGTTCTGTGTGGACTACAGGAAATTAAATAGTCACACAGTGTCAGATGCCCACCCCATTCCTAGGACAGATGAGGCCCTAGAGCAGCTGTGTGGGGCTAAGTAACTTACAACCCTTGATCTTACCAAGGCTTACTGGCAGGTGCCCTTGACTCTCAGTGTTAGAGAGAGGTCAGCCTTTGTGACTCCTTTTGGCTTGTATAAGTCCATAAAGATGGCTTTTGGGATGAAGAATACCCCAGCAACTTTCCAGAGGCTGGTAGATAATATCCTAGCAGGAGCAGGAGAGTTTGCCCTTGCTTACCTAGATGATATTGCCATCTACAGCCATTCTTAGCCAGAGCACCTTCAGCATGTCAGGGAGGTGCTGGGCAGACTGCAGAGGGCAGGGTTGACCATTAAGCCGAGCAAATGTCAGGTGGGTATGGCAGAGGTCTCCTACCTAGGACATAGATTGGGGAGTGGTAAGATAAGGCCAGAACCTGCCAAAGTGGAAGCCATTCAGGCATGGCCTGCACCTGTTACTAAAAAGCAGGTGAGGGCACTTTTAGGGACAGCAGGGTGCTACAGAAAGTTCGTCCCTAGTTATAGTACCATAGCTACTCCCCTCGCAGACCTGACAAGAAAGAATAAGCCAGATAAGGTAGTGTGGACCCTAGCATATGAGTAGGAATTCCAGAAGCTTAAAGAAGCTTTGGGAGGACCTCTGTGTTAGCCAGTCTAGATTACAGCAAAGAATTTGCTGTGCAGGTGGATGCTTCAAACTATGGGGTGAGGGCTGTTCTTAGCCAGATTTCTTCAGAGGGAGAAGAGCACCCAGTGGTTTACCTCAGCCATAGGCTCCAACCCAGGGAGGAATGCTATGCAGCTGTAGAGAAGGAATGTCTAGCCATAGTGTGGGCACTGCAGAAACTCCAGCCTTATCTGTATGGAAGGAAATTCACCATTATGACAGATCACAACCCCTTAACAAGGGTAAACAGAGCCAGCCAGCAAAATGCCAAGTTGCTAAGATGGAGACTGGAGTTGCAAGCATATGATATGTCAGTGCAGCACCACAGTGGGATTAGCAATGCCAATGCAGATGGGTTCTCAAGACAGGGATTGGGGTGAGGTATATTCAGATAGACCTAACCCTCTCAAGTGGGGTTTCTCAAGGGTCACTTGAAAAACTAGCTTGAGTTCTCTTTGGGGGGGGGTGTGAAGGCTGCTAGCCTAGCTAGATAGAATTGTGCAGATAATTCTATCATTTGTAAATATGAATGCAAACTACAGGCTTGTTGTCTTTATTGTAAAGAAATACTGTTACATGTGGAACTGGAAATAAATGTGACAACAGTGCACACTAATGACCAATGTAAAGCCTGTGGTATCCCTTTGAAGTGGACAGTGGTGCTGAAAAGTCTAGATGAATAAATTATTTCTATTGTTTTAACCAATAGTTAAATTGCTAGATTTAAACATGCAAATGTATTTTTATTACTCTGTTCCTGACCAGCTGCAAGATAAGAAAGGGGAGATGTTAAGAATGTAAATGTAGTTAATGTGTAGCCTGAGGACACCAGGGAAGTGTGAAATGATGCAATTATTTTTATCAAAACTGCAGTTTCAATTTTAACAGAGAGAATCAAAAGGAATTGAGCATTTTCTGTCTGGATCATCCAATTTACAGCACTCTGCCTGTTGTCACATGTAAGTTATCTTAGACTTGTGTTTTCTTTTAGAGATAGCAAGAAATTAGAAAGATTACAGTAAGTGTGTTTCTGTTATGTCAGAACTGTACTACTGAAATATTTTAAGTATTTCTATGTGATCTCTGAACTCTTGTCTAGCAATAAATGTGTAGTAGAAAGCATTGTCTTGTGGTTTTAATTATTTATTATTAAATAGTTTAAAACATTTTAACTGTAGCTGGTTTGTGTAGAGATATGTTAAGCTCTAGAGTACATTGCATATTTATAGAGTTTACTGTCCAAGTTACTCTAAAGAAGCCTTGACCGATTAGTCACACTTACCAATTGGATAATAATATTGCACAGTAATAATTGGACACCCTTTTAAGGGCCTTTGAGTAGCTGATAATTATTAGTGAGTGGTGGCAGCTGATACTACTGTATAGTCTGGAAGAAAGGGGGACAGCTGGAGAACCTAAGACCAGCCTTCCCCTGGAGTGTCTGTGTGGTTGTATAAATTCTTATATCAAAGTGCACGTGTGTGTGATTGTCAGCTACTTGGGCAGGGACACGAAGCACTGGTTGAACAGAGAGGGTGCTAGAGGTTTTAGCTTGCCCACTAGGCTGAGATCTGGACCCTATAGCTGTGACAGTAGGGAATCTTACTGGGGACCTGAAGAGCAAGGGAAAGACCAGCCCCAGACTGACTGTGATCTCTGTGTGCTCTTAAGGAAAATTGCACTTTACTGTGTGTATTTGTTATCCTTTCCTCATATATGAGACACCCTCTCTGGTGTTAGTGGTGAGGATTGAGGCTCCTTGATTACTGGGCCAGGGCATGGGCATCATAAGGGCATGCATGGTACGGTGTATGATAGGTTTGTGGTATGTATTCCTGAGCTCACAGGATGGAACAGGGAGACAAAATGGTATATCCTTTGCATACACACTATAAAGACTGACACAGATTAGTAAACTTATATATATGCACGTTTATGTACTATATTACTATATACACATAGATTATATGTGTGAGTCATAGCCCACTACCTCTTATAACATGTAATGTTGTGAATGCCTTCATGGATGGTGAGATAACACACCAGAAATAGCAAATGGAGTTGTGTATTGCTCCTACAAGCCTAGACAAGTGATAGGGTAACAGACATTGTATCAGCATGGTGTTTCAGTCAGGTATGATATCTGATGCTGACATGTGTGTCACTGTGACATATATGACAAAAATTTCACATACATGGCCATTGCTAGGGGACACAGACTACATATAGGTTGCAAACATCTGGATAGTCAGTAGACATCAGTGCAGATGACTGGTATACCCTGTACAATGGTTTAACATGCTGCATGTGAAGCAGATGCCAGTAACACACTATATAAAGTAATGCCACTTGGAGTTGGTAAACAGGCATGGATGGTACACACATCAAAATGGTATAACCTACACAGAATATGATTCTCATCCAAATACAAACAGTTGCCACTATTGAGATTAGAACCCATACCTATCTAGTTATTTCTATTATAGTGTTATGCAGTTATCAGATGCACTAAGGAGCTTATATGATTTACTTTGTCCCAAGGTAATTCTAAGGTGAATGACATCAGCAGGCCTTGTAACATAGGGTGATGGGAAGTGTACAGGATGGTACACAACTCAAAATTATATAACCCAGATATGATACACACACACACACACACACACACACACACACACATGCACGCATGCACGCACGCACGCACACACGCACACACACACACACACACACACACACACACACACACACACACACACACACACACATACAGGTTCATAGGTTGGTACAAGGCTATCAGCCCTAAGGCCTATACAAGCCTAGCCATAACAATTCCCTGGCTATTTCATCCCGCACTATTTACTTTCCTGGACCCCTTTCTAGAAGGGCGACTGATGGGGATCCCTGGGGTGAATTTCCTTTCTCCCATCCAATCATCAGGGTTCCTTTTGAAGAAGGCCAAAGAGGCACTCTGCTTGACATGTGTGGGCAGTCTATTCCAGAGTCTGAGGAGTCTCTGGGTCAGGAACATATCCCTCCAGCATGTTTTGTTTATTGTGATGACAAGGTTTAGATCCCTGGAGCATGTGGCTCTGAGGGATTGGGATTTCTTTAAGTGTAGCATGTCCAACAGCTCTGGGTTTGACATGGCCTTGTATGTTAAGCAGAGATCGCCTCTGAGTAGATGATATGCGACAGGGTATAGCTGGAGGTTTTAAGGCAGTCAGCATAGGGCATGTGCTTTAGGCCTGTGATTCTTTTAGTGAGGTATTTATGTGGCCTTTCCAGTTGTTGCAGATGTCTTAAGAGGTACATACCAGTACTGAGATTATCACCTCTGCCTATCTAGTGCATTGTACTATAGTGTTACACAGTTGCTGCACACACTACAGACCTTACTTGGCTGACAACTGGACAAAGGTGCTGATAAGAGGAATGACATCAGCAGGACTGATAAAGTAGGGCACTGGGTGGGAAACTTATCAAAATACTCCTTCCTAAAAATAAACATGCTTACACACCCACACACACACACACACACACACACACACACACACACACACACACACACACACACACACACACACACATTTGCCTAATGTTAGAGTAGAACCTCTGCCTATCTAGTTATTTGTACTATAGCATTGCACAGTTATCACAAGCACTACAGAGCTTACATTACTGACAATTGGCCAGAGGTGCTGATAAGAGGAATGACATCAGCAGGACTGATAAAGTAGTGCAGTGGGAAGTATTGTGGGTGGAAATGGCCTAAAACTGTTTCACCTACAAACAAACACACACTCCCTCACCCTTACACACACACACACACACACACACACACACACACACACACACACACAGTTGCCAGTATTGAGATTAGAACCCCACCTATCTAGTTATTTGCACAACAGTGTTACAGTTATTGCACGTGCTACACAGCTTATAGGGATGATAGGTGTCCAAAGGTACGTCTAAGGTGAATGACAGCAGCAGATCTTGTGAAGTCGGGCAATTTGAAGTGTATTGAGTGGGGACAGTCTCGTAATACTTAGACCTAAGAAAACACACATGCACACATGCACACACACACACACACACACACACACACACACACACACACACACACACACACACACAGAGGCAGGTGATGTGATATTATAAACCCAACATCAGTACGATTACACAATGGGGCTCACCTTTTAGGCTGGCATGTGCAAATGTTTACAACTGGCATGTCACTGTCCACAGCAGGACATTACTGTATGTCATTCAGGGTATCAATGTCTGTGACTCACTTTGTCTGTGTCCCCCTGTGTGTGTGTCTCTCTCTCTCTCTCTTTCACTATCACTGTCTGTCTCTCATTTCCCCACATCTATGTGTGTGTATGCTTGACATATATTATTATCTGTTACCCATATATATGTCTGTGTATCACATGCAGCAGATGCAGATATATCACATATCAGCTAGCTGAGAGTAATTCTGTCTGATGTGTGTGTGTGGGGACAGTTAAGGTGTACATAGCTGTCTGTATGCACAAACATATATACACAATACAGTCATATAGTCCAATGTGGATTCCAACATGCCTGTGATTTTCTATGTGTAGGAGCATGCCCATTGTGACCTTCTATAGCTAGAGTGGGACTGCATTCCAGAGATAAGTGTACTCTGGTCCAGGGTTTTGTGGGCTACAGCCATACCTCTTAGGAGTACACAGGACTTTCCTTGGAGTATTGAGTTTATTTAGCAGGCATTTTCTGACACATCTGTAATCTAACACTGCAATGTATTGTGTCATTACCTAGTGCCAGACATCCTCAGATCATTTCAGTGCTTTACCAGAGGAATACTAGTTGCATGATGCATAGACCAATATTATGGGGCAGCTATGTATATTCTTGCCCAACAAGGCCAGTTGTGAGGTGTGGCTGCAGCCAGTTGAGTGATGACATGCTGTGTAAACAGTCCAGCAACTTGGCGATATACTGGCTGAGGATCTCTTGCTTGTGTGCTATCTTTGTAACCTAACATATCATATCCTTGCGTGGCCATACATTTCACCTGTACATATTTTGCCAGATTGTCCAGGTGTTTGGCTAGAGGTTTCATCATGTCTATGTAAACGTGTGTTTTTATGGCAAGTTAGTTATATATAATTGAAGGGTGATGTTACAAAATAATGACAGACTTTACTGTTTCAGACAACATTACCTTCAGACAATTCCAGCTATTGCAAACCCCTCACCCTACCAACTTTCTCAGTATGTAATGGTGATATTTACAACACATGCTTAGCATTGTGCCTTTGTTCCACTTTTATTTCTGCCCTTGTCCGGATGTATTGCTGTCAGAGGTGGGAGTCATGGGTGGGGGTACAGAGTGCATTCTACTGTGCAGGCATGTCCATTATATGTAACACAAACATAAAAAAAAAGAATTCATGAAAATAACCACTGGCAACAGTACCAAAAAGCACTATATTCACAAAAGCCTTAGCACCTTGGCTACACAGCCTTCAAGAAGTCCATTATATGCGTAGTATATTCCACATAGTACTGTGACTTCCAGGTATTTCAGTGGCAGAGCAAGTAGGTGTCACTGACATGCATAACAGTTGGCAATGCAGTTATCTGCACATGGTCCTGTCAAAGACAGCACTGTACCTAGGGCACTACATGACAACTGCCAGGTGAACATACTGGCCAGATCCTGACAGTATTAACCAGACATACACATAGCTCATTGACCCCTGCATATTGTGGACATGCAACATGTTTTTATGTGTATTGGGACAGCCCTGCCAATGTGTGCTATGCTGCTATTTCCCTGCAAACATACATGGTACTGCATCACTATTGGTATATGGTGAGGCACACCTCCAACTGTACACATTTCCGCAGACTGTGCTGATATTTGCTTTACATTTTGGTTCCATTTACCATACTATTATGCCCTGTCTTGAGGACTAGAGGTATATCAGTAAAGACCACAGGTCAGATTGTAATGGCATACATTTGAGTTTCAGACGTCTTACCCTTTATAACCTTACTGCAACTGTGAAACCTGCCGTGCTATCACTGTGTGAGTCTGTAGGGGGGTAATTCAACATTGCTGCCATTTGTGAGCCTTTGCCAGACATTTTCTCTGGTTTTACAGCTGACTTGCTGTGTGGGTCTGAGGGGTGGGTATGGGACCCTCACACTGAGATAAATGCTGTGACCTATGACTCCCACAGTTAGTTGTCCCCACACATATACTGCAGTTGGATTTGCCACCGTAGGTACTACTGCATAGTGTGGGGAGGCCAGTATTGGGCAGACATTTTCTGGTGTCCCACATAGCTGTCAGCTGTCTGCTGCTATCCCAGTAGGCCATGCATTTATTGTTAAGACAACTGACTTACCTTGCGCCTGCAGCAGTTGTGAGGATGGTGCTTGAGGGCTGCCTATGTTGGATGCACACAGTACACTGCCTATACATGGTAACTTACAGTTAATGTGATGTGTGTGTCATCCATTTTACTGTGTGTGAGTCAGAGAGAGGTGTCAGTCTCTTGGGTCCCTACAATATCAGTGTGTGTGCTATGTGCTGCCTCTTTGCCAAAGCCTGAGCATATGGGACATGCCTCCATCTACCTACAGCAGCAGGCTCAGGAGCCTCCTCCTCTGAGTCCCTCTGGGTCTATGGGGACGTTGGCAATGGTGGTGGGCTGTGTGGCCCTTCCCTGTGCTGTTCCTGCTGTAGTTGTTTCTGCAGGATCATATTGTGTAGCATGGCACATACTATGAACATGTGTGCACATGTGGCTGGAGAGGACTGCAAGGCTTCACCAGATATGTCAAGGCACTGTAACCGTGACTTCAGCATCCCAAACACATGCTCTATAATGATCCTGGTTTATGTGTGTGTGCGTTATTATGGCATTCTTGTGTGGGTGTGTGCATTTCTGATGAGTGTCACCATCCATGGCTCCAGTGCATAGCCAGCATACCCCACCAGATGGCCATACAGGATGCCCCCACTGGCAAATGCCTTGTACAGCAGTAACAAATGCCAGATGTGGGAGTTGTGATAGCTTCCAGGGCTACCAGCACACACATGCATGATAATGCCCTGGGCATTGCACATGACCTGGCAGTTGATGGAGGGGAACCACTTGAGGTTTATGTAGACCCTACCCTGTTCACTGGGTGGTGCTTTGATGTGGATGTGCATGCAGTCTATCACACTCAGTACCTCCGGGTATTCTGCTACATGGAGGAAAAGATGCATATTGCTGGTCCTCTTCTCACGGGTGTTGGGAAGTAAATGTGCTCACTGGCATGTGGTAGCATGGCATCCAGGAACTGGTGGAGTACCCTAGATACAGATGCCTGTGAGAGTCTCATGATGTTCCCAGTCAGTCTTTGGAAAGTACCTGTAGCTAGTATTCTTAAGGCTACACATACCTTGGTATCCACTGGGATGGGTTCCCCTCTGTTGGCTCTGGGTCTTAGTTGAGGCTGGCACAGCTCAATGATTTTCTGCAGTATGTTTCTGTCTACCCTGTAGCCCTCTACTATCTCCAGATCATGTAGCCCCTGGTAAGTTACCCTGGGCCTGAACACTCTTTTCCTCCTCCTCGGACTGTGGTGGTTATCAGCATTATTCTCCTCACTGCCCTAAGCCTCTAGCACATACTGATGGATCAAAGCAATGGCAGCACCTAACATTTTTAAGTTAAAATTCCCCCGCATGTGTACAGCAGTGATGCAGAGGTTGTGGGAAAAAAGACTGTAAGGTGTTTCCATAGTTTATACTGTTGTGCTGCAGATGCTGCTTGTATGATTGGCTGACTATGATGCATTCCACCTGCGAGAGTTTGGTCCGGCCTGATGCCAACCTACATAACACCCTTGAAAAATATGTTATTTCTGTCTAATGTCCACCCTGTCTGGCATTATTACTTGCTTACTTTCTTATTGTTTAAAGCAGTTTCCCATTAATGCTGTCAAACTCTGTTTAAGTGATAGTACATATAGCAGCATTATTAGCATAAGCTCTTTATACTTAGTTATTCATTACCATGTAAATGTTTAGCACATCTAAGGTTGTGTGTGTGTGTGTGTGTGTGTGTGTATATATATATATATATATATTTAGAGAGAGAGAGAGAGAGAGATTTATATATATAGATAGATATACAGCAGATATGTATATGTATTTGTGTAAGAGCACATATGTGTGGTCTTTTGTGTATCTGTGCATGTGTGTGTGTGTGTGTGAGAGAGAGTGTACGTGTGTGTCTGTGCATGTGAGTGTGTGTGTGTCTTGTGAAAGGGCACATATGTATGGTCATTTGTGTGTCTGTGCATGTGAATGAGTGTGTGTGTGTGTGTGTGTGTGTGTGTGTGTGTGTGTGTGTGTGTGTGTGTGTGTGTGTGTGTGTGTGTGTGTGTGTGTGCACGTTTGTGTGTGTGTGTGCGTGCACGCGCATGTGTGTGTGTGTGTGTGTGTGTGTGTGTGTGTGTGTGTGTGTGCACATTTTGCACACATTATTTGTCTCCACTTGCTTCCAGTGACATAAGTTGTATAAATGTTGTACTCCCTGCTGTAAACATTCTACAAGACATAATGTGCAGGTGGTTATCATGTGAACCTTTTACTGCTAGTGTCCTTCTCTGTAGCACTGTAGCCTTATTAATGTGCAGAGTCCAGAGACATTCCTCAGGATTTAGCAAGCTCTGCATGGTGTGCAGGTAATATTCATAGATCCAGTCCCTCTTATTCAAAGGTTAGTACTAAGCTAACTGCCCTTGCGAGCTATTGTAAACCTAGCCAATTCTCCCTTGTGTGACTCAAACTATGCACCTTGTGCTTGTAAGGCAAACACCTTAACCATTAGGCCACCCTCCGACACGCGATCCAGTAACGAGCTCCCTGGACGTGCATGAGCGCTCCTGCACTATTCCTGCACAGACACAGCCCCTGTATGCTAATTACCTAATTTGCTGGTGAAAACCATGCAAATGAGGTGAATTAGCGATCAAGGAAGCAGGCAGGCATCCGTGCAGGAATAGTGTGAACTGCAGAAATGTATTCAGCCAGTAGCGGAATACATTTCTGCAAACTACAAAATGGAGGCATGACAGCTAGCAAAAAAGCATGTATTATAAGGGTTAGGCATGCCAGTGGCCAAATATAAAGCCATAGGCATGAAACATAGTTTCAAAATTATAAAAAAATAACTTTTTTTTTGGGGGGGGGCTGATTTCGGCCATTTAAGTGTAGGGCAGAGATGTGCAAACAGAATCTGCATGAAAATAAGAAAAAAAAGCTGGAAATAAGCTTTTAAACCAAAATCATCATTTTGCCATAATAGTCAATGTCATGCATAACACAACAAGACCATGGAATAGCGGTTGCTAAGGGGGAAGGCTTAGTGTCAGTTTTGTAACCATGCATGAGCAGTCAGTTCTATGCAAATGAGGGGAATGATAATGAATCATAGATTTCCCCTCAATGCTAGCTTGCACCCAACCGTGTAGGTGCAATAGCACCATGGTCTAAGCCTAAGAGCTAGATAAAAAAAAAATAAGAAATAAACCAAACAATCCAATAGAAAGCATATGAAGCTAGAAATCAAGCATACTGTCAAACTGATTTATTTAAATACAGGTTAGCACTTTCATCTGGTGACCATCACCAGACTTCTTGGAGCTTGAATGGGAAGGGAAAACAAAAGTAGGCATGTAATCAAGGAGAACTATATCAGAATCAGCCAATTACACAGGCAGTAGCCCAGCCCAGCATACTACTATAAACTATGCAAACACCTTTCACTCTGTTTTTTCCCTCAAACTCTACACCATCGGTGTACACAAATGGGGAAATTTTACCTAACAAAACTACCAAAATAATAGGGGCTGTTGTTGCTCTCATACATCAATATATGGAAGAGGTTGAGGGTGATGAGGATGAGAATGCTGATGACCAACCCACAATGAGAAGAAGGAGATGATTGTACAGACTCAGGGTAACCTACCAGGGGCTACATGAGCTGGAGATAGTGGAGTGCTATAGGGTAGACAGGGACCTTCTACAACAAATTGTTGAAGCTGTGCCAGCCACGCCTCACACACAGAACCAACAGAGGAGAACCCATCCCAGTGGATACCAAGGTATGTGTAGTCTTTAGAATACTAGCCACAGGTACCTTCCAAAGGCCAACTGGGGATATCATGGTGATCTCACAGGCATCAGCATCCGGGGTACTCCACCATTTCCTGGATGCCATGTCAGCATATGCCGATGAGCACATATATTTCCGCAACACCCATGAGGCGTTGACCAGCAATATGTGTCTCTTCCACCAAATAGCAGAATACCCTGAGGTAGTAGGTGCTATAGACTGCAAGCACATACACATTAAAGCACCACCCGGCGAGTGGAGTAGGATCTACATAAACCACAAGGGCTTCTCCTCCATCAACTGCCAGGTCATGTGCAATGCCCAGGGCATTATAATGAATGTGTCTGCTGGCAGCTGTGGAAGATATCACGACTCCCACATCTGGCATATGACAAAGCTGTACCAGAGATTTGCCAGTGGTGACATCCCATATGTCCACCTAGTGGGGGATGCTGGTTACACACTGGAGCCGTGGCTGATGACACCCATCAGAAAGACACATACACACACACACACACACACACACACACACACACACACACACACACACACACACACACACACACACACAAGAACTCCATTATGAGGCACATGCACAAACCAGAATCATAATAGAGCATGTGCTTGGGATGCTCAAGTCACGGTTCCAGTGTCTGGACATATCTGGTGGAGCCTTGCAGTACTCTCCAGCTACATGTACACACATTTTCATTGTATGTGCCATTTTACACATTATGATCCTCCGGAAACAGCTGCAGCAGGAACAGCATGGAACAGGGCCACAAACCCCCCACCATTGCCAATTTCACCACAGGCACAGAGTGACTTGGAGTAGGAACAACCCTTAGCCTGCCCCTGTAGGCAGAAGGAGGTGTGCCCAATATGCCTAGGCTTTGGCAAAGAGGCAACGCATAGCACATACACTGACATGGTAGGAACCCAGGGAATGACACCTCTCTCTGACTTGCACATACAGTAAAAGGGATGCCAAACATGACACTACCTGTACTTTACCATGTATATTGAGTGTACTATGGTGCATCTGACATAGTCAGCCCTCCAGCACCATCCTCAATACTGGCACAGCCACAAGGTAAGTCACTCTCCCTTTCAATTGCTGAATGGAGTAATATGTTCTGCTACTTGTACCTATGGTATGAATGTGAGCATGCAAAGGAACTGGGTGGCTTGAATGGGATGGCAGCAGATAGTAGACACCTATATGGACAGCATGAAATCCATAACAAATACTGGTGTCAACAAAGTAGGCAGTACTAGGCAAGGTGACAAATCCCACTGCAGAACATGTGGTGGGCCAAATGTGTGTCCATTGGACACACACATGCATGTCAGTGAGGCTCACATACCCAACAACAGCCTCAGCCAGCAAGACAGGTGTAGATGACCACAAACAAAGGCTGTGCTAAGGCCTCCAATTGATGGAAACAGAAAACAGCCCCCCTCCAGACCTATGCAGACAGACTGTAACAGGTCAGGCAGTTGGATGTTAGTTCTGAAGGGTAAGAAGTTTGAAACTGAAATGTAGGTCAATAAAACCTAAGAGCTGTACTCCACTGATATGCCTCTAGTCTGCATGATAGGTCAGAATACAGAATGAAATAGAAGCCAACAGAGTTCCTGAAATACCAGAACAGTCATAGCAAATGTTTACAGTAGTCAGGTGTGCCCTGCCCCCACAATCCTATGTAGAAATGTAGTAACATGTACATGTGGGTTTAATAACAGTGGAGCACAGATTACCTGAGCTGGCCCAATTAGCAGGATAGATTGATGCACGTGTGCAATAAGCAGGGCTTTGTGTGTTAGGCTGTTGTGTGTTGTATATTGTGTGGAAGTGGTCAACATGTAAGCATGGAGGGTTGTGTCCCGGTGGCCTATGGCCAGTACTACTGATGACAGGGCCATGTTCTGAATGCACAATGCATCCCAGCAAGAACCAATCCAGCAGTCATCCATACTCATTGTTCGGGTATAATATCTGTCACCATCTGAAAGATGGATGTCATGAATGTGGGCTCAGACATACACACAGTACATAGGTGGAAGTACCCTAGACAGAGTATATAAAATGTAACTGTCAAATGCATACACCTTTGGAATTGTACATACAGGTTAGCAGCACATTAGTTGTCTGTGTAGTAAGGAATACTGATGTAGTCTGGCCAATCACTGGCAGACCACAAAAGGCACAGTTATGAAGTAATGAGAAACTGCTGATGTCCTCGCCCAAGCCAGCATAAGGGTATATTTGTGTGTCAGCTGCAAGAAGCTTCTATATCACACATGAACTCAGCTCACCCCACCATCAGCCACAGGTTCATCACAGGTCATATCCCTACTGTTGGAATTAGTACAGTATGACCCACACTTCTGTATGGGAATACCCACAGAATGCAGCATGCTGAAGAGGTGTCCCATGCAGGTATGTCCCTAGCTGTAAGCAGCACCCTGCCAGCATCCACACCAATAGATTAATAAGGACATGAACTATTGCCATTAAAACCTCGCACACCTACCCTGTCACCCCAGGGGAATCCAGTGGCTTGCAGCCTGGGACTGTAGGAGTGACATAATGCACTGGCCTGCTAGAGTAGGCCTGCATCACTAACAAATGCCCTACAGTCCTCTGTCAAAAGTCTGTGCCTCACTCATAATGCCAATGTATGCTATCTCATGGGGTCCCAAATAACAACATAACACAATTCACACATCACAAATGCAAGGCCATGTCAACAAATCCCAGTAGCATGCCCACCATGTCCTACTGCATGAACTGTAGACCAACCCCTAAATACTGCTGGGATGAAGGGTAAACTATAGGGATACTTTTCTGGTATCACTCACAGAATGATAGGAAGAGGATATAATAACAGAGAGGGGTGTAGAAGCATGGACACCATGGAGTGTGTGATGTCTGAAACTCTGATGTGTGCCCGTACTACCCCTGCCTGCAAACCCAGTAATGGACATCAACAAACCTGCTCATAAACCACAATGTGAAAAGGAACTGACCAGATATATGATCCCTGCCTCTGGGTAACCTGTGTAAATTTGTACAGCTGAGAGGTACGGCCACAGCAGGATATGGCCATTCTGTCATGTCGATAGATGTACAAGCAGGGGATCCTCATCCCCCACAGTACCAAGGTGCTGGAACATTTACACAGACACATCAGCAAGTGTCTGCAGCTCCCCCTCCAGAATGGCATGAGTATGCAAAAATATGTAGGCTGCAGGCAACAATACTGGACACAACTTCATTCATCTTGCATTCCTCTGAAAATTTCTGTGAGAAAATAAGTATATCTGTCAGTAGTTGATGACATAATACATCACAGTGTAAAACAGTACATATGTCTGAATATCTCTGCTAATACCAAAACCATGTAGCTCAAGCAGCACAGACACAATAGTTACAGTATCCCACTATCCTTTGCCTATTGTGACTCCATATTGTCTACCTATCTACAGATAACCTGCAGAAACAGGTTGATAGCTGTAGGTGTAGAGCACAAAATTCTGCACTGGAGGACAACCTACCTGTAATGGATTCACACATTCAATACAGGAGGTCATACTGAATATGCTCCCAAAATTATAGAAATGAAACCCATGTCTGACAACAACAGTGGACTATACATATCTGCCAGTCACAGATTTCTGTGCACACACACCACATTGCACACCATTCATGCTTTGCACACACATCAGATAGGAATATACACATATATCCATACACATATATCCAAGGACAACACATTATAATAGGTCAAACATACACAAACAGAGATGTGGGGAAGACAGAGACAGAAAGTGACAGAGTTTTCAATTATGAAGCCTGTCCCACCCACCACACATCCAATTGGCCAATATCACATGATGTGCCAATGTCTATCATTGTAGACAATCGCTTCTGGTAGCCCTCAGCACTATAGTGTCTGTGGTGCTTGTGATAACTGTGTTACATGACGGTACAAATCAGTAGTCATCTAGCAGTCATATACCCAGTCCTGTCAAATGTAAAGTTGTGTGTTAATGAGTATTGTCTGTGTGTTTCCAGAGGAATGGTTTATGGCCTATTCACACACACCGCACTCCCCACTGTCCTACTTTAGCAAGCCGGCTGATGTCAATCACCTTGAAATACCCCTTTGTACAAAGCTCATCACTATAAGCTCTGTGGCATGTGCAATAACTGCATAATGTTATATCATGACATACTAGTTAGGTAGGAGTTCTAATCCCAGACCTGGCAACTGTGAAGCTGTGTGTAGGGATCAATAATTTTGAGGCCATTCACAGTAACTACACCTCCCATTGCCCTATTTTAGCAAGCCTGTTGATGTCAATCACTTGAAATACCTCTTTGGAAAAGATTCAGCCCTGGAAGCTCTGTGGCGTGTGCTGTAACTGTGTAATGTTATAGTATGATATACCTAGTTAGGTAGGAGTTATAATCTCAGACATGGCAACTGTGAAACTGTTTGTGTGTATAGCAATCAATGATTTTGAGGCCATTTACAGTGACTACTCCTCCAATTGTCCTACTTTAGCAAGCCTGCTAATGTCAGTCACCTTGAAATACCTCTTTGGAGAAGGTTCAGCCCTTTAAGCTCTGTGGCGCATGTCATAACTATGTAATGCTATAGTGTGATGCACTACTTAGGTGGGAGTTCTAATCCCAGACATGGCAACTGTGTGTGTGTGTGTGTGTGTGTGTGTGTGTGTGTGTGTGTGTGTGTGTGTGTGTGTGTGTAGAGATTAAAGGTTTTGAGGCCATTCACAGTCACTACACCTCCCATGCCCTACTTTAGCAAGCCTGCTGATATCATTCACTTTGAAATATACCTTTGGAGAAGGGCTAGGCATAAAATGCCTGGTGTGTGCCATAAATGTGAAACAATGTAGTAGCAATAACTACACAGCTGTGGGTTTGAATCTCATCTGTGGCAAGTGTTTATGTGTTTACCTCAAAGATTTTAGACCCATTTACAGCCAGTACACATCTCAGAGCCTGACTTTAGCAGTCCTGCAGATATCATCCACCTTACAAATACGTGTTGCAAAACCTAAACCATGACATGTTAGTAGTGCATGTGGTACATGTGTAATATAATGGTCTGTACAGATTGAGGTTTAAACCTCACCCCTGGGAAATGAAAATGTGTGAATACAGTAAAATTATTTTTGGGATCTCTCACACATTACATCACCCAATGTCAGTATTTACAAGGGTTGGTGATGTTCCTCACCTTAGAAGTACCTTGGGACAACATCCATCCAATAGGCTCCATGGCTCATGCGATAAATGCAGTACACTGTAGTAACAATACACAGCTACTCAGGGGTTTGAATCTCAGTACTGGCAAGTGTGTGTGTGTGTGTGTGTGTGTGTGTGTGTGTGTGTGTGTGTGTGTGTGTGTGTGTGTGTGTGTGTGTGTGATCAGTATCTTGTGTGGAAGCTGCTGTGGTTGTGTAATGACAGGATGCATTGTGGGTGGGTTTTGCTAAATTATTATATTGAGGACATACTATGTGTCACAATGTCCATGTTACAAGGACAACAGATGTCAAACAGCATAGAAGCTGGTGTAGACAATCCATAGCCCTACATGTGACATTATGGATCAGTGAACAGTGGTTCTATATTAGAAGCACGAAAAGACAAAACCGCGAATGCTCACATGAGCGAAAATGCCAGGAATTGAAAGGGTGTTTGTGGAGTCATGGTACAGTGATGAGTGGAATATTTGCCCTTTCCTCACTGTAGTGCAATCTCGGAGTTGAAATATATAGTTAGTGGGGGGTGTGGGGGACACAGCCCCCACAATACCAAGTTTGATTACTGGAATTTTTGCTCATGTGAGTGTTTGCTAAAGATAACTTTTGGTTATCTAATATAGACCCGTGAACAAGATAGGCAACCCTTGTATTACTCTCCACCCATGTCTCATACACAAACACACTTGGCTACATACCAACCATTATATTGGTAGTTACCTGCATATTACCCACAGATAGTAACCATGGTGTGATTGCAGTGGACTACATGCCTGTTGACCACAACACTGCCACTGACATCAGAATGTACTGTGATGTGTAACATCTCCTGACTGAGCGTGTGTTATCCAGCAAGTAAAAGGACATGGCACCCTGTTTCATCCCTACAATAGGCAAACAAATGCTTACAGTTGTCCTTTTGCTATGTTCCCCACTGGACACCTGCAACAACTGTAGAGTCTGCAAATGTAAACCACAAATGGAATGCAATGCATTATACACATGCCCTGTATGGACAGATGCCACTAACTACACTGAATACTTATATCATTCTGTCAGTGTAGGTGCAGGTACGACATCAGTTCCATAGCCAGGTCTCACCAAATGAGGTCAGGAATGCCACATCAGAAGATAACAATCTGCCCACACAACATGCCCCAGAGATCTCAAGTACACTTCCACACATCACAGAACATGCATGTGGGACATGTGCACAACCCAGACACTGTCCATGATTTGGAATATAGATCACATACATGGCAAGAATTGCACAGCACTGGCCACCCACAATAGTAACCCAGATGAGTGGATGGTGAATACAATACCCACCTATGTGGGCCAATCCAGGAACTACACTCCTGAGCCACACTGGAGACCACTGTCATGTGGCCTGATGCCAAGGTATTCCCTTTGCCTAGCCTTGTACAGCCTTCAGGCAAAGTCAACTACTACACAACTGCAAAGCAGTGAACCCATGCATCTCACCTTCAAATAACCCTTTGGCCATATATCTTCCAGATAAGCTCTGTGGCACATGTGATAACTGTGTAATACTGTAGTATAGCAAACAAATTTGGTAGGACTTCTAATCCTGATCCTGTCATCTGTGATAATGTGCGTGATTCCCTGAGACAGTGTGGGTGTGTCTTCCTTGACACCTGCTTTTGTAGACAGTCACATGTACTACACTTCCCTTATCCCTCCTTTATCACTGTTGCTGAGGTCACTCACATTCAAAGATACCTTTGGACAACTCTCCAACATGTAAGCTCCGTGATGTGTGCAATAACTGCATAATGATGTAATAGCAATACATAGTCAAGTAGGCGGTTGCAACTCAGTACTGGTAAGTGTGTGTGTCATCAGTGTCCCGTGGGGGTGATTGTGTAATGACAGGATCCATTGCTCTGTGGGTTTTGCTACATCATTATATTGAGGAGCTACATGTCCCATTGTTGACATTACAAGGCCAACATTTTCCAAACACTGTAGAGATTGTTGTAGACAATCCTCAGCCATAAATGTGTACAGCCATGTGCAATTACCATGTGACAGTATGGATTAGTACACAATATAGGCAACCATCATAATGCCCAGATAACACTCTCCACCTATGGATCATACACAAACATGCTTGGCTCTTACTCTCCAACTCCCTTCCTTTCTTACTTTGTCTCTGTATCTCACTCCCTCTCTGTTGGATGTGGAAAAGTACATCTGCTTAGCTTAGGCAGCAGCTTGAGTTTTGTATGTGATGCTCATGATCAGCTGATGGCCTGTGCACAAATTGCAGTGCCCCACTTGCTAATTGCACGTGGAACACGTGTGGTAACATTCTTATAGCCAATTGCATGGAAACACACTCCTATAACAAATCACTTCATGTGGGTGTTGGCCCTTTTCCTTCACTGTGAGCAGGACTTCATGTGGGTGTTTGACAAACAGCATCAGAGGGGGTAGTGGGATATACCTCTTAAACCATAAACTGTGGACACAGGCCAACAAACAGGAGGGGGATGTTCCAGACATGGGGACAGAATGTAAGCATTGCCCTTCTACATTTGAAGTAAGGTTGGTTTAACAGAGTTTGTGTGGATATGGCTGTCTATATGATTTAAAATCTGGCATGACAGTGTTATGTGGTTGAGGAAACTCTCAACTTTAGGGATATCTGCAGACTGGCCAGCTTTTGGAGTCTTACATGTGTTGTGTTACTCACACATTTCCTATCTTTAGAAATGCAGTAGCATACTCTGATGATTGCAGTCAGTACATGGTGACATCCTTGTAAGTTACAGGCTTCATATCCCTCAGAAGACATATGTTACAACAAACCCTCTTACACCAGCAAATGTATGAGTTTATTTCAGCAACATGTCAATATTGGCCCTATGTTTGTGCCTCCAACCCCAAGTCTGTCAACCTTTGTACATATGTCATGCAGTAAGAGGTGGATATGCAGTACATCATTTTTTACTGACATCATACCTGATAGCAAGCCAGTGAGATATCAGACTGCTAGACATGTTATGTATAGTAGGCCTTATATTTGAGGACAAAACCTGGACATTCTGTTGTAGTGTGTAAAGTAGTGAAGCTTGTGTACTTATGGTGATTGTTGACAGAGTGTGTATTGTGAATATGTAACTTGTCCTGTGTTCAGACTGTGGTAGATGTCATTGTTCTTGGTCCTGTTCTATCTGATGTCACATGCTGCTCCAGTGTATGGTAACCTGTTGGTGTACATGTTTGTAGGGCCAGACTGACACATGTCCCATACCACAGTCAGGTATCAGAATACTCTGTGTATTGGCCCAGTATATATAGGGTTAGTGTGTGAGTGGCACATATGAGGATGGTGATGTCCTTCAAGGATGCATCTGCAGTCCTAACATATGGGTTGTCCTGCCTCAGGCAGCCCTTGATCGGGCCGGATTCCAAAGTCTGGGTCTGGCCTCGGCTGATGTCGCACTTCAACGGGTAGGCATCAGCATTTTCCCAGTTTCTT